>NC_133617.1:689154804-689527304 GCF_048593235.1 Sminthopsis crassicaudata | reverse complement strand
TTTTTTCTGTGAGATTTCTTACCAAAGATGATTGATGGATTCGTTCAATGAATATTTTCCTCTCTTGTTGTTCTTGGACTAGTTTTCTGGAGGACCTCAGTACTAGGCCTATTACTTGGTCTTAGGAGTGAAGAGTTCAAACTCATGTGGATGGTCAAGCATGGAGTCCATTTATCCAAATTCTCTCAGCCTTATATACCCAAATACCCTTATATAACCACACTGTGCATAGGGAACTCCATAAACAACTTGCTATTGTATATAGATGACTCTTTGCCATTTGGCATCTCTCTGCTTTAATTGCAACACAGATTGTGACTGTCCCTCTGACTTCTCAAGAAGGCTAAGAGCCCTAAGGGGAATTGGGGAGCCAAATCAGACATTGTCAGCAGGTTCCCTCTGGGCTGAAGGATCTTATACCTTACCCAGAATTCCCCTGCTATGTGTAGCCCTCTACATCTTTTCCTTTCTTTTGTTTTAATTGAACCAAGTATGCATCAGTAGTTAAATCAATCAGCATGGGAGTAATCACACAAGCAAGAAGTAATATCACACAAGCAAGTATTAACATAACAAAAACATGAATAAACAAGACACTGTAAAAGACTTCCATGAGTCCCAGAAGGAAGGTATAGAAAGTAACTATCAATCCAAAATCACACAAACACCTCCTTCAGCAGTTAAGAGATAGTCCAAACCCAATCTATTGTCTATTACTTCATGTGTTTGGGAACCCTATGATGCCTGCAGGTTTTGAAGTCCTGTATCAGCCTTATTAGCAATTATTTTTATTTTTGATGTTCATGGTAATGTTAATGAGCCAATTTCCTTCTATATGTATATATACATATGTATGTGTGTGTGTGTGTGTGTGTGTATATATATATATATATATATACATATGTATGTGTGTGTGTGTGTGTGTGTGTATATATATATATATATATATATATATATATATATATATATATATATATATACATATGTATGTGTGTGTGTGTGTGTATATATATATATATATATATGTATATATATATATATATATATATTTATATATTTATATTTAACTGCCATGCTTTTTCAATGGTGGATGTAGTCAAAGATGGAATCACCACTGATGTTTCTTGGGTCTTCATTAAGTGTCTACTCTTTTTTTTTTCCTCTCTCTGATGGACAAGGTAGATATGGCTCATTGGCACCCATCAGATTCCTTCTCCATCTGTAGAGACACAAGCAGACCCTGTACCCAAAGTGGTTAGTCTGTCTGGTTCCTTCCATTCACCAGTTTCTGGATCTCTACAAATCACCTGGAGATTATCTAAAGATACTGGAGCTGCTTTCATTGGACACTGTCCTTCTAGTGGGGTATGAAACCTGTCTGCTGGAGCCAGTGCATTCTCATCAAAAATCAAAAAGATAATGGCATAAAATTTTAAGTTTAGAAGATCTCTAGGGATACCTTACTCCCCCTTTCTTTTGCTTTTGGAAGAGCGTCTTAATGTCTCTGTTTCTCCTCTCTACAATTACCTGTCCTTGAGGATTGAAGAGTATGCCAGTGGTGTGTAAAATCTTATACTGTGCACAAAAACGTGCAAAATATTTCAAAGTATATGCAGGTATCTTTTTTTTTTTTTTATTGTTTTTAGCATGCTCATAACTGCAAAGGCCTGTGTAAGGAATTCAGGGACCACCTGGGCCATCTCTTTTGCTGCTGATATTGCAAAAGTAAAACCTAAAAATGTGTCCAACAAGTCATGGATAAAAGACAGATGACCAAAAGATTTATAATGGGTTACATCATCTGCCAAATTTCATTGGGTCTTAAACCATGATAGTTCTTCCCTGGAGATACCATAGAAGCATAGAAAGGAAGGCAAGCTGAAAAGGCTTTTATTATGCTCCTAGGTTTCTCTTTTGTTATCCCAAACTGAAGATGTAAAGCTTGTTGCAGCCTTATGATATTTGGAATGAGATTCTTGGACTGCCTGGCATAGAAGAATGTTAGCTAACATGGTGAGAAGGTAATTTGCCTTTGAGTTTCCATTAAAAACAAACAAACAAACAAACAAACAGACCAGGACCTAAAAATCATGTATGAGATGAGAGTAGACATACAAGAGGTGCTACTTACCAGAACATTTTTCTCACTTGCTCCTGAAGTTCCTTAAAAAAAACTGATATATGTTAGACACTACACATTTTATTCGGGGTTTGGGGAATTCTTTGTGCCACACATAATGAATAAGCCAATTCAGGTATTATTTTTACATCTCCTGAGTAATAAGTAAGAGCTAGCAAAATTGCGTACAACTCATTCTGCTGAGTGGACTGAAAGGAAGTTCTGACTATTTTTATAGTTAAGTCAGGAGAATATATAGCGCAAATGTTATTTTTTGAAAGTATATGTAAAGATGGTTTGGTCCTTTAAGAGGACCCTTAGAAACTTTTTCTTCAAAAATCCATAGTCAGTTATGTAATACCTGGGTTATCTTTAAGGTGGACCTTTGTATAAAATTTGGAGCTGTGGCCAACAAATTTTGCCAGTCTGGGGTGGTTTCCCAGCATACATTGATTTGTGCATTGGAATAAAAGATGTATATCTTGTCTGGTCCTACCCCAGATAATTGTATTACTTGCTTAATGGCCTTTATTAAGATTTTAGACACAAGCACTGGATTAGGAATAAGGTTTTGTTGTGGTTGCACTTGGAGGGTCACTCACTTGATTACACTATCTCTGTGATGAAGGACTGATGTAGGTGCCTCTTTTGTAGAAAAAAAAATGACATTTCCAAGGGGTTTTTGAATGACTCTTTCAACCACATTAGTTAGTCAGTTCAACCTCTCAGAAACCTTTTGGGCTTCTTTTGTGAGCTGGCATGGTGAGTCTAAATCAGTGTTCCCCCTTAAAACGTCATACACTGGTTGTAACTGATAGATAGTTAAGCTTAACACTGGATGCATCCATTGGATATCTCCCATTAATTTCTGAAAGTCATTTAAGGTGTTCAACTTCTCTTTTCTTAAAGAAAGTTTTTGTTCTGTGAGCACCTTAGGACATACTTCACATCCTAAATATTGAAAAGGAATGTGCCTTTGAACTGTTTCTGGGGCTATATACAATTCATAGTTTCTTACCTTTTCTATGGTCTTTTGTAGACGTGCTTCTAACATTTGCTCCTCAGGTACACACACTGAGGTATCATCCATGTAATATAATGACAACTTTTTGAAATGCTTTTATTGCTGGAGTAAGAGCAGTACTCTTTGCCACATACACATACTTTTAACACATGGTAGAGCTATTTTTCATTTTGTGTGGCAAACTGTCCATTCAAATCTTTTATAAGGCGCAACTAAATTAATGCTGGGCACTGATTATATCCTCCTTATCATGAGGGATAGAGTAGAAACAATGCTTAATGTCTATAATCCAAAGAGGCCATTCCCTAGGCAACTGAGTAGGAGATGTAAGCCCAGGCTGAAGAGCTCCCATTATCTCCATCTGTTCTTCCTCTTTTTACAAATCAGTCAACATCTTCCATTTTCCAGATTTCTTCTCTACGGCAAATACAGGTGAGTTCCAAGGACTTAGAGAAAGTTCTAAGCACCCTTATTCAAGTTGCTCCTGTTGATTTATATTGTTTGTTACTTCTACAGGAGGTTTGAGGGGCATGGTGAGTTGTGTGGAAAGGGAGAGAGGAACTTCTCTAAGAAGTTTTAGGGGAATGGTGCTTCTCAGGTTCTCAGCCAGTCTTCATTTCCTCCTAAGACTATGTATACATCTTTGGGGTATCCTCTGCTTCCTGATTTTCCTACCTTTAACTAAGTCTCCATGGAGAGGAGGAGGAAAAGTGGGAGGGGTGGTGACACCATCAGCCCTTCCAGCACAGTTTTGCCTTCCTACTTCCCAAGGCAAGGCAAAAGAAAAGAGACATTTTATAGCAGTTAGGATTGTAATTGTGTGCTTCAGCTTTGTAGGCACAGCTCCTGTTCCAGTTCAATGGAAAACTAATACACCAGTGTTAGTACAGTGTCCCTTAACCAGTGAAAAAATTCAGGCAACTTTTTGAAATGCTTTTATTGCTGGAGTAATAGCAGTACTCTTTGCCACATACACATACTTTTAACACATGGTAGAGCTAACACAACCCAGACCTGAGGGGGTAGGGGTATGATCTCTGCCATTTCTGCAAAAAGACGTTTACCCCAGTGTGGATATTCTGTCTTGGCAGCAAGCCAGGAGCAGCAGAGAGGGTGTAAACACCGTAGGTGAAGAATAAAACCCCGGAAAGCTAGCATCTCTCGGGAACCCAGCCACCCCCAACTCCCATCTGGAGTGACTTCAAGTTCTCAGACCCTCATAGTGCAGACTCAGCACAGCCATTGCTGTCCTGTTAGTGGCTCTCTGCTGCCCTACCTCCAGTCTGTAGAGGAAGCCAATTAACACCATCCAGCCCCAGCCTCCCCCCAAACAGACCAATTGTTTCTCTTGTCAATTTGTTTTCTTTGATTCCCACTCTGACAAAATGAACAAAAAATTCAAAAGGGCTCTAACCATTGACAGCTTCTGTATGGAGAGAGAGATCAGACAAAGGAAAAAATACTGGAAGCTACCAGAACAAAGAAATTCAGATATAGAGGAGCCACAATAAGGATAACCCAGGATCTAGCAGCATCCACATTAAAAGAACAAAGGGCCTGGAACATGATATTCTGAAAGGCTAAGGAACTTTGTATGCAGCCAAGAATAACTTTCCCAGCAAAAATGAGCATCATTTTCCAGGGAAGAAGATGGACATTTAACAAAATAAATGAATTCCATCTATTCTTGATGAAAAAAACAGACCTACATAAAAGGTTTGATCTTCAAATACAGAACTCAAGAGATTTCTAAAAAGGTAAAAATAAATCTTGAGAACTATACTTCTGCCATAAAAATATGTAAAGGACATATGTATAATTTGTCCTAGAAACTAGCAGTGGAAAGGAAATTATATCATAAAAAGTGTAAAGGGGTGGTACTACATCTCATGAAGAGGCAAAGGTACCCTATTATATCTGAGAGAAAGAAAGGAGGGAGATGAACATAGTATGTATCAATAGACATATTCAATTTATGGTGAAACTTCTTCCACTTCATTGAAAAGTGAGAGGGAAGGAGGAAGCTAAGGGGAAGGGAATAAAGAAATTGTGAGGAAAAGGGTAAAATAGAAAGAGGAACTTTAAGGTGGGGGAGGGATAATAAAAAGGGAGGGCTGTGAAAAGCAAGTGGTATTCACAAGTTTAATACTGGGTAGGGGGGTAAGATGGAAGAAAAGGGGAAAAGCATAAGCAGGGGTTAATAGGATGGCAAGCAACGTAGAATTAGTCATTTTAACCATAAATGTGATTGGGGCAAACTGCCTCATAAAGAGGAAGCAGTTAGCAGACTGGATTAAAAGTCAGAATCCTACTATATGTTGTTTACAGGAAACACACCTGAAACAGAGTGATACATTCAAAGTTAAAGTAAAAGGGTGGAGCAGAATCTACTATGCTTCAGGTGAAGCCAAAAAAGCAGGGGTAGTCATCCTCATCTTAGATGAAGCAAAAAAAAAAAAAATTGATCTAATTAAAAGAGATAAGGAAGGCATTATATCCTGCTAAAGGGTAGCATCAATAATGAAGCAGTATCAATATTAAACATATATGCACCAAGTGGTGCAGCATCTAAATTCTTAAAAGAGAAATTAAGAGAGCTGCAAGAAGTAATGTATAGCAAAACTATAATAGTGGGAGATCTCAACCTTGCACTCTCAGAATTAGATAAATCAAAACACAAAATAAATAAGAAAGAAGTCAAAGAGGTAAATAGAATACTAGAAAAGTTTGATATGATAGATCTTTGGCGAAAGCTAAATGGAGACAGAAAGGAGTATACTTTCTTCTCAGCAGTTCATGGAATCTATACAAAAATTGATCATATACTAGGGCATAAAAACCTCAAAATCAAATGCAATAAGGCAGAAATAGTAAATGCATCCTTTTCAGACCACAATGCAATCAAGATTACATTTAATAAAAAGCCAAGGGAAAACAGACCAAAAAATAATTGGAAACTAAATAATCTTATACTAAAGAATGATTGGGTAAAACAGCAAATCATAGACATAATTAATAACTTCACCCAAGAAAATGACAATAATGAGACATCATACCAAAATGTGTGGGATACAGCCAAAGCAGTAATAAGGGGAGTTTTTATATCTCTATAGGCCTATTTGCATAAAATAGGGAAAGAGAGGGCCAACAAATTGGGCTTGCAACTAAAATTACTAGAAAAGGAACAAAATAAAATCCCCCAGACAAACACAAAACTTGAAATTCAAAAACTAAAAGGTGAGATTAATAAAAGTGAAAAAAAAAACTATTGAATTAATTAATAAAACTAAGAGTTGGTTCTATGAAAAAACCAACAAAATAGACAAACCCTTAGTAAACCTGATTAAAAAAAGGAAAGAGAAAAAGCAAATTGTTAGTCTTTTTTTTTTGATTTTGAGGTTTTTATGCCCTAGTATATGATCAATTTTTGTATAGGTTCCATGAACTGCTGAGAAGAAAGTATATTCCTTTCTGTCTCCATTTAGCTTTCGCCAAAGATCTATCATATCAAACTTTTCTAGTATTCTATTTACCTCTTTGACTTCTTTCTTATTTATTTTGTGGTTTGATTTATCTAATTCTGAGAGTGCAAGGTTGAGATCTCCTGCTATTATAGTTTTGCTATCTATTTCCTCTTGCAGCTCTCTTAATTTCTCTTTTAAGAATTTAGATGCTGCACCACTTGGTGCATACATGTTTAATATTGATACTGCTTCACTATTGATGCTTCCCTTTAGCAGGATATAATGCCCTTCCTTATCTCTTTTAATTAGATCAATTTTTGTTTTTGCTTGATCTGAGATGAGGATGGCTACTCCTGCTTTTTTGGTTTTGCCTGAAGCATAATAAATTCTGCTCCACCCTTTTACTTTTAGTTTGAATGTCTCATCCTGTTTCAGGTGTGTTTCCTGTAAACAACATATAGTAGGATTCTGACTTTTAATCCAGTCTACTAACTGCTTCCTCTTTATGAGGCAGTTTTCCCCATTCACATTTATGGTTAGAAGGACTAATTCTATATTGCTTGCCATCCTATTAACCCCTGCTTATGCTTTTCCCCTTTCCTTCCCTTTTACCCTCCTATCCAGTATTAAACTGGTAAACACCACTTGCTTTTCACAGCCCTCCCTTTTTAGGATCCCTCCCCCACCTTAAAGATCCTCCCCTTATTTTACCCCTTTTCCTCGAAATTACTGTATTCCCTTCCCCTTAGCTTACTTCTTCCCTTTCACTTTTCAATGAAGTGGAAGAAGTTTCACCATAAATCGAATATGTCTATTGATACACGTTATGTTCATCTCCCTCCTTTCTTTCTCTCAGATATAATAGGTTACCTTTGCCTCTTCATGAGATGTAGTACCACCATTTTATACTTTTTTATTATATAATCTCCTTTCCACCTCTAGTTTCTAAGACAAATTGTACATATGTTCTTTACATATTGTTTTGACAGAAGTATAGTTCTCAAGATTTCTTTTTACCTTTTTAGAAATCTCTTGAGTTCTGTGTTTGAAGATTAAACCTTTTATGTAGGTCTGGTTTTTTCATCAAAAATAGATGGAATTCATTTATTTCGTTAAATGTCCATCTTCTTCCCTGGAAAACGATGCTCATTCTTGCTGGGTAAGTTATTCTTGGCTGCATACCAAGTTACTTAGCCTTTCGGAATATCATGTTCCAGGCCCTGCGTTCTTTTAATGTGGACGCTGCTAGATCCTGGGTTATCCTTATTGTGGATCCTCCATATCTGAATTGTTTTTTTCTAGCAGCTTCCAATATCTTTTCCTTTGTCTGATGGTTCTTTAACTTGGCCACTATATTTCTTGGTGTTTTGATTTTAGGGTCCCTTTCAGTAGGTGATCGATGAATTTTTTCAATGTCTATTTTACCCTCTGTTTCCAAAACGTCTGGGCAATTCTCTTTGATAATTACCTCGAAAATGGTGTCCAAGCTCTTTTTTTCCTCCCATTTTTCAGGGAGTCCGATTATTCTCAAATTGTCTCTCCTGGATCTGTTTTCCAGGTCTGTTGTCTTTCTGGTAAGGTACTTGACAGTCTTTTCAATTGTTTCATTTCTCTGGTTTTGCTTGACTCCCTCTTGGTTTCTCCTTGATTCATTCATTTCTACTTGTTCCAGTCTAATTTTCAATGATGTATTTTCTTCACTCACTTTTTTTATATCTCTTTGTAATTGTCCAATTGAGTTTTTATCTTCTATGGAATTTTTTTCCATTTTATCCATTTTATTTTTTAGAGAGCTGATTTCTTTTTCCAGCTCACTAATCCTGTTTTCCTTGGAGTTGTTTACCTTTTCCAGCTCACTAATCCTGTTTTCCTTGGAGTTGTTTACCTTTTCCAGCTCACTAATCTTGTTTCTCAATGATTTGATTTCTTTATCCACTCTGTCTTTGAATGCATGGGATGACTTCTCCAGGCTCTCTTGCCAAGCTTCCCTTTCCTTTTCCCATTTCTCTTCCAGCTCTCTTGTGAGAGCCTTTTTGATTTCCTCTATGAGGTTCTTTTGTATTGAGGAGCAGCTTATATCCCTCCCAGGGGATACATCTGGGGACAGTCTGTTCCTAGTCTCCTCAGCATTTGAAGTCTGCTCCCTCTCCACACAGAAGCTGTCAATGGTTAGAGCCCTTTTGAATTTTTTGTTCATTTTGTCAGAGTAGGAATCAAAGAAAACAAACTGACAAGAGAAACAATTGGTCTGTTTTGCGGGGGATGGGGCTGGATGGTATTAATGGGCTTCCTCTACAGACTGGGGGTAGGGCAGCAGAGAGCCACTAACAGAACAGCAATGACTGTACTGAGTCTGCGCTCTGAGGCTCTAAGAACGCACCGAGTCAGTCCAGGTGGGGGTTGGGGGTGGCCGGGCTCTGAGAGGCGATGCTGGCTTTCTGGGGTTTTAATCTTCACCTCCTGTGTTTACACCCTCTCCGCTGCTCCTGGCTTGCTGCCAAGACGGAGCCTCCACACTGGGGCAAAAGCCCTTTCACAGAAAAGGCAGAGATCACACCCCTCCCCCTCCGGTCTGAGCTGTGTGAGCTGCCTGTCTTGCTCTGGCTGCCTGCCCTCAGTCTGCACCCAGTCTGATTGACCCTCCCGAGCAAACACAGACCTTTTCTGGCGACTTTCAAGGATGTCTTCTCTTGGTGATAATTTGTGGATTTCTTTCTGGGTCAAGCATTAAGTCAGAGGCTTGTCATGAAGTAAGTTCTGAGAGAAAACGAGGAGCTCAAGCAGCTGTCTGCCTCCACGCCGCCATCTTGGCCCGCAAATTGTTAGTCTTGAAAATGAAAAGGGTGAACTCACCACTAATGAAGAAGAAATTAGTACAATAGTTAGGAGCTACTTTGCTCAACTTTATGCCGATAAATTCAATAACTTAAATGAAATGGAAGAATACCTTCAAAAATATAGCTTGCCCAGATTAACAGAGGAAGAAATAAGACGTCTAAATAGTCCCATCTCAGAAAAAGAAATAGAACAAGCTATTAACCAACTTCCTAAGAAAAAATCCCCAGGACCAGATGGATTTACATGTGATTTCTACCAAACATTTAAAGAACAACTAATTCCAATGCTATATAAACTATTTGAAAAAATAGGGATTGAAGGAGTCCTACCAAATTCCTTTTATCACACAGACATGGTACTGATACCTAAACCAGGTCGATTGAAAACTGAGAAAGAAAACTATAGACCAATTTCCTTAATGAATATTGATGCTAAAATCTTAAATAATATATTAGCAAAAAGACTTCAGAAAATCATCACTAGGATAATACACTATGACCAATTGGGATTTATACCAGGAATGCAGGGCTGGTTTAATATTAAGAAAACTATTAGTATAATTGACCATATTAATAATCAAATTAATAAAAACCATATGATCATCTCAATAGATGCAGAAAAATCATTTGATAAAATCCAACATCCATTCCTACTAAAAACTCTTGAGAGTATAGGAATAAATGGACTATTCCTTAGAATAATCAGGAGCATATATTTAAGACCTTCAGTAAGCATAATATGCAATAGAAATAAACTGCAACCTTTCCCAGTAAGATCAGGAGTGAAACAAGGTTGCCCACTATCACCATTACTATTCAATATAGTACTAGAAACGCTAGCCTCGGCAATAAGAGCCGAGAAAGAGATTCAAGGAATTAGAGTAGAAAATGAGGAAATCAAACTATCACTCTGTGCAGATGACATGATGGTATACTTAGAGAATCCCAAAGACCCTGCTCAAAAGCTATTAGAAATAATTCAGAATTTTAGCCAATTTGCAGGATACAAAAGAAATCCACATAAATCCTCAGTGTTTTTATATATCACCAACAAAATGCAACAGCAAGAGATACAAAGAGAAATTCCATTCCAAACAAATGTTGAGAGTATAAAATATTTGGGAATCCATCTACCAAAGAAAAGTCAGAAATTATATGAGCAAAATTACAAAAAACTTGCCACAAAAATAAAGTCAGATTTAAATAATTGGAAAAACATTCAGTGCTATAGGCCAAGCGAATATAATAAAGATGACAATACTCCCCAAACTAATCTATTTATTTAGTGCTATACCAATCAGACTCCCAAGAAACTATTTAAATAACCTAGAAAAAATAACAACAGAATTCATATGGAACAACAAAAGGTCTAGGATTTCAAGGGAAGTAATGAAAAAAAAAAATTAAATGAAGGTGGTCTAGCTGTACCTGATATAGAACTGTATTATAAAGCAACAGTCACCAAAACCATTTGGTATTGGCTAAGAAATAGACCAGTCGATCAGTGGAACAGATTAGGTACAAAGGACAAAAAAGGGTACATCTATAGCAATCTAGTCTTTCACAAACCCAAAGATACCAACAGTAGGGATAAAAATTCATTATTTGAAAAAAAACCTTGGGAAAACTGGAAATTAGTATGGCAGAAATTAGATATGGATCCACACTTAGCACCATATACCAAGATAAGATCAAAATGGGTCCATGATTTAGACATAAGAATGAGATCATAAATGGATTTAGAGGAACAGAGAATAGTCTACCTCTCAGACCTGTGGAGGAGGAAGGAATTTATGACCAGAGGAGAACTAGAGATCAGTATTGATCACAAAATACAAGATTTTGATTACATCAAACTAAAAAGTTCTGTACAAGCAATAATAATGCAAACAAGATTAGAAGGGAAGTAACAAATTGGGCAAATATTTTTACAGTTAAAGGTTCTGATAAAGATCTCATTTCCAAAATATATAGAGAACTGACCCTAATTTATAAGAAATCAAAACATTCTCCAACTGAGAAATGGTCAAAGGATATGAACAGACAATTCTCACATGATGAAATTGAAATTATATCCACTCATATGAAAGAGTGTTCCAAATCAGTACTTATCAGAGAAATGCAAATTAAGACAATTCTGAGACAACACCTGTCAGATTGGCTAAGATGACAGGAACAAATAATGATGAATGTTGGAGGGGATGCAGGAAAACTGGGACACTAATACATTGTTGGTGGAGTTTTGAAAGAATCCAACCATTCTGGAGATCAATTTGGAACTACCCCCAAGAAGTTATCAAATTGTGCATACCCTTTGATCCAGTATTGCTGCTATTGGGCTTATATCCCAAAGAAATAGTAAAGAGGGGAAAGGGACCTGTATGTACCAAAATGTTTGTGTCAGCTCTTTTTGTAGTGCCTAGAACCTGGAAGATGAATGGATATCCATGAATTGGAGAATGGTTGGGTAAATTATGTTATATGAAGGTTATGGAATATTATTGCTCTGTAAGAAATGACCAGCAGGACGAATACAGAGAGGTTTTGAAAGACTTACATCAACTAATGCTGAGTGAAATGAATAGAACCAGAAGATCACTGTACACTTCAATGCTATATGAAGACGTATTCTGATGGAAGTGGATATCTTCAACATAAAGAAGATCCAACTCACTTCCAGTTGATCAATGATGGACAGAAACAACTTCACCCAGAGAAGGAACACTGGGAAGTGAATGTAAATTGTTAGCACTACTGTCTATCTACCCAGGTTACTTATACCTTTGGGATCTAATACTTAACGTGCAACAAGAAAGCTGGATTTACACACATATATTGTATCTGTGTTATATTGTAACATATGTAAAATGTATGGGATTTCCTGTCATCTAGGGGAGGGAGTAGAGGGAGGGAGGGGAAAATTTGGAAAAATTAATACAAGGGATTATGTTATAAAAAAATAAAAAAAATTACTCATCTATATATACTGTCACAAATTGTATAATAAAGTGACTTTTTCAATTAAAAAAAAATCTGCTATGGTGACAGGGCAGGCCAAAACACAAACCCAGCTACGGATACAATGTCCACAGAAGAAATCTCAAAGAGTGAGACAAATTAGTCTCAAGCTCAAAGAGATTTCTTGTTAATGCTCATCAAAGACTTCAGAAGTCAAATAAGAGATACAGAAGAAAAATTGAGAAAGGAAATGAGAGGTATGCATGAGTCAACAGTTTGGAAAAAGAAGAAAAAATGTCTGAAGAAAACAACTCCTTAAATAGTAGAATAAAGGGAAGGGAAAAAAGAGAAACAAAAAGATAACAACAAAATCACACATTAAAAATCATAACAGGGCAAATGAATCTAATGACTATAAAACAGCAATAATCATTCAAAGAAACTAAAAAGAATGAAAAATTGGGGGGAAAAAAAAGTTGAGTACCTCTTTGGAAAAACAGCCAACCTGGAAAATAGACTCAGAAGAAACAATAAAAATCATTAGCCTACCTGAAGACCATGACCCAAATAAGATAGCTCTCTTGTGAGAGTCTTTTAAATTTCTTCTATGAGAGTCTTGCGTGTTGAGGACCAGGTCATATCTCCCTTTGGGCATTCAGATAGCATTCAGTTGGGTATAGAAATTCATGTAACCCTATAGAAAAGTGGGAGGAGAAAGAGCAAAAGAAATGGGAAGGGCAGGATAGAAGGGAGGGCACAAACACCTGGAAAAAATGAGAAGAGTAAAGGGTTGATAGAAAATAAGGTACTGAATGGAGTGGGTTAAAAAATGAATCACTCTTCCTGCAAAGATAGCAGAGAGGACACACATATCTATTTAAACTCCATCTTACTCTCAGACTATTTTTTTTCATGAAAAGGCCTCGGAATTAGTCCTGGACTGAAATAACCCACAAATAATTACCAACGGAAGATATCCTCGAAAAAATCTATTTTTGCTCCTGGGTGGGATGGTTAGATCAGGAACAGACTGTAGGTAGGCAGTGAGAGCACAGTAGGCAGTTAGATTATGGAAGGCAGCTCACACTTAGGAGACTGAAGGTGGAGGGATGTTATATCTGCAAAGAGAACTTTACCACAGTGTGGCCTCTTTGCTCTGGCAGCAAATCAATATATCAGCAGAGAAGATATAAATGCAGAGGGTAAAGACTATAACCCTGAAAAGCTAAGGTCTCTCTGGACCTGGCCACACCCACTCAGAGTAACTCAGCACCCTCTCAGAGTCTCAGAGCACAGAAGCAGCTCAGCCATTGTTGTCCTGTTAGTGCCTCACTGCTGCTCCCTGCAGTTTGTACAGGAAGCTCAGTAATAACATCTATCCTCCCCCTGCCCCCACCCCCACTAAAAAAAAAAAAAAAAAGCAGACTGCATTTTTTTTGTTAGTTTGTTTTCTTTGATTCTTCTCTGACAAAATGAGCAAAAATTAAAATAGACTCTATCTATTGATAGCTTCTATATGGATAGAGAGCAGCCTTAAACCCTGAGGAGACTAAAAACAGATTGTCTCCAGATGAATGCCCAAAGGGAGATATGATCTGGTCCTCAACACACAAGACTCTCATAGAAGAAATTTAAAAGACTCTCACAAGAGAGCTAGAAGAAAAATGGGAAAGGAAAGGGAAGCTTGACAAGAGAGTCTTGATAAGTCATCCCAATCATTTAAAGATAGAGTGGATAAAGAAATCAAATCCTTGAACAACAGAATTAGTGATTTGGAAAAGGTAAACAATTCCAAGGAAAACAGAATTAGGGAATTGGAAAAAGAAAATAGCTCTCTAAAAAATAAAATTAATGAAATGGAAAAAAATTCCATAGAACAATGTAACTCACTTAAAAACTCAATTGGACAATTACAAAAAATATGAAAAAGTTCATGAAGAAAATAATTCATTAAAAATCAGAATTGAACAAATGGAGTTGAATGACTTGAGGAGACACTAAGAATTAGTCAAGCAAAACCAAAGAAATGGGAAAAAATGCCAAGTACCTTCTTGGGGAAACACCCAGACCTGAAAAATAGATCTAGGAGAGATAATCTAAGAATTATTGGACTTCCTCAAAAATATGATGCAAAGAAAGCCTGGACACTATTTTCCAGGAAATTGTCAAAGAGAACTTCTCAGATGTTATAGAAACAGAGGGTAAAATGGGCATTGAAATAATTTATTGATAACCTACTAAAAGGGACCCTAAAATCAAAACTCCAAGAAAAATTGTGGCTAAATTCCAGAACTCACAGACCAAGGAAAAATACTACAAGCTGCTAGAAAAAATCAATTCAAATATAGAGGAGACACAATAATGATTACTCAGGATCAAGCAGCATGCACATTAAAGTATAGAAATAACCCAGAATCTGATATTCCAAAATACCAAGGAACTTGGTATGCAGCCTAGAATAACTTACCCAGCCAAAATGAGCATTTTTTTTCCCCAGGGAAGAAGATGGACATTCAATGAAATAAGTGAATTTTATCTATTTCTCATTAAAGAACCAGAACAAAACAAAAAGTTTGATCTGCAAATACAGGACTCAAGAGAAACCAAAAAAAAGATAAAAAGAAATCTTGGGAAATATATTTCTGTTATAAATATATATAAAGAACACATGTATAATTTGTTCTAGAAACTAGAAGTAGAAAGGAAATTGTACCAGAAAAAGAGTAAAGTGGGGGCACTACATCTCACAAAAAGAAAAAGGAAACCTATTATATCTGAGAGAAAGAATGGAGGGGGATGAACATAGTGTGTACCTTACTCTCATCAGAATTGGCTTAATGAGAAAAAATATTAAACATATTCTATTTACAGTGAAACATCTCCCACCAAATTGAAAATGGGAAGGGAAAAGTGAAAAGGGAGGGAGGAAGCTAAAAAGAAGGGAATACAGAAATTGTGAGGAAAAGGAGTAAGAAAGGGGGAGGAACTCTAAGGTGTGGGGAGAGATCCTAAAAAGGGAGGGCTGTAAGAAGCAAATGGTGCATACAAATTTAATGCTGGGGGGTAAGTGGGAAGAAAAGGAGAAAAACATAAGCAGGGGGATTAACAAGATGGCAAGTACAGAATTAGTCATTTTAACCACAAATGTGAATGGGGTAAACTATCCCATAAAGAGGAAGCTGTTAGCAGACTGGATTAAAAGCCAGAATCCTACAATATATTGTTTACAGGAAACACACGTGAAGCAGGGTAGAAGTAAAAGGTTGGAGCAGAATCTACTATGCTTCAGGCGAAGTCACAAAATCAGGGGTAGCCATCCTGATTTCAGATCAAGCAAAAACAAAAAATGATCTGATTAAAACAGATAAGGAAGGGCACTATATCTTGCTAAAGGGTAGCATAGATAATGAAGCATTATCAGTATTAAACATATATGCACCAAGTGGTGTAGCATCTAAATTCTTAAAAGAGAAATTAAGAGAACTGCAAGAAGAAATAGATAGCAAAATTATAATAGTGGGAAATCTCAACCTTCCAATATAAGAATTAAATAAATCAAACCACAAAATAAATAAAAAAGATGTCAAAGAGGTAAGTAGAATACTAAAAAACTTAGATATGATAGATCTTTGGAGAAAACTAAATGGAGACAGAAAGGAGTACACTTTCTTCACAGCAGTTCATGGAACCTATATGACAATTGACCATATATTAAAGCATAAAAACTTCAAATTCAAATGCAGTAAGGCAGAAATAGTAAAGGCATTCTTTTCAGATAACAATGTAATGAAAATTACATTCAACAAAAAGCCAGGGGGAAATAGATAAAAAATAACTGAAAACTAAATAATCTCATACTGAAGAATGATTGGGTGAAACAGCAAATCATAGACATAATTAATAACTTCATCCAAGAAAATGACAATAATGAGATATCATACCTACATGTGTAAGATGCAGCCAAAGTGGTAAGGGGAAATTTTATAACTCTAGAGGTCTACTTGCATAAGATAGAGAAAGAGAAGGTCAATGATTTGGGCTTGCAACTAAAAATGCTAGAAAAGGAACAAATATCAAACTTCAAATTCTAAAAATAAAAGAAGAGATTAATAAAATTGGAAGTAAAAAAAAAAACAAACTATTGAATTAATTAATAAAACTAAAAGTTAGTTCTATGAAAAAACCAACAAAATAGATAAATCCTTAGTAAATCTAATTTTAAAAATGAGAGAGTGAAATCAAATTGTTAGTTTTAAAAATGAAAAGAGAGAACTTGCCACTAATCAAGAGGAAATTAGAGCAATAATTAGGAGTTACTTTGCCCAACTTTATGCCAATACATTTGATAACTTAAATGAAAGAGGGTAGTCTCTGTGGCTAGAAAAGTAATGGAGATGAATCTCCCATAGCCTGATTGTTTTGCCTTGATTGCAAAGCAGTGGATCAGCAGACAAATTAGAGGCAGAGGTACAGCATACTCTAAAATCACCAGAATCTAACAGGATCTGTCTGTACCCAACCAAAACCATAAGTGACTCAGCATGGACCAGCACAATTGTGCAGCTGCATTCTGCTGCACAGCCAGGGCAGTTGCAAATCTGCATGGCAGAGGGGTGCAGCCTCTAATCTGCACAGTGGAAGACTTGGCCTAGAGCAATAGAACTTCCCCAGCATGGGCTTCCATGGGTAGAGCCACTTTCGGGCTATTCACTGGGCAACTGCTAATACCCACAGCCATACAGCAGGTTTTGTCTTGGGATGGTGACACTTTCACTGCTCAGCCTCTTGCCTCAGTGCAGTTGTTAATTCACACAGAGGGGTTCTTCACATGGCATCCAGCAGCTCGGCCATGTAGGCCTGAGTCACTTCCCTTGGGGAACTGTTTCCCAGAGTACTCCCTTATCTGGCCACTCTTTGTAGCGGGGTGGCAGGCCTTCCATACAGCCATCCCAATTTTGCAGGGGAATCTGGTAACCTCCTAACCCTGAAGGCAGACCCTACAGGTTTAAAAAAATTACTAAAAAAACCAAAAGGATGATCATATATTCTATACAGAAAGAGAGCAGGTTTTCAACCACAAGAAGACTAATAGTAGACAGTCTCCAGACAATTTTTGGTCCCCATCACGAAAAGCTCTCCTAGAAGAGAGCTAGAAGAAAATGGGGAAAGGAAAGAGAAGCTATGCAAGAGAGTAACAACTTCCTGAAATGTGAATTGCAAAAAGGTAAGAAACTCCCAGGAAGTGCAGGGAAATAGAATTTGTGAATTGGAAAAGGTAAAGAACTCTCAGGAAAGTAGAATTTGTGAAATGGAAAAAGAAAAAAAAACTCACTAAAAATAAAATAGTGAAATGGAAAAAAATAGAGCAAAATAACTCATTTAAAAACTCAGTTGGACATATACAAAAAGAAGTAAAAAAATGCTAATGAAGAAAACAACTCATTAAAAATCAGAACAAAATGAATAGAAATGAATGATTCGTTGAGATACCAAGAATCAGTCAAGCAAAATCAAAAAAAAAAAAAAAAAAAAAAAGGAAAATTAGAAAGAAAGATTAAATAACTACTTGGAAAAACAACAGACCTGGAAAATAGATCTAGGAGAGATAATCTGTGGATTATTTGGACTTCCCTAAAATTATGATGAAAAAAGAGAACCTAGATACTATTTTAGAGAAATTATCAAAGAGAACTACCCAGATGTGACAGAACCAGAAGGTAAAATAGTCATTGAAAGAACACCTTCTGAAAAAGACCCTAAAATAAAAGCTCCACAGAATATAGTAGTCAAATTTCAGAACAATCAGACTAAGCAAAACATATTAAAAGCAGCCAGGAAAAAAACAATTCAAGTACCTAGGTGCCAAAATAAGGGTCACTCAAGATCTGGGTGCCTCCACATTAAAGGATTTAAGGGCCTGGAATCTGATATCCCAAAAGTCAAAAGAATTTGGAATGCAGTCAAGAATAAACTACCCAGATAAGCAGAACATTTTTTCCATGGAAGAAGATGGACATTTAATGAAACAGATGAATTCTGTTTGTTTCTAAGGGGAAAAAAAATGATCTAAACAAAAATTTGATCTCCAACCACAGGACTCAAGGGAAGCAGAAAAAGGTAAAAGGAATTCTTGAGAACTGTATTTCTGTTATGGATATACATCAAGACCACATGTAAAACTTGATTTTACTGATATAACATAAAAAGGGAAGTATAAATGAAAAGGGTATAGTGTCAGAAAAAGGGAAAAGGGGAGATAAAAAGAGGGAAAGAAAACCTATCATATCTGAGGGAATTTAGAGATTGGGAGGAATATTGTGTGAATTTTATTCTCATCAGAGTTGGCTCAAAGAGAAAATAATTGACATATTTGTTCTACAGAGAATTCTATCTCACCTCATCAAAAAGTAAGATAGGAAAAGGAAAAGAGTAATGAGAGAAGGGTACAAGAAAGGGGAAGGGTTTTAAAGAGAAGGGGGAGGGATCCTAAAGAGGAGAACTGCATGATGCAAGTGGGGCCCATGAGTTTAATACTGGGGAAGTGGGCAAGGGGAGGCAAGAAAAAAAAAAACACAATCTGGGGATAATATGATAGAAGGAAATACAAAATTAGTTATTTTAACTGTAAATATGAATGGGATGAACTCTCCCATAAAGCAGAGGTAGATAACAGACTGGATCAAAAGTAAGAATCTTACAATATGTTCTTTACAGGAAACACAATTAAAGCAGGGAGATACATACAGAGTAAAGGTAAAATGCTGGAGCAAGATCTATTATGGTTCAGGTGAAGTCAAAAAAGCAGGGGTAGCCATCCTTATCTCAGATCAATCAAAAGCAAAAATTGATTATATTAAAGAGATAATTAATTAATTATATATACATATATATAAATTAATAATAATAAATAATAAATAAATAATTATATATAAATATATATAAATTATATATAAATAATTAATTAATAATAATTAAAAGAGATAAGGAAAGAAACTATATCCTACTAAAGGGTAGCATAGACAAGGAAGCAATATCAATACTAAACATATATGCACCAAATGGAATAATAGTATCTAATTTCCTAAAGGAGAAGTTAAGAGAATTGCAAGAAGAAACAGTCAGCAAAATTATAATAGTGGGAGATCTCAACCTTGCACTCTCAGAATTAGATAAATCAAAACACAAAACAAATAAGAAAGAAGTTCAAAAGGTAACTAGAATATTAGAAAAATTAGGGATGATAGATCTTTGGGGAAAACTGGTGATAGAAAGGAATATACATTCTTCTCAGCAGTTCATGGAACCTATTCAAAAATTGACCAAATATTAGAACATAAAGACGTCAAAATTAAATGCAGAAAGGCAGAAATAGTAAATGCTTTCTTTTCAGATTACAATGCAATTAAAACTACATTCAACAAAAAGTTATGGGTAAATATATCAAAAAGTAATTGGAAACTAAATAATCTCATTTTAAAGAATGATTGGGTGAAACAGGAAATTATAGATGTAATTAATAATTTCACTCAAGATAATGACAATGATGAGATATCATACCAAAATCTGTGGGATACAGCCTAAGCAGTGATAAGGGGAAATTTTCTATCTTTAGAGGCTTACTTGAATAAAATAGAGAAAGAGAAGATCAATGGATTGTGCTTGCAGCTTAAAAAGCTAGAAAAAGATCAAATTTAAAAAACCCAATCAAATATTAAACTTAAAATTCTAAATTTAAAAAGAGAAAATAATATTGAAAGAAAAAAAGAAAAACAAACTATTGAATTAGCAAATAAAACTAAGATTTGGTTTTATGAAAAAAAAAAAACAATAAAATAGATAAACATTTGGTAAATATGATCAGAAAAAGGAAATAGTAAAATAACATTATTAGTCTTAAACACAAAAAAGGGGAACTTTCCACCAATGAAGAGGAAATTAGAGCAATGATAAGGAGTTACTTTGCCCAACTTTATGCCAATAAATTTGAAAACGTAAGTGAAATGGATGACTACCTCCAAAAATATAGGCTTCCCAGATTAAAAGAGGAGGAAGTAAATTGCTTAAATATTCCCATTTCAGAAAAAGAAATAGAACAAACTATTATTAATCAATTCTATAAGAAAAAATCCCCAGTACCAGATGGATTTACATATGAATTCTACCAAACATTCAAAGAACAATTGGCCCCAATGTTATATAAACTATTTGAAAACATAGGGAATGAAGGAGTCCTACCAAATTCCTTTTATGACACAGACATGGTACTGATACCTAAACCAGGTAGGTTGAAAACAGAGAAAGAATATTATAGACCAATCTTCCTAATGAATATTGTTGCTAAAATCTTAAATAAGATATTAGCTAAAAGACTACAGAAAATCATCCACAAGATAATACAGTATGGTCAAGTAAGATTTATACCAGGAATGCAGTGCTGGTTCAATATTAGACAAAATATTGGTATAATTAACCAAATTAATTACCAAATTAACAAAAAACATATGATCATCTCAATAGATGCAGAAAATGAATTTGATGATATCCAACATCCATTTCTATTAAACACACTAGAGAGTATATGAATAAATTGACTTTTCCTTAAAATAATCAGTAGCATCATATGTAATGGGGATAAACTGTAACCATTTCCAATAAGATCAGGAGTAAAACAACATTTCCTACTATCACTATTACTATTCAATATTGTATGTGAAATGCTAGCTTTGGCACAAGAGTTGAGAAAAAAAATTAAGGGAATTAGAATAGGTAATGAGGAAACCAAACTAGCACTCTTTGCTGATGATATGATGGTATACTTAGAGAATGCCGTTGATTCTACTAAAAAGCTATTAGAAATAATCCACACCTTTGGCAAAGTTGCAGGATACAAATTAAACCTACATAAATCTTCAGCATTTTTATATATCATTAATAAATTCTAAGAGTTAGAGCTACAAAGAGAAATTCATTTAAAGTATCTACTAATAGTATAAAATATTTAGGAATCTCTCTGCCAAGGGAAAATCAGAAACTATATGAGCAAAACTACAAAACACTTTCCACACAAATAAAATCAGATCTAACCAATTGGAAAAATATTAAATGCTCTTGGATAGGGCAAACAAATATAATAATGATGACAATACTACCTAAACTAATTTATTTATTTAGTGCTATACCAATCAGACTCCCAAAAAACTATTTTAATGACCTAGAAAAAATAACAAGAACGTTCATATGGAAAAACAAAAGATAAAGATTTTCAAGGGAATTAAAAAAAAAATGAAGATGGCCTAGCTGTACCAGATCTAAACTTATATTATAAAGCATTGGCTACCAAAACTTTTTGGTATTGGCTAAGAAATAAACTAGCTGATCAGTGGAATAGGTTAGGTTCAAAGGATAAAACAACCAATAATTTCAATAATCTAGTGTTTGACAAACCCAAAGACCCCAGCTTTTGGGATAAGAACTCAGTGTTTGACAAAAATTGCTGGGAAAATTGTAAATTAGTATGGCAGAAACTAGGCATTGACCCACACTTAACATCGTACACCAAGATCAGGTCAAAATTGAATGAATTGAAGCAGCTACACCCAGCGAAAGAACTCTGGTAGATGACTATGAACCACTACAAAGAATTCTCAATCCCTTTATTTTTTTCCATCTGCATCTTTTATTTCCATCACAGGCTAATTGTACACTATTTCAATGTTCTATTCTTTTTTGTACAGCAAAATAACTGTATGGACATGTATACATATATTGTATTTAATTTATACTTTAACATATTCAACATGTATTGGGCAACCTGCCATATGGGGTAAGGGGTGGGAGGAAGGAGGGGAAAAGTTGGAACAAAAGGTTTTGCAATTTCAATGTCGAAAAATTACCTATGAATAATTTTTTTGTAATCTCTCTCTCTCTCTCTTTATATATATATATATATATATATATATATATATATATATATATATATATATATATATAATAGATCTTTAAATAAAATTTTGCAAATAAAAAAAAAAGAATGAATCTTTAAAAATAAATAAACAAATTAGAGGAATAAAGGATACCTCTCAGACTTGTGGAGGAGGATGGAATTTGTGATCAAAAAAGAGCTAGAGATCATTATTGATCACAAAATAGAAAAATTTGATTATATCAAATTGAATAACCTTTGTAGAAACAAAACTAATGCAAACAAGATTAGAAAGGAAGCAAGAAACTGGGAAAACATTTTTACAGTTAAAGATTCTGATAAAGGCCATATTTCCAAAATATTAGAAAATGGACTCTAATTTATAAGAAATCAAGCCACCATTCTCCAATTTATAAATGGTTAAAGGATATGAACCGACAATTTTCAGATGATGAAATTGAAACTATTCCTACTCATATTAAAGGGTGTTCAAAATCACTACTGATCAGAAAAATGCAAATTAAGACAACTCTGAGATACCACTACACACCTGTCAGATTGGCTAAGTTGACAGGAAAAAATAATTATGAATGTTGGAGGGGATTTGGGAAAACTGGTACACTGAAGCATTGTTGGTGGAGTTGTGAAGGAATCCAACCATTCTGGAGAGAAATCTAGAATTATGCCCCAAAAGTTATCATACTGAGCATACCCTTTTATCCAGCAGTGTTACTACTGGGCTTATATCCCAAAGAGATGCTAAAAAAAGGAAAGGGACCTTTTTGTACCAAAATTTTTGTGGCAGCCCGTTTTGTAGTGGCTAGAAACTGGAAAATGAATGGATCTCATAAATTGGAGAATGGTTGGGTAAATTATGGTATATGGAAGTTATGGAGTATTATTGTTCTGTAAGAAATGACTAGAAGGATGAATACAGAGAGACTTTGAGAGATCCATGAACTGATGCTTAGTGAAATGACTAGAATCAGGAGATCATTATGCACTTCAACAACAATAGTGTATGAGGATGTATTCTGATAGAAGTGAATATCTTCAACAAAGAGAAGGTATAATTCAGTTCCAATTGATCAATGATCGACAGAGTCAGCTACACCCAGAGAAGGAACACTGGGAATGCATATGGTCTGCTTGCATTTTTGTTTTTCTTCCCAGGTTATTTTTATTTACTGAATCAAATTCTTCTTATGCCACAAAAAAATTGTATGTTTCTGCACACATATATTGTATCTAGAATATACTATAACATATTTAACATGTATAAGACTTCCTGGCATCTAGAGGAAAGGGTGGATAGAGGGAAGGGAAAGGTCGAAACAGAAGTGAGTGCAAGGGATAATGTTGTAAAAAATTGCCCATGAATTTGTTCTGTCAATAAAAGTTATAATAAAAAAAAAAAAAAAAGAAAAAATACAATACTAAGAGAAGGGGGAGGGGTGATTGATACAAAGAAGGATAGGGTAGGCAAAATAAATACTGGTAAGAGTAGGGAAACAAGTGATAATAGATAAGGCAAAAATCTTATCTTAGGTAGTTAAGTAGGTGGGGCTGAATAAAAAAAACATGACTGAGGACAGGGTGGAAAGAGAGAACAAGTATATATACAGGGTAGAAAAAGGGATGGAGGAAAATACAGAACTGGTAATCATGACTGTGAAGGGGAATGGCATGAACTCTGATAAAACAGCCACAAAGGGCTGATTGGATTAAAAACAAAACCAGAATCCTACAATATGTTATTTATAAGAAACACACTTGACAAAGAATAACATACAGACTAAAGGTAAAATATTGGAACAGAATTAATTATGCTTCAGCTTAAGTAAAATAATAAAAATAAAGGGAGGGTTAGTAAATCTGATCTTAGATAAAGCAAAAGTAAAAATAGATCTTATTAAAAGACATGAGTAAAGTGCATCTTATAAAAAGGTATTATAAATAATGAAGTAGTAATTATACTAAATATGTATGCACCAAGTGGTAGAGCAGGTAAATTCCTTGAGAAGGTTTTAAACCAGTTACAGGAAGAAATAAACCGCAAAACTGTTCTAGTGGGGGCCATCAATCTTCCCCTATCAGAACCAAAAAATTGTAACCACAAAATAAACAAAAAATAAACTAGTGAGGTTAATAGAATCTAAAAAAAACCTAGATATGGCATACCTCTGGAGAAAAAGGAATAGGAACAGAAAAGAATACAATGTTGTTGTTTTTTTAATTATATAGAGCCTACAGAAAAAATTAATGATGTATTAGGACATAAGTATCTCACAATCCATTGCAAAAAGGCAGAAATAGCAAGTGCTTTCTTTTGAGACTACAACAAAATAAAAATTATATACAAAAAGGGGCTAGGGAAAGATAGGCTAAAAACCAATTAGAAATAAACAATCTAATTCTAAAGAATCAAAAACAAATTCAAAAAAAAATCACAGAAACAATTCAAGAAAATGGCAACAATGAGACAACATATCATAACTTATGGGATGCATGCAAAACAGTTTTTAGGAGAAATGTTATATCTCTAAATAGTTACATGAATAATATAGATTAAAAGGAAATCAATTAATTAGGTGCAACTTAAAAAGTGAGAAAAAGAATAATTAAAACCCTCCATTTAAATTCCTAATTAGAATTTTTTTTTAATTCAAAGGAGAGATTAATAAAATAAAAACAAACAAAAAAAGCTATTGAAATAATGAATAAAACTAAGTTCGTTTTATTAAAAAAAAACTAATAAAACAGATAAACCTTTTGTTAATTTGGTCAGACCAAAGAGAAAAAAATCAAATCAAATCACCAGTATCAAAAATGAAAGGGATAAACTCACTATCAATGAAAAAGAGGTGATGCAATTATTAGAAGCTATTTTGCCCAACACTATAGCAGAAAATTTGACACTCTAACCAAAATGGATAATGGATGAATAATTACAAAATATAAGTTGCCCAGGTTAACTTAAGAGGAAATAATAGCCCACTTTTAGAAAAAATATATTGAGAATGTCATTAATGAACTCCCTAAGAAAAAAATCTCCAGGGCCAGATACACTCACAAGTAAATTGTACAGAACATTTAAAGAATTAATTCCAGAACTGTATAAACTACTTGCAAAAATAGGTAATGAAGTAGCACTTCCAAATTCCTTCTCTAACTCAACTAGGGCACTGATATCTAAAGCAAGATGGACCAAAACAGAGAAAGAAAGTTAAAAACCAATCTCCCCAACGAATATTGATGCCAATAATTTTAAATAAAATATTTGCAAATAGATTACAGCAATTTATCAATAAGATAATACTCTATGACCAAGTGGGATTTATAGCAGGAATGCAGGGCTGGTTCAATATCAAGAAAAGTATTACCATAATCGACCATATCAATAATAAACACAGTAGATATCATGTGATAATCTCAATAGATACAGAGAAAGCTGCTGATAAAATACAAGACACATTCCTTTTTTGGTGTTCTAAGATTTTTTTTATAGTACCATTATTTGTAATAAAAAAAATCTGTAAGTAACTTAAACATCCAATTTAATTTAAATAAACTATATGGAGGCAATATGCAATAATGAATACACACCTGGACTTGGAACTCATTATTTGACCAAAATTTCTGGGAAAACTGGAAAGTAATATATTGGAAACATGACATAGACTTACATCTCACACCCTATAGAAAATTAAGGTAAAAAATGGATACATGGTTTGGGGATAAATGATGATACCATAAACAAATTGGAGAACAAGGGGTAATTTATAAGATCTTTGGAGAAGAGAGGAATTTATGACCAAAGAAGACCTAGAGAATGTTATGATAGAAAAATGGAACAACTTTGATTACAGTAAGTTGGAAAAGGTTTTACACAAACAAAAATAACAGGGCCAAGATTAAAAGGAAGTACCATCTGGGAAAAAAAAATCTTTACAGCCAGTATTTCTGATAAAGACCTCATTTCTTTTTTTTTTTTTTTTTTTTTTTTTTTTTTTTTTTTTTTTTTAGCTTTTACAAAGGAATGTTTAATTTTTTATTAATTTTATAATTATAACTTTTTTTTGACAGTACACATGCATGGGTAATTTTTTTTGCAACATTATACCTTGCACTTATTTTTGTTCTGAATTTTTCCCTCCTTCCTTCCACCCCTTCCCCTAGATGGCAGGCAGTCCCATACATGTTAAATATGTTATAATATATCCTAGATACAATGTATGTGTGCAGAACTGAATTTTTTGTTGCACAGGAAGAATTGGATTCAGAAGGTAAAAATAACCTAGGAAGAAAAACAAAAGTGCAAACAGTTTACACTCATTTCCCAGTGTTCCTTTTCTGGGTATAGCTGATTCTGTCCATCATTGATCAATTGGTTCTGAATTAGATTTTCTCTTTCTTGAAGGTATTCACTTCCATCAGAATACATCCTTATCCAGTATTGTTTTTGACATGCATAATGATCTCCCGGTTCTGCTCATTTTACTCAACATCAGTTCATGTCTCTCCAATCTTCTCTGTATTCATCCTGCTGGTCATTTCTTACAGAACAATAATATTCCATAACTTCCATATACCATAATTTACCCAACCATTCTGCAATTTATGGGCATCCATTTGTTTTCCAGTTTCTAGCCACTACAAAAAGGGCTGCCACAAACATTTTGCCACATACAGGTCCCTTTCCCTTTTTTAGTATTTCTTTGAGATATAAGCCCAGTAGTAGCACTGCTGGATCAAAGGGTATGTACAGTTTGATAACTTTGGGGCCATAATTCTAGATTTCTCTCCAGAATGGTTGGATTCTTTCACAACTCCACCAACAATGCATCAGTATCCCAGTTTTCCCACATCCCCTTCAACATTCATAATTACTTTTTTTTCCTGTCATCTTAGCCAATCTGACAACTCTGGTATCTCAGAGTTGTTTTAATTTGCATTTCTCTGATCAATAATGATTTGGAATACTCTTTCATATGAGTGGAAATGTTTTAATGTCATCATCTGAAAATTGTCTGTTCATATCTTTTGACCACTTATCAATTGAAGAATGGCTTGATTTCTTACAAATTAGAGTCAGTTCTCTATATATTTTGGAAATGAGGTAAAGGCCTTAATTCTAAAATATATAATTCAATTCATTTCCCAATTGATAAGTGGTCAAATGATATGAACAGAGTATTTTCAAATGATGAAATTAAAGCCTTCTATAGCTTTGGGAAAAAAAAAAAAGTTCCTAAATCACTGTTGACTAGGGAAATGCAAAGCATTTCAAGTCTGAGGTACCGCCTCATATCTCTCAGATAACAGGAAAAAAATAATAATGATAAATATCGGAGGGTATGTGGAAAAACTGGGACACTAATGTATTTCTGGTGGAGTGTGATATGATACAAGTATTCTGGAGAGTAATATGGAAATTTGCCCAAAGAATTATCAAACAGTGCATACTTTTTGAACCAACAGTGTCATTACTGGGGAAATATCCCAAGGAAATCATAGAGGGGAAAAAAACCTATATATGAAAAAATGTTTGTAGTAGCTCTTTATGTGGTAGCAAAGAACTGGAAAATGAATAGACGTCCATCAATTGGGATATGGCTGAACAAGTTGTGGTATTTGAAGTTTATGGCACATCATTGTTTTATAAAAAAAATGAAAAAGTTGATTATAGAATGGCTTAAAATGATTTACATCATCTGATGGTGAATGAAATAAAAGGAACTAGGAATCCAGTGTACACAATAGCAGCAAGAATGTGCCATGATCAGCTATGAAAAATTTGGTTCTTCTCAGTGATTCAGTGATCCAAATCAATCCTAATAATAAATTCTAAAAATAAATGTTATCTGCATTTGGAAAAGAACTAAGGATACTGAATAAAAATCAACACATGCTACATTCAATACTTTTTCTGTTTTTTTTTTTTTATCTCTTCCATTATTTTTCCCATTTGCTCTGATTTTTTTTTCTCTCAACATGATTCATAAGAATGAATACTACAAAAATTAAAAAAAAGAAATTGTAGTGTTCCCTATTTCATAGCTGTACTGACATGATAGAAGAATATTGTTGTTAAAACAAACAATGCCTCATTTCAAAAAAATAATTTTATGGAAACTCAACTTTTCTATAACATGAATTTATTATAAAAATTTAAAAATCCTGGAAGACTCCATAGATATAAGAAAAATAATTTTGTTTGACACTCTTTTGATTGTCAATTTCAAATAGGCAAAAAAGAAGAAAAATGTATGTTCTTTAAAGACATTTTCCACTGTCAATTTAAAGTTATAAATATGAAATATCTAAAATAAAATAATATTTTATGTTGCATCAGTGATGGAGAGATAAAAAGGATGAATTAAGAGATAAAACTAATATAATAATTAGAAATATTTCTTTATGAAAACATGAATTGAAAACAAAAAATATAGTATTTATTTTATTGATTGGAAGAATATGCATTAAAATATGTTAATGTAAAAAAATACTGTCCACAGATAAGGAGGGAAGAGTTAAAGTTAGTGAAAATTCTGAACTTCACTATGGAAGAGACTAGATGGGTTGAAGGTTTTGAATTTGTACAACATAGATGGCCAAACAAATCCTACTCATTAATGGGAGATTCCTAGGGGAAAAGGGATAGATGTTGTGCATTGGAAACCAAGTGAAACATATCTTAATTCTCAAAGAAAAATAAGAAAAATATTAAACTATTTTTGATGACTATTCTGTACTTTCCAACTATTGAAATCCTATTCAGGTTCTGTAATTGAATTCATGTATTATTTACTATAATGAGGACTTAAAAAACTATAACTAAGTTAGGGAAATTCAGGGACAACAAATTTGGAGGGCAAAAGCAACATTTTTTTGTCATTCAGCATTGCAAAAATAATAGAGTTTAACACTAGCAAAAATTATGAATTAAAATGGAAAGTATGACATTCAATTTTGAAACAATGAAAGTTATTTGATAATGGATAAATGGTGAAGAGATATGAATAGGCAGTTTTCAATGGAAGGAATATAACTATCAAAATCATTACAAAAATTCTGCCTTTAGAGAATATAAAATTGATTGTGACTTCACTAAAAAACTCAATTATCAGACTAGAAAATGTTAAATAAGGAAATTAACAAATGTTGGAAGAGTTGTAGTAAGACAGGTACCTTCCTTAGGGAATTTTTAGTGGAGTTTTGATTTGGTCCACCAGTTTGCAAAGCAAACTGGAATTCTGGCTAGAAAGTTGCTTAACTGCCCTTGTTTGTTGACTCTGTTATGTACCTATCAGTCTATAACAAAGCAAATCAATTAAAGATGAACATATTATGTATATTAAAATATTTATAACAGTTTTTTTTTTCTCATCAGAAATTGAAAACCATACAGGTGTCTCATTAGGTATAGGTAAAATTTATGGTATATAAACATAATGGAAAATTATAATTAAGCAAAAGTAAAATGGCTAATTTTAGCTCAAACATTTTTTTATGAACTGATGCAATGTGTTTGAAAAACAAACATAAATTGTATAAAATTGTATAAAATTTTATATAATTGTATAAATTGTATAATTGTATAAAATATCTGATTACATTAATTCTCATTATGGAAGCAGAGATTTATAAAATAACATCTATTTACACACTGTTCTTTCATAACTTGAAGATAGTTACCACTGACAGTGTGACTTTATTCCAATGAAATCTGATCATTTGTAAATTTTGTAGCGATATTATAGTACTATTAGTAGTATAATATAATAATAATAATAGTATATAATAATAATATAATAATAGTACTTCTTCCATTAGAAAAGTTTATCTGGTCCTCTTCCTTTCTTCTCTCCTCACCAGCAATATTCAAAGAGGCACTTTCAGTGAACTATTGCTATAATTTGGGATTGATATTCCAGGATGGGTTTTTGGGAAAAAAGCACACATGAGTATCGTCATGATATTAAGGAATGATCACTAGAAAAAGTACAATTTTTAAAATTATAGAAAAATATAGAGAAAAAATAATAGAAATATGTTATAATTAATAAGCACAAATAATAAATTATGAGTCTAAAAGAGTGAAGATGGAATATAGCATTCATATGAACCTAAAATTCAGTAAGTGGCATGTATTTTATTTTGCACATGACTATTCTATGAATTTATTTTGTCATATTATGTAGATATATGTGAAGGAATTGTTCTTCTTGTAGGTATTTGATTTGCTTAATGATCAGAGAAGTGGAAATATGTTTAAACCTGTTACTTATTTTTAAATAAAAGAAAATGTGCTTAATAAGATGAATAAATGTTATGATGGATATATTTGGATATATTTGTGGTTGTAGAGTGTAATCAGCTAGTCTATATTATTTCCATTATGGGAACAAAAAACATTATCAACTTTCTTAATCAAGTTTTAATATTTTTTTGCTTTGCAATAACTACATAGAAGAAGAGGCATTATATAATCATAAGAACAATTATTCAAAGAATGATAATTATAAAATGTTAAACACCACATTTTGGAAGAAATACTCAAATTTTAGAACTCATTTCTTAGAAGTCTGTCCATGTTAAAGTTATCCAACAAGGCACATATTTTTTTGTAAATATAATTATATACAGTTTATCTCTGACTACAAAATAAAAAGAACTTATTTGAAAAGTTCACTGCTGTCAAAAATAAATTTGAATATTTTAACATGAAAATATATTATTTCCTTAATAAAATATTTTATTTTATTTTAAATATTTATTTATTTCACAATAAATTTATTTTAGAAACAAATAAATATAATAATATAAATACATACACATTATATTATATATTATATAATGTAAATATATATAAATAAACAGAAATAAAAAATTTAAATAAAATAGTTTTATTTTAAAATCAATTATTTCATCAATAAAATATTACATATTTTCCTGAGAGACACAGTTTTGCTATTTCATAGTAATTTACTTTTGGCTGGACATAACTCAGTCAGAAATAGTGTTTTCATTTATTAAGGCATATGCAAGAATAGATTCCGTAAACAATGCTTCAATTAAATTAATTCTCATTGTAGATTCCAGACAATATCTATTTATGTCCTGTTCTTACACACATGAAGATTCCACCACTGCAAATTAATTTCCTACAATAAAATCTGACCTTCCATTTTTCAATCTAATTAATGCTGTAATGTCAAAATAAATTTATTCACTATTAATAGTGGTATGAATGAAAGATCTTTTGTGCCTTTTAATTATGCTTATTATGAAAAGATATATGAAAATGTTCATCCTAAAAAGAACTAGCTTGTATCCTAAGCAATATCTGATCAGAAAGTTTGACAAAACACATGACATTTTATTTTTATTTTGTTTGGAAATATTTTAATATCTCATTGAGTGTATATGCCTGACACTGTGAGCCATCAACTCTTTCTCCATAGGAACACTGTGACTTTTTGTTTATCCATTTTTGTTTTGCTTCAAATCCATCAACAATTATTTGAGTTGGACATTATCTGAATATACAAACACAGAAATGAATTAATTCACCAAAGTTCCATGGGAATGAATTGTGTGTTATTTTTAAATCATCATGATTAAGATCATAGGATGATTTCTTAAAATATAAAAGAGATCTAACAGTCCCAATCTTTTATTTTATAATCAAGTAACCTGAGATAGTCAAAAAATTTTCCCAAGCTACAGGGAGATTAAGAATCAAGTGCAGAACTTGAAGTCCTTGCCTAGGAATCCAGTGAACATTAAAGAGTAGATCTAGATACATTTCTTATTTATTGTGTTTCTAAGATTGTATAAACAATTATTAGCTACTAGCTAGAGTTCAGAAATGTTTTATGTATACTAGACATTAAGGCTAGCTTAAATTTGAGAACTAAAACTGAAACAGGAAATAATAAGAGCTAGAATAAAAGGGTATGGATATACTATAAAGAAGTCCACTGACATTGATGAAATGACAGACCCACCAAAATACCCCAAACTATTCATAAGATATTACATGATTTTCACTTCATGTGACATGTTGAATATGAAAAAAAAATTAAAAATACACTTTCCAATATGAAGTAATTCAGTCAAGTTTAGATGCTAGAAAAGATAAATCATGATTTGTTAAAAACATTTTTAATTTTTTTTTATTAAAATTTTTTAATGTTCAAAAGATATGTGTGGATAATTTTTCAACATTAACCCCTGCAAAGCCTTGTGTTCCAAGTTCCTCCCCCTTCTCTCTTCCTCTTCCCCTAGATAACAAGTAATCCAATATATGGTAAACATAGTAAAATATATGTTAAATTCAATATATGCCTACATATTTATATAATTATCTTGCTACAAAAGGGAAATCAAATCAAAAAGAAAATAAAATAAGAAAAACAGTGAAAATGCTATCCAGGTCCCACAACCCTCTCTCTGGATGTAGATGGCTCTATTCATCACTGAACATTTGGAACTGATTTGAATTGTCTCATTGTTGAAGAGAGCCACATGCATCAGAATTGGTCATGATATAATCTTGCTGTTGTCATATATAATGATCTCCTTGTTCTCTCATTTCACTTAGCATCAATTCATGTAAGTCTCTCCAGGCCTCTCTGAAATCATTGATTGTTTTTTTTTTTTTTAATAAAATAAACTAATATTCCTTAACAGTCATATACGGTAACTTATGCAGCCATCCTCCAACTGATGAACATCCACTCAGTTTCCAGTTTCTTGCCACTACAAAAAGGGCTGCCACAAACATTTTTGCACATGTGGGTCAAATTCCCTCCTTTAAGATCTCTTTGAGATGCCCAGTAGAAGCACTGCTGGATCAAAGAGTATGCACAGTTTGATAGCCCTTTGAGCATAATTCCAAATTGCTCTCTAGAATGATTGGATCTATTCACAACTCCACCAACAATGCATTAATGTCCCAGTTTTCCCACATCCTCTACAACATTCATCATTGCTTTTTCCTGTCATCTTAGTCAATTTGAGAAGTGTGTCATGGTATCTCAGAGTCGTCTTAATTTGCATTTCTCTGAACAATAGTGATGCAGAGCACCTTTTCATTGATTAAACATGGTTTTAATTTCTTCATCTGAAAAACATCTGTTCATATCCTTTGACCATTTATCAATTAGGGAATGGCTTGAATTCTCATAAATTTGACTGAGTGCTCTATATATTTTAGAAATGAGGTCTTTATCAGTATCATTTGAATATAAAAATGTTTTGTCTACTTATTGCTTCCCTTCTAGTTTTGTTTGTACAAAACTTTTTAATTTAATGCAATCAAAATTATCTATTTTGGGATCAATAATAATTTTTACTTCTTCTTTGCCCACACATGCATTTCTTCTCTACAGATCTTAGAGGTGAAGCAAACTTTGTTTTTTCTAATTTGCTTATAATATAATACTACTTTTTATACCTAAATCATGAATTCATTTTTACCTTATCTTGATATAGGGTGTTAGGTGTGGTTAATGCCTAGTTTCTGACATACTAGTTTCCAATTTCTATAGAAGTTTTTTGTCAAATAGTTCTTATCCCAAAAGCTGAGGTATTTTTGTTTCTCAAACAAAAAATTGCTGTAATTATTGATTATTTTGTCCTGTGGGCCTAATCTATTCCACTGATCGAGTACTTTATTTCTTAGCCAGTACCATATGGTTTTGATGACTGTTACTTTATAATATAGTTTTAGATCTGGCACAGCAAGCCACCTTCATTAGCATTTTTTCCATTAATTCTCTTGAAAATCTTGACCTTTTGTTCTTTCAGATAAACTTTGTTGTTATTGTTTCTATATTTATAAAATAATTTCTTTGGAGTTTTATTGGTATGGCATTGAATAAGTAGATTATTTTAGGTAGTATTGTCATTTTTATTAATTAGGTCAGCTTTCCCATAAGCACTTAATATTTATCAAATTGATTAGATCTGACTTTATTTGTGTGAAAAGTGTTTTGTACTTTTGTCCATATAATCCCTGACTTCCCTTAGCAAGTAGACTCCCAAGTATTTTATATTATGGATAGTTATTTTAAGTGGAATTTCTCTTTGTATCTTTTCCTGTTGGACTTTGTTGGTAATATATTAAAATGGTGATAAATCATGCTGATATTATCAGTTCAACTAGCTTTGTAGTTGGCAAGTTCAGAAGACCCTAAGAAACCAACCAAACAAAAATTTCCAAAACTTTGATTTGATTTTTTTTTGGTTCATCAAATTATTATATTACTAATTGAAAATTTCTGTATATGAGGCATACATTCATATACATATGTGATATATTCATATATGTATATATATATATGTTCAAGCATCTATATCTATATATTTAAAAACATATATATATATATATATATATATATATATATATATATATATATCACATATTTGATAATTGCCCATTATGTCTTTTCCTGATCTTATTACATTAAAATTTTCTTTATTCTGCCACAAAATTAAGGCTGGAGTTTCTTTTTTAAACATGTTTAGATTACCTGTCTTCAGCCATAAACCATTACTAGCTGGAGGCATCAAGGGCTCATATAAAAATGTATGAAGTATAAGTGGTATAGAGGCATGGGACCAGAAAGAATACATTCTCATTTTAGAGTGCTGCTATCCTAGAATGCGGTAATGTGTCCCAGAAAGAAAGAGTCCTTCATATATGATTATACCTCATGTCCCTGAATGATCTGGAAGTGAAGTGAACTAGGCCCCTTCCTGTTAATCAATTTACTAATTTATCAACTTAGTAGACAGTATCACAATATGTAATGCATCTTGACCAGGACAATCAAACTTATTTATATCAGACTACCATATGGGCTTTAATTTCTCATATTTGCTCTAAGGGATGAAAATGAAATAAAAATTGAGTAGTTCTGTATTTTCTCTGTCACAGAATCACTGAATTTCAGAAGTTATAGGGAATTTATTGACAATCTGTACTAATTTATACAAAAAAAATTAATAATCTATGTACTTTAGCTAGTCATTTAGCTCTTGTGTGTAAACTTCCAATGAATGAAAATGCATAGTCTCCGAGGAAACTTGTTTGACTTTTGGATAGTTTTAATATTAACAATTTTGTTTTGCATGTATAAAACTGAAATATGACTCTTTGAAACTTCCATATTTTACTCCTAGTTCAATTGACCAGTGCCAAATAGAACTAGTCTAATCCTTCTGTCTTACAGCAGGATTTTGAATACTTGAACTCATGTGTCATCTCCCTCTTGTACTCATCTCCATCACCAATATTCCTCACAAGATTCTCCACATAATTTTAGTTTGACCATGTGAAGCTTGATCCTAGTGTGGATACCTTTTCAATAATCCTTGGAAATACATCCATGTTTCTCTTTAAATTTGAAGGATAAGGTAAAAACAACTCTTTATATTATAGAGCTTCCCTGGGGTGGTGCTTTTGTGCACTCCCCAGGATACCATACCTTGAAAAGGCAGCATCAGAAAGAAAATAGATTTAATGAGGTTTTCGTCTTACCCTTCCACTTTAGGTATCTTGGGTGCTATAGTTATGATTAGGACAATTTCATTGAGAATCGTCAGTCTTCTGATTTTAGACAGTCAGAGTTGATAAAACCTTTTCAAATGGTTGAAACACGCATTTTTAACATGCTATTGTTTCATCCTAACAATTTTGCAAGGTCAGGGGTTTGAAAGTTCAGAAAATAAGCAACATATAGCTTCCTTTATTGTGATGCAGTCCTGGGGGCATTTTCCTGCCTAGAACAGTTTGGATAACTACATCTCTAAGGCAATAATTAACATTACAAGGGTCTATCAAAATAAAAATCTCAATTCAGAGGAACTCCCATCTTGTGTGTATATTAAGATTAAATATAATAGGGCCCAAAGAAAAATGCAGGTGGGTATATATAGAGAGATAGTCTAAAGAAAAGTAAATAACATAAGTCAGCTATCTGGAAAGTCTATCATCAGACTTTCTTTCCTGATTTGAAAAAGAAAATTATAATGGGAAGAGACTCAGATCTGAAAATCACGTTTAATTTGTTGTATAGTCACATTAATGAGGGAAAGGAAAAGGGGAACCCCATTTCTCAGCGCATAGATAGTAAGATAATCCCATGAGGCACAGTGTCCCCTGTAAATGAATTTACAGGCCCGAAAACCTAGATCAATAAATAAAAGATTTATTGTAGAAATTTAGAAGTAAAGTTCAGTTAGAAAGATGCCAGGGCCAGAGGTGGCTGCTGGGTGGGCAGGAACCCTTACAAGGCTGGAAGGATACCAGTCAGGAAAATAAGTTTTCTCCTAGACTCTTTGGAGTCTGAGAGACTCTGAATCCGAAGGGATACAATTTCAGAGTGATTATTTTACAGATTAAAGGGGACACAGTTTCACCCCCATCAAGTATATCAAAGAAGTTGAATCTCTGGATAAATATTACTTCCAACTACTTCAATGCTTCGCATTATGTATACATTTTTCATTCCTCATCTTTGTTTTCCCTAGCATTCACCTTTCCTGAAAGTTATCTCAATGGATCTCAGTGGATAAATATTCTAAGTGACTGCCTAGTGGCAGTCACATTTGCCAAACAAGTGCCAACTATTTAAAAGCCACTTTCACCTGGTGAGTAGTTCCTGTTTCAGTAAATTCATTCATCAAATCCATTTCATAAATATTTGTTCAGTACTCAAAATATATTCTCACCTAAAAGGAGCTGACCTTTAGAAGCATTTTTGATGCTTTGTTCTTGGCAAATTATCAGGTTTTTCTTTTCATTGCTGATTCACTTATTCTTATTCATTCATATACTTCTGAAATGTGCAGAACTGCTCTTAAATCATCTCAGATATAGCCTTAAGGGGAAAAATGATTAGACATAGTCTGTAAATGCAATAGCACAATTAAAGCTCTGACATTTCTGGATTTTTGTCCAAAATGATGTCACAAAGATGAAATCTATGTTGTTTGGCATTAACTAGTTGCAAATAAGGATCCCTAAGATCCCTTTGATCCATAGGCACCAAGACCTTGGAACTTGTCTCTGTGATTTTAATTTCATTCTACCTCAAAATAAAAAAAATGTATAATAGTCTTGAGCTTTGATTTTATTTATAAGATATTTTATAATTTTAATTTAAAATTTTAGATTCACAAGATACTAATTATATTAGATAAGAGAAAGGGAAATGAAATTCCTATTCCCATTTTCTTCACAACTTTCCTTCTAGACCTGGCTCTTGTGATTGTAATGAGAATTTAGATGACACTATAGACTCTATGATCCCTCATGATTAGCTTTTCTTTCAGGCAGGATGAAGTAAATTTTGAGGAGCTCAATTACAGTTTGGAACAAGAGAGAATTTTAGAATGGTCACAAGAAGGTCACAAGACTAATATGCCCCTTGGATAATCTGGAATTGGGGCTATCCAAAAGTAAGAAGGATTGCTAACATGCCAAATGGAAAAGATAAGATCCAAAAGAATCCTGACAAGTGAGGACACTGGGATGAATCTATTAAGAAATTCAGTAGGGATAAAGGTAAATTGTTACACTTGGATACAAAAGAAAGATCAAGTACAAAGTATAATAGAAAATGGAACAGCTATTCTGCAAAAGAATAGAGTGTAAATTTAATGAAATTCTGCTATGGTACTTAGAAAAAAAAACCTAATGCAAAAATCTTAGTATACATTAAAATAGATATAGTTTACAGGAATAAGGAAGTCATAGTCTCACCATGCTCTTCACTTGTCATTAGTCATGTGGAGTATTGCATTCAGTTTGGAGCTAGAATATGCTGAAAGCAGCTCCTAATGGCTTGAAGGAGTCAAGTATTAAACTTTTAAATATAAGGATTTATGCTTCAGAGCCTGTACATGTTAAAAATCAAGATATAATTTATCATTTTGTATATTGACTAGACTTAAAAAAGAAATGGATAATGTTAATGATGCAGATTAAACTTTATGTCTATCATGTATACACCTCCACATCTGTCCCTCCTCTCTCCCCCCAGACTGCCCTGAGTTACACATTTACAAGCACACCCTGATTCTTAATGTAATGGTTTGAAAAACATCAATAAAGTAGACATTCTCTGACAGAAGGCAACCAAGACAGTGAAGGGTTTTAAGTCATTGCTAAAATGGGATCATCTGAAGTAATTTAGAAAAGAGTAGAGAAGACTCAGGCAGGACTGGCAGCTGTTTTCAAGTATTTGAAGCTTTGTTGTCATGTGGAAGAAAGATTGATTAGACCTGTTCTCTTTAGTTCTAGAGAGCATCAATAGAAATGATGCATAGAAAAGTTGCAGAAAGCAAAATCGGGCTTGGTGTCAGGTTAATCTTGCTAGCTATTTGAGGTTTTTAAAAATGGATAAAGGCTGCCTCAAGAGCTAGTGGCTTCCTTCTTAGATGTCTTGAAGTAGAGGCAGGATTGTATTTGTCAGATATGTTTTGATGGAGAATACTTCCATGTATTGATTTGATAGCTAAATAGATAACCTATTTATTAACTTTTAGATTCCATTACATTTTGTAATTATACCTGGGCCAGTTCTACAACTAAGTAACATTTTATGTAATTACTAATTAATTATTAATTAATTACATTTTATGTAATGACCCAATCTCAGTTCTGAAAGTTCCAGTACACATTCATGCTTATTCCAAAGTAACACAAATCTCAACCGTGTATGTCATTAAAATAAGTAACTGGATACATGGTAGGGGAAGAAACTATTTCTATCTTGCACATCATTTAACATCATTAACCTCATGTAGTTGACTTTTCATGTGATGCTACCAGCTCTTACCAGTGGAATTATTTTTCTGCAATTCATGTATTGTTGACTATATTAAACGCATGAAAAATTAATACTACTCCAAAAATGTCTCAAAGGGATCAATGAAGAACAGCATTTGGAAAATTATCCAAAAACTATTCAAAACTGTTTGGATGTAATGCAACTTTTTATTTCAATTCAGGGTCTTGATCAATTTCAAACAAATGATGATCAATATTAACTGACCATCAGTCATTTTCCATTGATCAGTCTTGAAAATCTTTGGTGAAATAAAATCTCCTGCCCAATTCTAATCATGGTCAAATTCTATATTTGGAAGTTATTTTATTAAAGTGATTTGAGTTGCAATATTTATTATATAGTAGATGACTTAATCTCATGACATCTCCACATAGTTGAACTCTCTTGGTTCTTTATAATAAGTACATGGTGAAGCAATGATAGAATTAGAATTAGTCGTTTTTTTCTTTCTTTTTTTTTTGTCCCATTTCAGCTACTTATGAAATGCCATCATGCATTAAAGAAGACATCATTACAGTTCTGCTTCAGAACTGCCTTTTTCTCTAGATGCCTTTTCCCTAGGAATGTGACACAACATTCCCAGAAACTTTCTCAAAACTAAACTTCATTAATTTACATCTAAATCTGATTCTCATACCATCTATGGTAAATAGCCAAACTTAGTCCAAGGTCCCTAATTTCTCCAAATAATAAACATACAAATGTGGGGTAAATGGGGATCTATACAGAAGCTTCCACTTTTCAATAAACACCCAGACAGGAAATACTTTTTCCTATACAATTTTCAGTTGGAGAGATCTCAAAGAAGGCAAACCACATCCCAAAATATAGCTAGTGAAGAATTATTGAAACTATATGGTTCTTCTTGAGATTTCCCTCTATCAATCCAATAATCAACAAGCACTTTTAAAGTATCTATCCTAAATGAGGAATTGGCAAGTATATAATGATCATATGTTGATAAAGATCACATCACAAGAATATATTTACAAAGGTTAGCTTTTCAAGAGGTAATATATATTTTTAACATTTAAAGAACAATTTATTATAGTATCATAAAATTTACTTGCAAAAATATGAAAAGAATAGATTCTACTAAATTCCTTCAGTGATATAAATATGTTTTTGAGACCTAAACAAGGGAAAGACTAAGACAAAGAAAACTATAAGCAAATATCTTAATGAACAGAAATCAAAAAGTTTTAAAAACTATATTAACAAAGAGATTATAGAGCAAAAATAGTATATGCTAGGACTACTTTGGTTTTATCCCAAAAAGATTAGCTTAATTCATTATTGGCTAAACTACAAATATAATAATCCACAATAATGTGTAATCATATTTTTGCTACTGTCTAATCATGTTTTTGCATATTTTATTGCTTTTATCACTATCACTCTCTATACAATAATTGGTAGATAGAATGAAGTTATTATCTAATTTCTACAAAAATCCTTATTGGGTGATTCTAGATTTTGCCATCTACAGAGTGCATAATTCCAAATTCCATGCCTTTAAGATTTTCTATCTCCCTATGTTGTTTTTGTTGTTGTTTTACTTCTGGTTTGGATACCTACCAAGGTTGCAGTGCTATGATTAGGTATTCGACCTATATATCTCACATTTCTTCTCAGCTGAACATGAATTCTTGTCACAAAATCCCTAACCTCAGAGTATAATTCTATTGTATTCCAATAGGCAATATACTTATAAAAGTAGATTAAAACTCAATTACTAAGCATTTAAAATATTGACAGATAACTAAATACAACAAAATAGCACTACATAGTTTCTAAATCAGAAAAAATTACTAAAGGTTTGTTGTGAGCATGAATCAGTGAAATACTAATAATATAAGGGAGAGTAAAGAGAATAATGTCTTTAAGACAAATAAAATTATTAAAATATTTTAATACTAAAGGAAAATGTGTGAACTGCTAAATTAATAAGATCATAAATTACCAAAAAGTAATCATATGGTACTAGTAAGTTAATTTTTTTAACATTTTAAATAATGTTTTTAAAACTGGGTTAGGAAACATGATTTATGACTGACAGTATTTTACCCAACTTTCTCCATGGTAACTTCTAAGTAGTAATTGTTATGGGCCAGAACTCTGAACTTGAAACAAGGATGCTTACAAGGTACTAAGTGGAATTGATGAGACAATGGTTATCTAGTTTAGCATGGTTCAGTATGATTGATTTAATCTTACAACAAATAATGGTTTCCTAGTGATATAATGAATTGGTTTATACTTAAGTGTGGAACATATAAGCAGGGACTGAGTGCCACAGAGAACAAGCTCACTAGAAGCTCTTGGAGCCAACGACACAGAAATTCATTTCACATTCAATCATCCTCCTGGTGGCTGGCCTGGCCTCCTGCGCTTCCCCTACTGAGACCAAGGCCAGTCTGAAAGGCTCTCCAGAAACCTTCCCAGGCCCAGGAAGGAGATAATAAAGGATTTTAACTTTCACACCTGACTGTTCTCGTGGTGATTACTAAACTGAAAGGAAGGTTGGTCCCAGAGACCCCAAGAAAAATGAACCAGAAAACATTACAGTAACTATTCTCTCTGATTCCACAGTAGGCTTTTACAGCCCAGGCCTCCCTACTGGTACTTGACAAATCCTTGCAGATCTTCCTGAAAGTGATATATTCCTAGTGTTCTAAAGCCATGCTGAGTTTGATCAGTTTATCTGCAAATGTATTGTCAAGTCAGGTCAGTCAGGAAGTCTATCAAGTGCCCAAACAGGTCCTAGTCCAGGAAGTCTGTGTTCAATGTGTAGTTTGTATCCTTCCAGTTTGATTTTCTGATGGGCTGAAAGCTAACTTCCTGGATGAAGAAAATGATAGTCTCATCCTCTTCCTGTCCAACCTCATTCTTTGGATAATGACAGTCTAACACAAGGGTCTTCTTTGTATCATTCTTTACAACTTCCAATTCCAAATTCAGAACTCTACTTGGTCTGCTTAGTCTTTCTGTTTCTCTGATAGTTCATCATCAAATATGGGTGGGATACTTCAATATTAATATTGAAGGTCACTGTGATTCTCTCACCAGCTAATCTCCAGATTAACTTGGATTCTGTCTCTTGCACACACCAAGTTTCCAAACCATGGGCATCTTGGGGAGAGATATGTGTTTCTTGACTTTTCTCTCCTCTTCAATTTCATCTGTCAGGAATTCAGCAAAAGCATTGTCTACTCTTCCCCCACCCTTTATTTCCCATGTGAAACTCCCTGCATGTACACAAGCCAGGTCCTAGTGTAGTTGCTACAGGAAGTGGGGAGCACAGGCCCTGGTTGGTCCTCCATTCCTCTACTTATGAGGCCTTCAATATTGCAGTTTACAATGCTCATGGCAGGGCAAGTCCCTAGCTGGCAAGGGCACAACAATAGGGATAGCAACAACAGAACTATGGCTGAGACATGAGGATGGGGCGAGAGTGATGATTGCTTTTTTAAGAATAAAGAAATACAAATAAAAACATAATATCAAACACATTCAAATATTCCTGTTTATTAGGAACACCATACCCAGATGTACTACTGAAATGCTGTCTTATTTAAAAAAAAAAAAAAAAAAAAAAAGAATCAGTACCCCTGGAGAGTGTAAAAGTAATGGGAGACATTGCTGACTTCAGAAATTTGCAGGAGAGTGGAGCTTTTGGTTTAGTATTTCAGGTAAGAGAAGAGAACTGAGTGAAGATCATTAAAATACACAAACACACACACACACACACATACACACACACACACACACACACACACACACCAAACATAAACTGTCAAAGAACCCAATTAGAGAAACTTATTATGGGAATAAGATAGAGGGGAGTTATCTTCAGAGGAGGACAATGAAATAAAAAAGGAAATTTCTACCCCAAAGAGTAATGTTAAATGGCTACCTATCAAAAAATAATTTATAGAAGTACTCAAAAAAGACATAAAAAATCAAATAAAAGAGATTAAGGAAAACTAAAAAAATTAAGAGTTGTCCAAGGAAAAACAAAAAGATTATGATGGGGAAAAGTTAACCAACTAGAAAAGGAGATAACAATAAAGAAGAAAATAGTTATTTGAAAATTAGAATTGTACAAAGGTAAGTCAGTAAAGTATAAGGTGCCAAGAATTAACAAAACAGAATATAAAAACTGCAAAAAAGAACAGAAAGTGAAATAACATTTAAAAACCCCAGCAAATCTGAGAACATATCAAGAAGAAAAATTATTTTTAAAATTAGACAAATGTAATATTCTCTAAATCATAAGGAGCAGGTTTCTTGGGGGGCTTCTTGGTGCAGGCTTAATTTCAGTTCAGTGTAATCACCCCAAATGCAGCTAGGAGTTAAAGTCCAAATCCTTTATTGTATCTTTCTAAGTCTTGTCTCTTCCTTGGGCCTGGTTAGCTTTCTTAGAAGCCTATCTCTCTCCTTGGTTCCGAGGGCTCCTGCTACTAGTCCTTTGCCTTTTCCAGCTTCTTCCTCTAGCTCCCTCCAAATGAACTTCTAGTGAGTTTCTCCTTCTTGGCCCTGACAGTTCCTCCTTATATGCCCCACACTGAGTATACACCAATCATTATATCACTGGGAAAGCATTATCTGTTGTAGGATTAAATCAATGCTAAACTAGATTTAATCACTATCTTCTCAATTACACTTAGTATCTTGTTTCAAGTTCTGGCCCATAACATCTTCTTGTAAGATCAGATCAATCATACTGAACCATGCTAACTTAGATAATTATTGTGTCTATCAATTCCACTGTCTTAGTACCTTTGTAAGAATCTTAAGCTCGCCTGCTTTCTTTTGATTTAGAACATAGGTGGTCATGATCCCCTGACTTCTCAAGGAGATGAGAACCCCAAAAAAGAGGTGATCATGCCTTCCCTGGCTGTTTCCTGGCTGTGGAGTGAAAACACCATAAAAAGAGGTCATCATGCCCTCTGGAAGGGAGATGAAAAGACCAGAGGAAATAGGAAGTCAAATCAGATTAGTGTATTTCTGAAGGGGCTCACTTGAAACAGGTATACATAAATTCATCAATATGGGAGGTATTACACATAATCACATAAATTACATAAGCAAATAGTAACACAGGCTAATAGTGCTGCAACAAATAACATGAATCAACATGCAGAATTATACATGTCCATAAGTTCTTGAAATAGTCCAAAAGGAATCTGTTGTCCAATTAGTTTATGTGCCAGGAATCCAATAATTCCTGCAAGTTTTGAAGCCCTGCAATAGTCTCATCAACAATTTTTCATCTCTAGGAATCCAATGATTCCTGATGGTTTTCAAATCCTGCAACAGCTCATCTTGTGTTTGGGAATCCAATGATTCCTACAGATTTTGTTCTTAGGTCTTCTCCTTTGTTTCCAGATTTTTCTCTCTTTCTGTTTCTCTCTGATAGACAAAGCAAATATGTCTCATTGGCACCCATATGTGCTATCTCCATCTGTAGGAATACAAGCAAACCCTTTCTCCCAAGCAGTTAACCTAATTTTCTTCTATTTATCACTTTTTAGATTTCTCCTCATCACCTGGCAATTACATTGAAGCTGCTTGCATTGGACACTGCCCTTCTGTTGAGTTAAAAACACACACACACACACACACACACACACACACACACACACACACAACTGTATTTTCTTCAATTGTAATACCTTTCTCCCATCTGATTATTTTTGCTGATTGGTCACATCAGAGTGCTGACCTTCTAAAGACTCTCTGGGTGTACACTCAGCTGCTATCATGCCCCATCTGTCTTTTGTATGATATCTTGGAGCTGGGCTCTGCCTTTCATTTCCCTTGGTCAATCTACATTCTGAGGACCAATGGAAGCCCTTGTAGCAATTTAGACATAGGTTTTTAGGTCTTTTGTCACCCTGTCTTCTCACTCTATCTCTTTGCCTACATTGAGCTCTTAGATGTCCTATTTTTCCACACTGAAAATATCGGCGAGTCTCTCTAGAAGTCCCTTACCAAGAGGGACCTGTCTTTCGATGTTCGTCATTGTCTGGGTATAAGCATTTGTGCCCATTGTGGCATAGCGTCTTAAGATGTCCTCTAAAGGAGCATCTTTGTGTAGTCTCCATATAATTCTTCTGCAAACCTCATTGGTATTTTCCTTAGCCAGTTGTATTATCATTAGTTCTGTAGATGCATTTTCTCCAATAGTTCTTGTGGCACCTGTTTGCAGATGTCCCATTTGCAAAGGGTTCATTGGGATCTTGCTCCATTTTTGTGAAGGCTTCCCCTTGATCTTTCCCTGGGAGGGTATCAAAAGCTTTTATAATAGCAGTAGCAATTTGTTCATAAGCTCCTATGGGGTAATTAATCTGTGCTGAATTCTCTGCATACAGACCTTTACCTGCTAGTTGGTCAGAAGTGACTTGTATATTAACTCCTGTTTGCCTATTTCATTGGGCTTGTACCCTGCATAATTCATGATACTCTTAAAGCCACAATAAGTTTTGTCCAGGTTCTAAACATTTCCTTGCTATGGGTTTCCAATCACAAGGGGTTAAGATTTGATAAGCCAAATTATCTAGTAACATCTTAACATAAGATGATGTAGCCCATAAAGAGTGCACCCCTTTTCCAAATCCTTAATTTTTTCCAGATCAAAAGGAGAGTATCTTCTCCTTTTTTGAACTGAAGAGTGATGCTCTTCAATCACAGGGTATGCATTTATTTTTAAGTCAGATATATCCTGTCATTCATTTTTTGCTTTAATCAATGCTTTTTGTAACCTTCTCATAGGTTGTTTCTCATAGGCTGCTTCATAGGTGGTGCTGAATGTGTTACTGCCTCTCCCCCTCCTCCTTCTCCCTCCACCCATGAAGGGTTAATTTAGGGAGGTAGATCAGGGGATGGGAAATGACTTCATTTCTCCTGCTGTGAAGTAGCACCCTCAAAATTGTACTAAACTCCATTCTTTTCTAATTCTTCATCCTTTCCCCCTAGTTTATTTGAATCCTCCCCCTCTTTCTTCTTATAATTTATGTAATTTCCTAAAGCCAGTTGTATTAAATTATATGTATTAAGTGAGTCTATTTTCATTGTAGAATTGGCTCTCCTACTAATTCCAACTCCTCTAGATCCAATTCTTTTTCCATAGAGAACCAAGGAGATATGTATTGTACAGTTTCTAAAAGTGATCTGCTCCCAAATTATAACCAAACCTTGGCTTTTCATAAGTCTGACAGTGCTCTCTACACATTTTCCTTGAATTGTAAAAGAAGGCTGTTTTCTAAACATATTTCCAATTTCAGTTGAAATTCTACTTTAGCCCTTAAACAAAGTTTCCTTGTTGTACTCATCCTAATTTCTGAGTCACAGATGAAGGTTCTTGGTCCCACAAATGGGCACCAAAATGTAATATTCTTCTCTAAATCATAAGGAGGAGGTTTCTTGGAGGGCTTCTGGGAGCAGCCTTGGTTTCAGTTCAGTGTAATCACCCCAAATGCAGCCAGGAGTTAAAGTCCAAATCCTTTATTGTCTCTTTCCAAATCTTGTCTCCTTCCTTGGGCCTGGTTAGCTTTCTTAGAAGCCTGTTTCTCTCCTTGGTTCCAAAAGCTCCTGCCACTAGTCATTTACCTCGCCAGCTTCTTCCTCTAGTTCCATCCAAATGAGCTTCTAGTGGGTTTCTACTTCCTGGCCTTGCAGCTCCTCCTTATATGCCCCACACTGAGTATACACCAATCATTATATCATTAGGAAACCATTATTTCTTATAGGATTAAATCAATGCTAAACTAGATTTAACCACTGTCTCCTCAATTCCACTTAATATCTTGCTTCAAGTTCTGGCCCATAACATCTTCTTGTACGATCAGATCAATCATACTGAACTATGATAAATTATATAATTATTTTGTCTATCAATTCCACTGTCTTAGTACCTTGTAAGAATCCTAACATACTACCAAAAATTTGTTACCAGAAAGATAAAGAGTATTGACACAATAATGCAAGAAATAATAAAAGAAAATTGTCATGGAGTAATAGAATATGAAAAAATAAGAAATTGAAAAAAAAACAAAACAAAACACCCATCACCATGTAAGAGATTCTACATACAAAACACATAGGAATATTATTATCAAATTTCAAAACTCCCCAGATCAAAAAGAAAGTCCCATATGAAACAAACAAACAAAAACAAAGCAAAACAAACAAAAACAATTCAAATATATTGGAATTCAAATTAAAATTTTTCACAATTTATCAACAGCTACTATAAAAGACCACAGGTCCAGGTCACTGTATATTGACAATCAAAATAACTAGGCCTGTGAGCAAAAATATTTCCAGCATGACAACTGACTGGAAAAAACAAACAAACCAAAAAAAAAAAAAAAAAAACATTCAAAGAACTTGCAGATTAGTAGAAAATTTAATATGTATGTATTAAAATACTAAAATAAGGGGAAAGGGCCTATATGTGCAAAAATGCTTAGAGCAGCTCTTTTTATTTTTGCAAGGAACTGAAAATTGTCTGGATGACATCATAATATATTAATGTAATAGAATATTATTGTTTTATAAGAAATGATGAACAGGTTATATTACATAACTTATGCTAATGAAGTAAATAGAGCCAGGAAAACACTGTATACAGTATCAGTGAGACTATGTGAAAATAAATTGTGATTGACTTGGGTCTTCTCAACAATGTGGTGATGCAAAATAATTTCAATGGGCTTGGGATGGAAAATGCCAATCACATCCAAAGAAAGAACTATGGAAATTGAATGTGGATCGAAACATAGCATTTGCTTTTCTTTTATTTGTTGCTTGATTTTTCTTTCTCATGTTTTTCTCTCATTTAGGTCTGATTTTTCTTGTGGAAAATGACAAATATAGAAATATGTTTAAAAGAATTGTACATATATAATCTATGTCTGACAAAAGAAAAAACATTAAAAAGTTAATGGATTTATGATTTAATCACATTTTATTTTAATTTAATTAGGTATTTCCTTTAAAATTATATATATCCATCCATATATCCTCAGCAGAACAAGTTTTTGGCCTTTTTTTTTTCCTAAAGCTTAAAAATAAATGTATAATAATAAAATACATACATAATTTTTTCATCTCAAGTCCCTCATTCTTGCTATATGAAAGACCCATATACTCTTCCAGTTTCACATCTCTGGGAATACTTTAGTGCTGCTTTTTATGAGTTCACCATCATTATTATTCTATAGTCTATTTATGCCAAGCAATTTTTTTTTCATTGCTCTTTATGCGATCTGCATCTTCAAGTAATGTTTTACTCAATACTTTGTAGTCATATAGATGTCATCATCAGAAGAATATTGATAATAAAAGATACTTTCATAGTCATTGAACCAGTAATTATTATAATGTGCTTACTCTGTGTCATACAGTTACATGAATGATAAATAGTTGATAAGTGGATAGGTATGAATGTATAAGTATGTATGTGAGCATGTATATAAAGGTATTCATATTTGAATAAAAATGAGTGTGTTGAGGTGAGAAAGAAACAGAGCAAGAGAAAAAGAGAGTGAAAGCAAGTAAGAAGAAAGGACGAGAGAGAGAGAAAGATAATAAAAGTGAGAGAGTGACAAACATGGAGACAGAGAGAAAGGAAGGAGGGAGAGGGGGACAGACAGAGACAGAGAGCAAGATAATGAAATATGAACTGAGGTTTAAATCATACAAGTAAACTAAGACGTTGAGGTGAGGGACAGGGTATTCTAAGCACAGGGAATAACTCATAGGACACAAACCTGTAAGTAGGTTATGGGATTTCTACACCAAGCATATGAAGTCTTTCTCAGTGGAATTGGCAGATGAGAACAATCTGTTTCACAAGTCATAAAGTGTAATAGAGAGACATACAAGATGTCAGAGTCATTCTCTGCTTCCCAGGCCAATGTGAGTACTGACTTTTGACTTGTAATTGGACTGTGATGACTCTGAAAGGAAGTGTGAGGCTGAAACTCTATTTCAATTAAATAAAGATATCACCTTGTAATGACAGTGGCCCTCTTAAAAAAAAAAAAAAAAAAAAAAAAAAAAAAAAAAAAGATGAATTATAGAAAGATGGTGGAGTAGGTCAGTAAATATTCAAGCTCTCCAGATTTAAGCCACAAACAGACTGTGCTTTGGGACTGGTTAAAAAAAAATTAAGAAGATTTGGGAAATGTCTGGACTAGTTTTCTGGAGAATCTCTGGACAGGCCTTGGCCTTTAGGTAGAGAAGTGATGAAGTCAGGAGAGCCACCCCGAGACTGGATGGTCAAAGATGAAGTTCAAAGTCTTCTTTGTGATGGTGTTTGTGTCTGAGAGAGAGTCTTCTATGTCTGTGTCTGAGAGTGTTTCTTCCCAGTCCTCTCAACTTGAAAATGTACAACCATTACATCACCATACCACATATGTTTAGAGAACCATTATCTCACACTGAGTAGATGCATAAGTATAAGCACCCTGTTGACCTTGATTGAAATAAACCTTTTCAGAGTTCCAGCCCTCTTTATCTCCCCCCTTTCTTTTGTTTTTGGAGGAGTGTCTTGATGTCTCTGTTTCTCCTCTCTACTATTGCCTGTCCTGGAGGATTAAAAGATATGTCAGTTGTGTGTAAAATCTGATACTGTGCACAAAAATGTCCAAAATGTTTGGAAGTATAGGCAGGTCCATTATTTGTTTTTGTTGTTTGTGGCACATCCATAGTTGCAAAAGCTTGTATAAGAAATTCAGTGACTACTCAGGCTGTCTCTTTTGCTGCTGGTATTGCAAATGTAAATCCTGAAAAGGTGTCTACTACAACACTGGATAAAAGACAGATGACCAAAAAATGGGTCACATCCATTTGCAAATTTCATTGTGTCCCAAACCATGAGGGTTTTTCCATGGAGGGATCATAGGATCATGGAAAGTAAGGCAAGCTGTATAGTCTTTTACTTTGCTACTAGGTTGTGTTATTCCAAATTGCAAACATAAAGATCAAGCAGCCTGATGATATTTAGAATGAGATTCTTGGGCTGGCTGAAATAAATGAATATTGGCTAACATTAATTAGAAGGAGAAATGCCTTTGAATTTCCATAAAAATGGGATCTGGAAGTCCACTATGAGAGTGGACATGCAAGATATAAATATTACCTGGATGCTTTCTCACTTGTTCTTCAAGTTCATTAAGGAGCTGATATATATTAGAAGGTACAAATTTTATTTGGGCTGTGGCAATTCTTTTTACTACACCTACTGAAGAAGCTAAATCAGATATTATATTTACATCTCCTGGATATTAAGTAAGAACTAGCATGATTGCATACAATTCATTCTGCTGAGTGGACTGAAAAAGAGTTCTGACTACTCTCTTTATAGTTAAGTCATGGGAGTATACAGCATAAATGCTATGTTTGGATGCATCTATAAAGATAGTTGGTCCTTTAAGAGGAATCTTAGAAACTTTTTCTTGAAAAATCCATTGCCAATTATGTAATAACCGGGTTATCTTTAAAGGAGATCCATGTGTAAAATTTGGAGCTCTGGCCAAAGCACTGGTAAAGAGTAAGGCTTTGTTATTGTTGTGCTGGGAGGTTCACCCTCTGACACACTATGTCCTTGATGAAGGACTGCTGTGGGTGTCTCTTTTGTAGGAAAAGGGTTTTTGTGTAACTCTTTCAAACACATTGGATAAAGCCAGTTCAAGTTCTCTCAAAGCCTTTTGAGTTTCTTTTGTAAACTGGCATGATGAGTTTAAAGCCTTGTCTCTCTTTAAAACGTCATATGATGGTTGCAAATGATAGGTAGTTAAGCCTAACACTGGACGCATCCATTGGATGTCTCCTATCAATTTCTGAAAGTCATTTAAAGTGTTCAACATAAAGAAAATTTATGTACTATAAGCACCTTAGGATAAATTTCATATCCTAATATTGAAAAGGAGCATGCCTCTGAATTTTTTTCTGAAACTGTATGCCATCTGTACTTCTTTAATGGTTCTATGGTCTTTTGTGGACATGCTTCTAACATTTGCTCCTCAGGAGCACACCCCAAGATATCATCCATGTAATATAACAACATAACTAAAAAGTTCCCATAGTTTCCATCTGTTCATTTACTTTTCTTAAGTCAATCAACATTTTCCATTTTCCATGTTTCCTTCTTACAACAAACACAGGGGACTTCCAAGGACTTAGAGAAGGTTGTAAAGGTCCTTGATCAAGTTGCTCCCGTACTATATCTAATAAAGCCTGATTTTTATTTATTTATTTTTTTACTTTGTAAGAGCCACTATTCTACCTACATCAGTATATCAGTTTTCCATTGAATTGGAGCAGGTGAGAGTGTTGCTAGGCCTTCAACAGCAGCTCTGCCTAAAAAGCCCAAGTACTGAATTGTAATCCTAACTGTTGTAAGATGTCTCTTCCTTATAGATTAAAGTGAATTTTTTTCAACTACAAAAGGAGTAAAAACTCTTGATTCACCTTCAAATATCCATCTCAAAGGGGTAGCACTACTTTCAGCTGGTATTGATCCTCCTATCCCAGACCTATAGGTGTCTGCTTTAATCTTTGGCCAATAATTGGGCCAATTGGCACCTCTAATGACTGTACAATCTGCACCCATGTCTGCCAATCCTTTCAATGTTATGTCATTTACATAGATAGTGAGCATAGGATGGTCAACTGTCACAGCTACAGTCCAGACTATTCCTGGATTTAGTTGTCAAAATTTTGGCAAATATCAATAAATTGCTTATTAGGAATATGTATCAATAAATGTGATGTTATACTTCTCCTGGGTGGTAAGTCATACATTGTCTAACTGTATTAGTGTGGTGTTAGCTATACATTCCCCAGTTTCCTACATCAGTGTATAGATAGAGAAACTGTTTTGTAAGTACTCTCAGGAGGTGAAATGATCAAGCCTACTGTGTGCGAAGAAAAAGGATCTAGAAGTCAGACAGGGAGATATTTTGATTCTTCAGGGGCTATCTCAGTAGTCCCAGCTGCATCCAACTCTATTCTCCCCAATTGTAATCCCTTTTCCCCATAAGATTGCCTTTTGGCTGATTGATCATGTTGAAGTACTGAACTTATAAAGACTCTGGGTGTAACATCAGCTGCCATCATACCCCATGTGTTTTTTGCCTGGGGCCCTGGAGCTGAGCCCCACTTGCCATTTCCCTGAATGAATCTACATTTTGATACCCAATGGAAGCCTTTGTTACATTTTATTTTATTTTATTTTATTTTTTAATAGTTTTTATTTATCAGATATATTTATGGCAATTGCCAAACCTTTTCTTCTATTTTTTCTCCTCCTTCCCTCCCCCAGATTGCAGGTTGACCAATACAAGTTAAATATGTTAAAGTTTAAATTAAATACAATATATGTATACATGTCCAAATAGTTACTTTGCTGTATTAAAATAAATCACACTTTGAAATAGTGTACAATTAGCCTGTGAAGGAAATCAAAAATGCAAGTGGACAAAAATGGAGGGATTGGGAATTCTATGTAGTGGTTCATAGTCATCTCCTAGAGTTCTTTCACTGGGTGTAGCTGGTTCAGTTTATTACTGCTCTGTTGGAACTGATTTGGTTCATATCATTGTTGAAAATGGCCACATCCGTCAGAATTGTTCATCATATAGTATTGATGTTGAAGTATACAACGATCTCCTGGTCCTGCTCATTTCACTCATGTAAGTCTCTCCAAGCCTTTCTGAAATCATCCTGTTGGTCATTTCTTACAGAAAAATAATATTCTATAATATTCATATACCACAATTTATTCAGCCATTCTCTAATTGATGGGCATCTACTTAGTTTCCAGTTTCTGGCCATTACAAAGAGGGCTGACACAAACATTCTTGTACATACAGTCTCTTTCCTTTCTTTAAGTTCTCTTTGGGATATAAGTCCAGTTGTAATTTGTTGCATTTTAGACATAAGATTTTGCGTCTTCTTGTCCCATCCTGTTTTTCTCACTCTATCTTTATGCCAACATTGAACTTTCAAATGTGTTACTTTATCACATTGAAAGCAATGACAAGTCTCTTTAGAAGTCCCTTGCCAAAAGGGACCCAATCTTTCCATGTACAGATTTTGGAAAGTCTGTGCCATAATCTGGGTATGAAAGGTATTTGTGCCCACTGTGGCACATTGTCTTATGATCTCATCTAAAGGAGCATCCTTGTGTAGTCCTAGTATAATTCTTCTACATACATCATTAGCACTTTCCTTAGTGAGTTGTCTTATAATTTCTGTTGTTACATTTTAACCAATAATTCATATGGCAGCTGTCTGCAGATGTCCCACAAAATCAGCAAAGGGTTCATTTGGAACTTGTGCTATTTTTGTGAAGGCTTCCCCTCTATTTTTCTTCCTGGGAAGGTGCCCCATGGTTTGATAGCAGCAGAAGCAATTTGCTCACATGCTGTTATAGGGTAATTAATCTTAGCTAAAGTGTCTGCATAAAGAACTACACCTGTTAGTTTGATGACTGCTATATTAACCAGATTGCCTATTTTGTTGGGCTTTTATCCTACAGAGTTCATTATACTCAGAAAGCCACAACAACTTATGTCCAAGTTCTAAACATGTCCTTGCTATAGATTTCCAATCAGTAGGGGTTAAAACTTTTAAAAAAATACAAATTCTCTAATGACATCTTAACATAAAACTATGTAGACCCATAGAGTGCAAACCTTTTTTCAGATATTTGATAATTTCCTTGTTAAAAGGAGGATGTCTTCTTTTTTTTTTGGTGTAAAGAGTCAAACTCTTCAATCACAGAGTACAATTCTATTTTCAAATCAAATGTAGCCTGTTCTTCCTCTTTAGCGTTAATTAATGCCTTTTGTAATCCTGTCATGGGGGTGGACAAAGCTGTTTCATGGGAGATGCTGATGGTGTCACTGCCCTTCCCACTCCTCTTCTTCCCTCTACCCACAAAGGCAAATTTGAGGGAAGATGGTCAGGAGTGGGGGAATGGCCTAAGGGCACCTGCTCCACTGTAACTGAGCTGCACCCCTTACATTTATCTGTGCTGTACTTAACTCCTTTCTTGTCCAATTCTCCATGCTTTTCAGCTGCTTTGTCAGTACCACCTCCCTCCTGTTCTTTCTCTTTACATTTCTTTGTCTGGAAATTTTTCCTGTTTTTTTTTTTTTTTAGAATTTGTGGGATTTTTAAGCCAATATCTTATATAAGGAATGTTTCCTCAGAAATTGAGTCAGGACCTATAGCTTTGTAATATTCACTTACTTGTTCTCCCACTATTTCCCACATATTTGGCTCTAAGTTTTCTTCCTTAGAGATCCAAGGAGATGTGCACGCTAATATATTTAAGAGTCCAGTGATCTGCTTCCAAGTGTCCAACAAACGTTGCTTCTTTATTAACCTAACTATACATTCTATATACTTCCCTTGTGTTATGGGACAGAACTTGAAACAAGGTGATAAGTCTGTGGAATTGATAGAGACAATGTTATTTAGCATGGCACTTAACAGTTCTCTAGTTCAGTACATGTACTTAGTACTTACTATAGTTCTACAAGATTCACACCTCTAAGAGAGCATATATAACTAGGATTCAGTTGTGGAGATTCAGAAGCCAGAGAAGGCAGCAGGAGCTTAAGCTCTCGGAATCAAGGAGAGAGATAGGCCTTTTAGAAAGCTAACCAGGCTCCAGGAAAAGAGACAAGACTTGGAAGGAGATAATAAAGGAATTGGACTTTAACCCCTGGATGTAATCTTGTGATTACTGAACTGAAACTAAGGCTGCTTACAGAGACCCTAAGAAAATCCCAACAAGAGAAGATTACATTTTAGAGAGAATATTACACCCTTGGGGTAGAGGAGGGTTTTTCCCTATGTATTTGCCCCATTTCAGCTGAAAAATGAAAGTGACTAATTTAGCCCTTACCAACTCTTCCCACTTGCCTATTTTATACTTACCCTTTTTCTGGGTCACCAACAATTCTTCACTGAACTCTGCCCATTGAGAGAGTCCAATTGATTTATGCCCTACTTTGCAAGGCCCTGTGTTGCTAGGGCCTCACCTTTGGATGCCAAAATGTAATGTCCAAGCAGCCTTTCTGGAGGATCTCTAGATGGGCCTTGGTCTTTAGGTGGAGGGGTGAAGGAGGCAGGAGACTCACAAAAATGGATGGTCAAAGATAAAGTCAGGAGTTTTCATTGTGTCTGTGTTTGTGGCTTAGTCTTCTGTGTCTGTGTCTGAGAGAATCCTCTGTATCTGTGGCTGAGAGTGCTTCTTCCCAGTCCTCCCAGCCCTTAAATACTTTAGTACAATTACATCACTACAGCAACTAAGTATGTGCAACCCTTACATCATCATATTAAATTAAGTATATGTCATATTAAATATATTATCTCACACTGAGTAGATGCTTAACTAAAAGCACCCTGCTGTCCTTGATTCAATTATACCTTTTCAGAGTTCTGGTCCTCTACAGGGGCAGAACAGGAGTTCTCCTGTTACAACTCAAAAAGACTCAAAGAAAAACCTCAGGACGGATTAACCAGTGTGAAGTGAACACAGCTCCAGGTTAGTTTCATGTATACATCAAGTGGGGTGCCCTGTGGCTAGCTGAATTTTGCTGGAATCTTAGCAGGAACTAGAGAAACTTTTACCTTTTGGACTTCGTATGGAGTTGGGGTTGTGAGCAGGGAAATACTGAGTGGACCTTGACCAATTAGGAATGTCAGGCCCTGCGATGATGCAGAGATGTAGTCCTAGTTGAGAAGGAGCCAGCACACTACATGAGTGCAGATGTAGTGAGGCAAGGATGCTGCTGTGTATTACAACTTGCAGGAGGGTAGAGTTTTAGTTTGGAATGCCAGCTCAGAGGGGAGAGCTGAAAGGAAGCCAACCCCTCTGCCTATGATTAGAAATACTTACAGTAGTGTTTCTCATTGTAAAAAGAAGTGAATCAGCAAAGAAAAAAAAAACTACCTTAGAAATTTACTATGGGAATAGGGAAGACAAAGATTCATATTGGAGAAGAGAACACTGAAATAAAAAAAGCCTTTTCTAGCCCAAACAGTAATAATATTAAATGGCTATCTGCCCAGAGAGAATTTAAAGAAGAAGAAAAAAAGAACTAAAAATTAAAATGAAGGGGGTGAAGCCAAAATGTTGGACAGAGAGCAGGTCTTTGTTTGAACTCTTCCTGACTTCACTCAGCATCAACAATAGATCATGTCTCTGAAAAGGCAAATTCACAAATATTTGGAGTGTCATCTTAGTCAGTCTGAGAGATGTGAGACTTGTTTTAATTTGGGTTTCTCTCATCAATAGTGATTTAGATAATTTTTTCATATGACTATAAGTAACTTTAATTTCATGATGTGAAAATTGTCAGAAAATTGTCTGTTCATATTTTGACCATTTAACAACTGGGGAATGACTTGTATTCTTATAAATTTGACATAGTTCTTCATATATTTTACAAATGAGATCTTTTTCAGAAACACTATTTGTAAAGATTTCCCCCCTTCTTTTTACTTCCCTTTTAATCTTATTTCTGTTGATTTTGTTTGTGCCAAATCTTTTTTAATTTAATATAATCAAAGTTGTGCATTTTGCCTTTACTAATGTTCTCTAATTCCCTGGTCATAAATTCCTCATTTGTCCAAAGATCTGATAAGTATAATATTCCTTGCTCCCCTAATTTATTTGTGGTATCATCCTTTATGCCCAAACCATATACCCAGTTTAAACTTATTTCGGTATAGAGTATGAGGTGTATTATTTTTGATGTATTATTTTCCAGTTTTCCAAGCGATTTTCATCAAATAATGAGTTCTTACATCAGAAGTTAGAGTTTGGGGGCTTATCAAATACCAGGTAATTATAGGCCTTGAATATGGTGTTGTATCTAATCTATTCTGCTCATCTACCACTCTATTTCTTAGCCAGTACCAAATGGTTTTGATTACTGATACTTTAAGATATAGTTTTAATTTTGGTACTGCTAAGCCATAATAATTTGTATTTTTTTTCATTAATTCCCTTGAAATGCTTATCCTTTCTTCCAAATGAATTTTGTTGTTATTTTTTCTAGTTCTATGAAATATTTTTTGGTAATTTGATTGTTATGTCATTGAACAAATAGATCAGTTTAGGCAGAGTTGTCATTTTTATTATATTAACCTTGACTATCAATAAGCAATTGACATTTTTTCAATTATTTATATTTGATTTGATTTGTCCGAGAAGTGTTTTGTAATTGTGTTTATATAATTCTTGGTTTTTTCTTGCCAGAAAGGCCCCACGTATTTTATTTTGTCTAAAGTTATGTTTAATGGAATTTCTCTTTCCATCCTTGCTGATGGAGTTGGTCAGTAGTATATAGCAATGCTGATGATTTGTGTTCTATATCCTGCAACTTTGCTAAAGCTGTGAATTATTTCCAGTATTTTTTTTTATGATTTTCTAGGATTGTCTAAGTACGTCATTATATCATCAGCAAAGTGTGATAGTTTTATTTTCTCATTACCTATTCTAATTCTTTTTTTTTCTAATTCTTTTCATTTATTTTGTTTCTTAATGCTAAACCCAACATTTCTAGAACAATGTTGAATAATAGTAATGATAATGTGCATCCTTGTTTCATCCTGGATTTTATTGGGAATGTATCCAGCTTCTGTTCATTATAAATAATGTTTGCTGTCAGTTTTAGATAGCTACTGCTTATTATTTTGAGGAAAGCTCACTTTATCCCTAAGATCTCTCATGTTTTAGTAGGAATCGGGGCTGTATTTTGTCAAAAGCTTTTTCAGCATCTATTGAGATTATCATATGATTTATGTTGGTTTGAAAATTAAATAATCCAATTCTAAAAATGATTGGATCAAACAATAAATATTTAATTTGTAACAAATGCTATTAAATAAATATGTGCAAATATATAAATTGAGATAATGGGACTAGGGTAGTAAGTGTTGCATATATGTATAATATGTTTATATTTATATGTATGTTTACATATATATATTTATATAAGAAAAGTCTTTGGGCTGGAAATAAGCTACTGATAAATTAACTTTTTTAAATTATGTGTATATTATTATAATAGACTGAGTTTAGATTTCAAACTGTCTAAAATTAAGGAGTGATTCTTTTCTGTTATAGGTAAGGAAAAAGGAGGTGAATAGGTGAAGTAGAATTGTGTGTGTGTGTATATTTGCATATATAAATATATGTATATACATACATACATATTTACACACATATGCATATAGTAGTTTATATATATTTTCTAGTGTTTATATATGCACAGGCATGTGTAGATATATGCATATACATACACATATATACATGTATACATATATATATATATATATATATATATATATATATATATATATATATATTACAGTATATCATCAAGTTTGTATTCCTAAAAGCATATATTGCTCAGTTTTGTCACGTTATATTATCATATAAGAAAAATTTCAAATATGATCCTTGTATGTGTCTGCTTTGTATAAACTGGTTTTTGTATGTAAAGAGACATTTATCACTGGTATGCTGAATACTAAGAAATTACTCTTTCATTATAGTAATCCATGAAATGAACAAATGTAAAAATAGATGTGTTACTGTTTCCATCTCTAGATGACCAGAATCAATATCTAACAATATGTTCTAGAATTTCACTAGAAAGAGAAATTATATTCATCCATTTATAAACTTTATTCTTTTATTTTCATGTGAAATTGGAACAAATATTTAATTTACTATAATCCTCTGGTATTTACCTTTTCCTCTAGGATCCTTTAGAATTTATTGACAAAGGCTCCACAATTATACCTGCCAGTTTTAAAAAAATATTTTTGGTTGTAATTAATCTGAGTTCTATGCTTATATTTGAAGAATAACAAGATTCTCTTTTAATCTCTCCTTACATCTTTGTATATGTGAACCGGACCAGAATAAGCCTCTAAAGTATAAGTGGCCAGAGCCAAACTAAGCAAAGTAGAGACAAGAGAGCCAGGAGAAAACACTTGCAAGTGGAACTTCTCTTGAAGAGCAGAGTTTAACATTCTGGGGCAAAGACAGTGCTTTCAATATTTAAACACAAACACACACACACACACACAAAAGAATGCTGGAACATGACATAATCATACTCAGTCTTTAGTAGCACTTTCCACAGGAAGTTCATATGTGGTCAATATAGGAATTCCTGAGTTCTGTGGTAATAGTCTGCACATTAATTGTCCCCCCAAAAAATCCAAACCAAACAAACAAAATTAGAGTGGCAGGAATGCAGTATCTTATTCCATTGTGCTTAGCAGTTATAAAAATTAGGGATTGTGCCCATACCAAGAGGTATGTTGGATGGCTGTCAGATCCTTGGGAAATAGGAGAAGCTTCAGCAAAAATGAACAGTTATTGATTAATATGAAAAATACATATCCCTCAGTGGATCCCAGGTGCTGGTCAAAGGAGGGTAAAATCATTTAGAGTTCAAAATATTGTTGTTATGGCAAGTTTATGGAATAACAGTTTGCTTATTGGGGCTTAGCTCTGGAAAATGTTCAAAATTTCTTCTTGATGGAGAAAAAAAAAAGCAAAATAAAAATTTGGTATTTTATCTTTCCTAACTCTTGTCAGTTATCATCTTATCAGCACTATACAGTGCAATTATTTCTTCTTTCATCTTTTTATCACCCTCAAAATTGCTAAAACAGACTTTTGATGATCTTCAGTATTAATTTCCTTCCTCAACTAATTCTGAACCTTATTTCAGACACAATTTTTACAATAAGAAAAGTATTATTAGGAGTTTTACTTTATATATTTCAAGAGAACATGATGGTTTATTTACAATCAGATACATTTAATGGAAACATAGGACAGAGTTTACATTTTTTTTTGTGATTATTGCTGCTGCTATTGTTTATGATAATAATGATGATAATGGTTTTCTTGGCAAAGAATGCAAAAACTGAAGCCATATGAATTAATGTGTGTGTGTGTGTGTGTGTGTGTGTGTGTGTGTGTGTGTGTGTGTGTTAGAACACAGAGGAAGGGAACAATGGCTAAATCATTTGAGCTTCAAAATTATTACTACAAAAGAATAGGGGGATAAGCTAAAATGGGAGCATTCAGAGAGAAGAAGGTAAATGGTAAATGGAGTATGATGTTGCTGAAAACAAAGGAAATGTCTTGAATGGGCATGATAATCAGTGCTCACAAGAAATTAGTCTAATTGAGTTCTAAGAAATAACTACAGATTTTACTTGAAGCAGATTATTCATAAATACAGAGAGCATCTTCAGTGACATAAATATAGATCTTCACATAAGCAAAGATAGATGAGGAAATGGAGGTATGAATATGGGTCACTTTTAAGAGTCACATGATTGTGACATCAATGAAACAGTAGCTGAAGTGGAATTCAAACACACTACAAACATTTTTCAAGATAGATTGCAAGTTCTGGAAATGAAAGTTTCATTTCATTTGTGCATACTTGAATTTAATGCACCGTCTTATACTGAATCAGTGACCACCAAATGTTGGGGTAATTTCTGAAGAGAGAATTTGAATGTGAGAATGACTTCCATTTGTAGGATGGTGGGGGTAAGATTCAGAAACCAGATGGAGTGATCATTTTCATAGGAGAGATAGGTAATCTCTCTGAGAATATAGGAAAACTATAAAGATATAAAAATGGAGCTTTATTGAGGGGAAAGAGAGAAAAAGAGAGACAGAGAAATTTACATTAAATAATTGCTATCATCCATGTGATACTATGAAAAATATTAATATTGCGACCTTTTAAATATCAGGTAGTAATTATGCTGGGGTAAAGAAAGGTAGGGAAAATAAGGGGAAGGAAATCAATATTGCTTTATTTTGCTTTTCTAAAATTATTTTCATGCCTGAATAGAGGAGAAAGTAAAGGTATGATCTCAGTGTCTATAACAAAAAGACACTTCTTTGGGAAAATCAGGAGACATCTATTTCTAAGGAGCATCTATTAATCATTTCATTTTTACATAAGCTGAATAAATGGTTTTTAGGGTTGATTACACCTTATAAGCTCCACTTGGCACAGACAATGTTACTTTAGACTTGCTAACACTTCCTTTTCCCCCTGAGAAGATGAATTATGTTTTTTCAATACAATGATGGCATGGATTCTTTTCATGGATGCTGTATATCCTAGTAGCAACAGAGCAAATATTTTGTATAAGTATATTAAATATCATCACAGGTTGAAAAATCTTGTGTGTGTGTTGCCATTTCTTCACACTTTTCAATTATTAGAATTTTGTCATGTCCTAGAAATAAATATATTTGAAAATTGCATATTTTCTTGACAATATTTTCTTGACAATATTGACAATATTTTTCACTATAAGAATGAATACAGTGAAACCGACCAGGTAACCACATTTATAAGTAGGTTTGCCAGATATCTATTTATATCCCAAACTTCTCACTTTCCCTGAAAACATTCTGATTGAATTTTGTTATACTTTAAAACATGCACAAAAGAAACTTTTTTCAAACTATTGGCTAATTGACTTGAATTTAATTTCTAATATATGATTAGAGATAATAAAGGGAGTGGTTTTCAAATATATATATATATGTATATGTATATATATATATACATATGTACACACACAGACACACAGACACACACACACACACACACATATATATATATATATATATATATATATATATATATATATATCTTATTATTATTATTATTATTTTTTTGCTGAGACAATTGGGTTTAAGTAACTTGCCCAGGATCACAAAGTTGAGATTTGAACTTAGGTCCTGCTGACTTCAGGGCTGGTGCGCTATCCACTGCACCACTCAGCTGTTCTATGTTTTCAAATATTTTGAAAGTGAAACTATGTATATGATCTAAAATACATTTACTAAGAAAATGTATGTATGACTAATCTCGTCTCTATTTTCAAAAGGAACTATTTAGATTGGTAGATGAATGGAATTCTATAGATAAACCTAACACCTGTATTTCATTAAATGATTTGATAAAATCTCATATAGCAATCTAATTTTGAAAATATTTGGAAAGCACTATTTTAATTATCAATTTTATTATTTTACTAGGAATGCATCACTAGCTTATTAGTAAGTACTTTGAAGAATCCAGTTAAGGAATTTGTAATCTGAGATACTTAACCACAAACTAAGTGCTTCTGTCTGAAACTTTAGCATACACATGAAAAAAAAAAAAAAAAAAGGATCTAGTAAAGGTGTAACCCCAAAGGGTTATATAATTTACAGAATTTAAACAGATGATCATGTGATATGCTAGTCAAAGAATACTTAAAATAGGAAATCTATTTTATTTGATTTTCAATTCTCTCTTTTCCGGGATAGTAAATTGTGTAGAATAGAGTGAGATTAGTTGAAGAACTTACAGGAATTATGAATTGTTTTTCTGTATTTTATATTCATTATTACTGTGTTTCCTCTATGACCCATATAATATGTGCAGGCTCATATTTACTTGAGCCTTAGCCAACTGTAAACATATTTACTTTACCTGAGTTGATGACATTTATCAGTATTTGACATTTATCGATATTTAGTCTATTAGCTGGACCATTAGCTGCTTGATTAAGCTTGAAGGCCTGATTTTCTGTTTCCTAGAAATTAGGTGATTTGGGGATAACAGAAACTTTCCTTTCCAATCTCTCCAAAGAGCAACAACCAATTAGTTGCCTCTCCCTCCCCTTCTCAATGCTCTCTTACTTGTTATGTAATCTCTTATATAAAAGCTATGTATCTTTACTACTTCTTTAGCCCTCCTACCATGATCTTTCTCTTTCTTATCTCGTGATGGGACAGCTCATCCTCCAGAGGTTTTCAATAAACAATTTTTCTGCTTTTTTACTGAATAATTTCTGAGTAGTCAATTTGGGTAAGGGTCTTCTACATCTCTCACAAAATCTTCTTTCTTAGTCAATGATTCCCACATCCATAAAACACAGGCATTTATCATTCTCTCTCTCTCTCTCTCTCTCTCTCTCTCTCTCTCTCTCTCTCTCTCTCTCTCTCTCTCTCTCTCTCTCTCATCAGGTATACCAAAAATGAAAATAAAATTAAATATGTTGTTTCTTTTCCAACCATCTCCTCAAACTACTCTGTTAAAAAAGTAAATAAAGAGAAGTGAATTTTTAATTGTTGATATTCTCTGCTGCTCTCCACTTGCCTCTTAGGCTCTAATACTTAGGGCATCTGGGTAGTATGAATTTTAAGCTTTCCTGTCTTTACCTTCAAATGGTAAAAGAAGACTAAATCTTAGAATTTAAGAGTATCATCAACATGGGAAATAAATGCAACCACAGTCAGCATAACTATACCCAAAACTTTTAGCCCAATTTCAGCCTACTGCTCTTAAAAAATTTCATAATTAACAACACGTCTCTGTCAAGGTCAAAAAAGAGAGAAGAGGAAGCCCCTCAACTCCTCATAAATTCTTATCACTTCTCTATCCTATTACATGGCACCATATCCTTTTGGACTGTGTACTTTTCCAAAAAGAAAAAAAATGAGGATATGAGTTCAAGGTAGACAATAATTCAATATTTCAAATTTTTTTTAAATCAACATTTATTGTCTTACTAATTCAAGTACATGAAAGAACATGCTGTCTCAGAACTCAGATTTCTAGGACCTCAGGTCCTAGCATGATCCCTAGCACATAGCAGATGCCTAATAACTGCTTTTTTATTTATATGGAAGATAATTTTGCCCTTACCAGGGGCCAAAGTCATAGTAGAGGTTTGATTATTCCTGTTATGCTAAGAGAAGACCTGAGACTTTCCTCTACCACCCTAACTTACTTGTTACAAAGACCCCCTAACATTGGAGCATACCATACCCCATGACAGCAATTATGAAGATCCCTTAAATCATCTCTTTATACTAAGTTCTCTTTCTCCTTTTTCCTTTTCCCATTCCAGTTGGATAATGACTCTTTCCTTCAGTTCTCAGGCCCTCAGAACCTAGAAATCTTAATTTGTCCATTTCTTCCTTCTCAATAGTAGTAGGGAGAGCTTCTCTAGGTCTCCTACCATTCCTTCCTCCTCTGATATGTCTCATGATAGAACAAACATTTAATAAAATACATCTGGTACATTAGCTATAGATTATGGCATATTCATTACTTTCTTACTAGCATCCTTAATTTCTAATTTGAAAAGCAAGATATGTTTCAAACATATACTTTGGAACTTCCATTCTCTTCATCTTATGTAAGAAAATATTAATTTGCTAGAAGGGGAACTGACTTGCTCAAGGTCATTAACAAGATCTTTTGACTCCAAATTCAGTGCTGTTTTCATTATAGTATGCTATTTATGAAATGCTGATTTTTATATTTCCATATTCTGAGGTAGTTCCCAAGCAAAGAATAAAAAGGAATGATAATGGAATATGTAATTTGGATGCAGTCCATCTGGCTGCTAGGAAAGTATTTTGTGACACCATGAGGTTTCATGGAAGGCACACTCTGAATGAGAGGGGAGCTTAGAATCAAACTGCCAGAAATGTACTGGTTCCTGTGACTATGAATTTCAGATTTCTTTTTCTGGGCACAACTAAAAGACAATAGATTTTAAAAGTAGAAAAGATTTTTGGATTCCTTCCCAGAGATTGAACAAAGAAAATAACAAGATTTACAGTAACAATAATAGAAAGAATTAGAAGTGACAGTTTATAAATGAGAGAATGCAGGTTTGGGAGTAAAGTTAAAGATACGTATCATTTTAATATAGTACCATGAGCTGTGTATACAATGAATCATGATGGACACTAATCATGGTTGGCTGTAATACAAAGGATTCTACCAAAGTCCTTTTGTTTTCTGAATTTTCGAGTTAAAGGAAATGAACACAAGAGCTATTTTTGACTATATGAGCTCATCTTCTAGAGAGACTCCACTGATATATCCTTGTAATATTCAAATACCCAAATCTTATATGTAAATAAAGTTTCCATGGATGGGCATATGTTTCCTAAACAATTAGAAGATTCACAGTTCAGCAAAAATATAACAGTATGGTAACAAAAGCACCAACACATTTTCTCTCATAAACTTATGCCTCATTTTCTAAAAAAAAAAAAAAAAAAAAAAAAAACAAAAAAAAAAAACACTGACCCTCAGTAGGAAGAGTAATTTTATATAAATATCTCACTATGGCATACACACATGAACCCAAATGCTAAGAAACCACAAGAGGAGGGCTAATTCATGCCTCTAATGCTGCATTGATGTTAATTACGTATCCACTACAGTTGGTTTTCAGATAGTCAATATTTAGTCTTTTATTCCCTAGGGATGATATAGCTAATGAACTTTTCTTCCACAGATAAGTACTATAACTGCTATCCAGCTTATTCCATGATCACCAATACTACAGAGAATGAAGAATGGCATCACTTCTTCAAGAAAGGATTATAGTTGTTTAGCTTCTGGCTGAGCATCAGGAACAATGTTCAGTTGAAATACAATAATTTGGAGTGGGCTACACTTCTTAAAAAGACTGATGACATATATCCTATTCTTGTCTTCTACCACTCCCTCCAACAAATCTCAGGTTTTTCTTTGCACATATTCTCCAAAGAATCAATTACAGCTTTCCATTCCAAAATTACATGGCATATATATATTTAACATGACCCACTAATAATCTGATAAACATCAGTAATTAATATAAATTTAATTGTAGATGATTATAACAATTCTAGTGCATAGTCACTTTATAATCCTTTATAAAACAGATAAGCTCTTATGTTAAGAGACTATTTACTACATAATCAAAAATACTTATATTAGTAGTATAGAGATTTACATCAATATTCAGTTCTTATGTATGGACAGTTTGTATGTATACCTGCACACACACACACACATATTCATTATGAAGTCTAAACAATTTTCTCCTTTTTCTATAATATTCAGTATGTTCCTTAAGACTTAACTTTACTATCACCTATTTGTTGAAACATTATTTGAGTTCCACCCTATCATGCACATACCCTATTTCCTACATCTCCCTTATCACACATGATTATGTTTTATCCTTTTAGTAGTTTATATGGGACCATTAATGATAGGCATGGTTTTGTTTTCCTCATCATTCCCAGAAGAGTCGGTAGGAACCAATGGCCTAAGATTCTATAAAACAAGTTGGTTTAAAATTGCAGTTTAGAAGATAATAGCCTCTAAAGGATACCGTATCCTTTGCCTGATAACATTATTCAATAGTCAGAATAAAGTGCTGTCAAATAAATACTTTTTTTCACTTGTTTAAAAACATTTTCAGCCTTAGTGGGTTGTAAGATGGTTGAATCCCACAGTTCCTTTAATTGCCTTCTTTTTGAAGTACCATCATTTTTACTGGTTAAAGGTCTGAGTAGATTAACCAATCACATCTTGTCTCTCTTCTCCATCTCACTGTTTCTAAATCCATTCATTATTGCATCACTGGCTTGTGTACCACAGAATCACTTAAACAACATAGTTTACAACGAATCAAGGTAGTTTTAATTAGTCAAATAAATAATATCTATGAAGCAAAACAGTCATATTTCTACTTTGAGTCAACTTCCTCCAAGCAGGCAGCAACTCTAATAGGAAGTAGGCCTAACACGGGCACTGACTGCACATCCAAACTGTTTCCATAGACTGTTTTAAAAATTGATTCATTATTTTCACATATATGAACAGAGAAAAGAGAAATGATTGTACCTGTATCTGCAGGTAAGTAAATAAATAACATTTACATAGTATTTACTATATATCAGGTCCTGCTTTACACATATCATTTCATCCTCACAGCAGTCCTGGAAAGTAAGTATTATTAATATTCCCACTCACAGTTGAGGAAACTTAGGCAAATAGAGATTAAGTTAACTTGCCCAAATAGTAAATATCTGAGGCCAAATTTGAACACAGTTCTTCCTGATTTTAGATGCAGCATTCAATATTTATCAATATTTAGTCTATTAGCTTGACCAGTGCTACTCTCCGGGTAGCAACAACCAATTAGATTCCCCTCCCCTCAACACTGTGTATAAAAGCTGTGTGTATTCACTGATTCTTCAGAAATCCTGCTGTGAGTACTTTCATTTTCCTTTATCTCTCGAAGCTGGACTTCACACCTCTCATGAAATGCTATAATAAATAATCTTTCTGCTTTCTACTTTGAGTGATCTCTGAGTAGTCATTTTGGGAAGGGATCTCTCACATCCCACACATGTCTCAGGAGAATCCACAAGCAGAAGCATGGTATTTCCCTGTCTTGGTGCCTAACACTTTTCATATTAACCTGTTTAGTTTTGGGCTGTTTTTCTTTCATACCAGACAAATTTAATTAGCCATATGTTTTTCCTTTACCAAGCCTGGCTTAGTATATTTCCATATTACCCTGAATTTTAGAAAGGATATATTTTGGGCATAACTAAAATATTGTGTTATTGCAAAATCCCTTAACTTCAGAAGTTACTTTCCTCTACTCTGATTACTTTGGAAGACATGATACCAGCATAGTGCATGCCTGTTAGCTGACTGACAGAGAAAAATAAAAGATTATCTAAAGACATCTGTATGGAAGAATAAGCAATTTATGTTAGATTGGGTAAACACCTTATAAAGAATGAAGCAAAGACATTTTAGGACAAATAAATAAGAAATGCATGGTCTTATAAGAGTGGTAAATAAACTGACACTGAGAATGAGTTTTTTTGTGGTAAATACTCATGTTGACAAAAAGCACATTTAAAAATTATGCTGGGAGGGACAAACAGATCAAAGAAAAGATAGGGCTACTGCCCACAGTCTATGGAACAATTATAATGAACAAGAGACATATACCAGAATTCCCAAGCTCTTATCTTGCTTCTATTTTCTCTACAAAGGAAAATTATATACACACTGGAAAATATGGATTACAAATGATTAACAGGGAACTGAAACCCACAAAAACAGGAGAAAGTTGTATGGAGAGTTGCTACACAACAAGCTGACATCACTCTTTCTGACTGAATGACATCCCTAAATGTTCAAAGAAACTGTTCTTTGTTGACCTGGTGAGATTAAAGTCTGAAAAAAAATGAAGAATAGTAGACTTTAAGGCATGAGGGAAAGCTGATGAAAATACATTAATTACAGTCATTCCTTCTTATCTGAAGAAAAGGAAGGCAATGTCACCAGATACCAGAGTACTGCCGTGTGTGTGTGTGTGTGTGTGTGTGTGTGTGTGTGTGTGTGTGTCTGTGGCTGTGTGTGTATGTCTGTGTGTGTGTGTGTGTGTGTGTGTGTGTGTGTGTGTGTATGTATCTGTGTGTAGGGGCAAGTCATAAGAGAACTGAAAAGATGAGAAGAGTTCAGGTTTAAAAGAACTTTATAAAGCAAACTAAAGTCTCTAAATTTGATCTTGTACATCAGAAGCACCAACTTGTCCCAGAAAACTGCCATAAAATTACCAGCACAGACAGAAACAGATCTGATATCATTGGGAATTATTTAACAAGATGAATATAAATACAAATTAACATAGATGATGTTAATTTCTTTTTTTCTGAGTCAACATGTGGCCCACAACAAGGTGTTAACTCAGTGGAATTGAGATAATGATTTACATGTACTTAATACTTAATATAGTTTTACAAGTTGACATCTGTTCTTCAAGATTGATACCTATGACAATGTACTTTGAGTATATAGACAAACTGGAAGATAAAGACCCTCATGTTGGCTGTCCTCTAGCCTCCAGTTTATTGTTTTTTCTATCTCTGAATCTGTCTTCCTCCCAGATCTCTTAGCTCTTATAAATGTATTATAAGTGCATCATCATAGGTGTCAGTCTTGTAGAAGAGATGTCAACTTGTAGAACTATACTAAATACTAGTATATCTATATCTATCTCTATCTCTATCTCTATATCTATCTATATCTATATCTATATCTATATCTATATCTATATCTATATCTATATCTATCTATATCTATATATATATAGTACATGCATATATATGTACTATATATACATAGATATATATGTACATGTACAATTTTCAGGTGAAGAAATTGAAACATTTCTAGTCATATGAAAAGGTGCTCTAAATCACTACTCATCAGAGAAATATAAATTAAGACAACTCTCAGATACCACTGCACACCTTTCAGATTGGCTAAGATGACAGGAAAAAATAGTGATGCATGTTAGAGGGGATGTTGGAAAACTCGGGCACTAATACATTTTTTGGTGGAATTGTGAACTGATCCAACCATTCTGTAGAGCAACTTGTATGAAACTGTGCCCAAAGGGCTATTAAAATGTGCGTACCCTTCAATCCAGCAGAGTTTCTATTGGGCATCTATCCCAAAGAGATCATAAAGAAGAGAAAAGAACCCACATGTGCAAAAGTGTTTGTAGTAGCCCTTTTTATATTGGCAAGAAACTGGAAACTGAGGATGCCCATCATTTGGAGAGTGGCTGAAAAAAGTATGGTATGTGAATGTTATGGAATATTATTTTTTTTATAAGAAACGATCAGCAGGATGATTTCAGAGAGGTCTGGAGAGACTTCCGTGAACTGATGCTAAGTGAAATGAGCAGAACCAGGAGATCATTGTACATGGCAAGAACAAGATTATATGATAATTAATTCTGATGTACATGGCTCTTTAGAACAATGAGATTATTGAGGCCAATTTCAATGATCTTGTGATGAAGAGAGCCATCTTTAACCAGAGAGAGGACTGTGGGAATATGAGAACTGAGTATGGATCACAACATAACATTTTCACTCTTTTTGTTGTTTGATTGCATTTTGTTTTCTTTCTCATTTTTGATCTGATAATTGTATAAATATGTATGCATATATTGGATTTAACATTTTTAACATATGTTGGATTACTTGCCATCTAGGTGAGAGGGTGGGGGACAAGGAAGGGAAAATTGGATTGAAAAGTTTTACAAGAATAAATGTTGAAAAATTATCCATGCATATATTTTGAAAATAAAAAAGCTATAATAAAAATACTATTTTTAAAAAGGCAAAATTGACAGGATTTGTCAAGTGTGTTGAATACCATGTTGGTAGTGAGAGAAAGTTATGATATTAGGGAAAAACCTAGTTCTTGAGCCTTGGTGTCTAGGAGGATGGAAGTACACTCCATAGAAATAATGCAGTTAGGAAGACGGTAGATTTCAGAGTAATAATTTAATCAGTTTTTGACATGTTGAATTTAAGATGTCTATAAAACACCTAGTTTGCAATGTGTAATAAGTACTTGGTTATGTGAACTGGAGTTCAGGAAAGAAAATAGAACTAGATAAATTGAATTTGAGAATAATTTGCAAATATATGATAATTCAATGCATAGAATCTAATGAGATTATAAAGGGAAATTGTATATCAATATAAAAGGACCAAAACAAAAACTCGGGGCAACACCCAATGTTGATAGGTAAAACATAGATGAAAACATGAATGAAAATCCCACAAGGGGACAGAGAATCATCATCAGAGAGGAATGAGGAGAACCACAAGAGAAATGTGTCATAAAAAATCAAGAGAGAAGAAAGTATCAGAAAGGTGATTAACTGTGTCAAAGACTGTAGAGAGATCAAGAATACTGAAAATTGAGATTTAGTATTTGAGAAAATATTGGTAACTTTGCAAAAATATAGTTTAGTTACAGTTGAATGATGAAATAAGTAACATGACTGTGAAGCGTTTAATAGGGAAGGAAAGGGAAAGAAATGATGGCACCAATCATAAGATGGTCAATTTAAGAGTTAAATCAAAAAAGGAAAAAGAAAGATAGGATAATAGCTAGTATCAATGAAAAAATGAAGGAAGGTTTTAAAGTTTAAATTTAATTTAAATTAATTTCATTAGTATGGGGGAAATATGAATTTTTTCTAGGTCGTAAAGAGACAATTAATAGGAAGGGTAAGAATAAAGACAATGAGAGTGAGAATCTGATAAAAAGGCCATCTGCTTAAGATTATGGGAGGAAATTGGATCACTTATACATGTAGATTTATTCACCTTGGCAAGGAGAAGAATCATCTATGTCCATTAAGAAGGGCATAAAGAGGATGAAGTAGCAGAAAGCATCTTAGTGATATGAAATAAGAAAGATAGAGTCCTGGAAAATGGTCTTTTTTTCATAGAAAGAAGCAGCACATTTCTTACCTGAGAAAGTAAGGTATGTGGGAACCATGGTAGTTTTTTTTAAAGGATTAGAAAATTTTGTACAAGTTATTGTGATGCCTAGAATAATAAATTAATGAGAGAAATGAAATAATATTTTCTTGTAGTAGTGAGAGCTCAGTTGACAATAGTAAAATTAATTTGTTGTATATCCAGTCAGCCTAATTTCATGAATTTCTTCATGTTTTTCATCAGTTAGAAGTCAGCAAATCATGGGAGTAATTTATGGTTGAGACTTGACAGGGCAAGATCTGTGCTAATAAGGAATAAGAGATATGAGAGAATAGTGAAGAATAGAACTAATTTGCAAATACTCAAAATGGGGAAATGAAAAGAGTCAAGTCAGTGCTAAGATGGGAAAAAATGGAGGTATGTCATAATTAGAATGAAGAGATACCATAGTTGCAAGGTGTCACATAATATCACCAGAAGAGGTAGAATGACAAGATAATGTGATCAGATAGAGATAACAGGGAAGTGATGCTTCCATGAACATGTACATGACTACTATTTGATTATTTAAATTATTTTACCCACCATCAGTCTCTGAGATTCTACATGAACTGTCTCAGAACATAAGCTGAGAAATTCCCCAAAAGGAAGTTTTCTAGTTTTCAATTAGAAGAAGAATTTAATTTCTTTAAATCATGGTTCAATTATCCAAACTTTTATAACTGGGAAATCGTTTTTAAGGAAATAAGGAAATTAGATGTTTGTGTGTGTGTGTGTGTGTGTGTGTGTGTGTGTGTGTGTGTGTGTATATATATATACACATATGTGTGTGTGTATCTCTGTATCTATCTGTCTATATATTTACCTACCTATGTATCTATCTGCTGATTTTTGAACTGAAATCACAACCCTGTACACAGACATTCTCCATCATAAGGTTGTCTTCTTACTGAACTGAAATATCAATAGGATTCAGTACCTCTGGGTGTCTGCACTAGATTTTAAGGGCCATAATGCTCACCTCCTGGTGTGAGGAAGGGGGTTAGAAAATGCACTCTAAAAATTGACTATTTTACCTAAACTTGACCTGCTTATCAAAACAGTTAAGATATCACTTTGTGGTTGAAACCCTCCCAAAATATAGAAAGCTGTTATTTTTTAAATGATTCTTATTTACCTATGATTTAGAGGATTTGGGGATTTTTAATATAAATTAATGTTTCACTTTGAAAAATATTCTATATCAATACAGTTAGCAATTTTGTTGCTTCCAGATTCTTTATCTTATATAGATATAGCCCACTTATTTGAGAGAGTATTTAGTAAGAATGTGATAGCCAGGTTTTGCATCAAGACGTTAGTAGTGGAGAGGGGGATTTTTTAATTCTGCAGCAATTTTTTTTCACCTTTATTTTTTGTTTCTAGGTTGTCTACCAGCCATTATTATCATTAAGGATATCATTAAGGATGATCATCCTTAAGTCAGTTCCTTGGGTCATTTTGACATGCCACCCATTCCATTGAGCATTGCCTTTATACATTCTGTTCAGCTATCCATTATATGATTGGTAAGGCTTCTTCCTCTCCCCATTTTCCCCCCTGGGCATAATAATTCCTAGTTTCAGCTGTGGTTTTAGTTCTAAGCGATTAATTAGTTATCAGGAAAAATGGTAATTTTCTCACTTGATTCAAAATGAAAAAGTTTAGGGGGAGAATAAAATTGAACAACTTTTATCTGTGATGTAACTGAATTTCACTTGAGTGATATTTTCTCAAACTTATAAAATATTTTTACATTCCCCTTAAGCTTTTTAATTTATATTTGCAACTTCATTCCATCATGAACCCTGTGTGTATAGTTGAAGATTCTTATTACTGCTTTCAATTTCTTTGCTATTTACTTAATAGCAGGTTTCAGTTGATGTGACCTTTTACATGATAAAAAAGAAAATAAAGCATCAATAGATTGCTACCATCAATAGGATACAATTAACTAGGTGATGATTTAATGAAAGAATAATGTCAGAAGAACTGTGGCAGGAAAGCTATTTTAAGAATGGGAGACAATTTTATGCAAAAAGTGAATGCAGAAGATAGTGATTTCATTAGCATGCATTTAGCAGTTGACAGTGTCTGATTTTCTCCTCTTTTCTTTAATTTTATGCTTAAATGATCATTGAGGTAACTGATCTGAAAGAGGAAAAAAAAAAAAGAAAACTTTTTGTTTGTTTGTTTTTGGAACTGCAAGTAAAGTCCAGGATGCTTGTTGCAATCCTTGTCAACTATTTGACTTCTTTAGACTCTGTAGATACCAAATAGTGAATATCGTGATGCCTATTAAATCTAGTATAATTTTATCTCACCCTCTGTTTCATTCTATGTAATCCAAAAGAACTTCTGATAAGCTCATTATTGCATTGTCTATAACTGCTTGATAGTTTGGATTTGAACAATTATAACATTTTTTTGATAGTATAAGATTGTTATTCATGAAAAGCATAAATGGACTATCTATATAATTACATCTTTCTGAATTCTTAAATTTGTAGGTTCCATTTATAGAATTCTGTGATTGACTGAGTTGTTTATTCTTAAATCTATATTATTCCAACTTTGATGATGAAGATGATAGACTAGAGGGATGTAAAACTGAAGTAAAATATTGTTGGTTCTAAGATAAGTTGTTTATCTGCCATGCATGCTACTTTTTAGAGAGTATCCCTGAATTAGAGATCTTTACTGCCAAGAATTTTTCCTCAGATAACTATTTGTTTTTAAGTTTCCTTACTTTTTTTTAAGAGTTTTTATTTACCAGATATATGCATGGATAATTTTACAACACTGACAATTGCCAAAACTTTTGTTCTAATTTTTCCCCAATTTCCCCCACCCCAGATGGCAGGTTGACCAATACATGGTAATATGTTAAGGTATAAATTAAATACTATATATGTATACAGGTCCAAAAAGTTGTTTTGCTGTACAGAAAGAATCAGACTTTGAAATAGTGTACAATTAGCCTGTGAAAGAAATAAAAAAATGCGGGACAAAAGTAGAGGGATTAGAAATTCTTTGTAGTGGCTCATAGTCATTTCCCAGAGTTCTTTCACTGGATGTAGCTGGTTCAGTTCATTACTGCTCAATTGGATTTGGTTCATCTCACGGTTGAAGAGGGTCTCGTTCATCAGAATTGATCATCATATGTTGTGGAAGTATACAACAATCTCCTAGTGCTGCTCGTTTCACTCAGCATCAGACCATGTAAGTCTCTCCAGACCTTTCTGAAATAATCCTGTTGGTCATTTCTTAAAGAACAATAATATTCCATAATATTCATATATTACAATTTATTCAGCCATTCTCCTATTGATGGGCATCTACTTAGTTTCCAGTTTCTGGCCACTACAAAAAAAGGCTGCTACAAACATTCTTGCACATACAGATGCCTTTCCTTTCTTTAAGGTCTCTTTGGGATATAAGCCCAGTAGTAACACTGCTGAGTCAAAGGGTATGCACAGTTGGATAGCTTTTCGAGCATAGTTCCAAACTGCTCTCCAGAATGTCTGGATGTATTCACAATTCCACCAACAATGTAACAGTGTAATATATGAATATTATGGAATATTATTGTTCTTTCCTAATATTCTATTTACCTCTTTAATTTCTTTCTATTGTTTTGTGGTTTGATATATCTAAATCTGAGAGTGCAAGGTTGATATCTCCCACTATTATAGTTTTGTTGTCTATTTCTTCTTGCAACTCTCTTAACTTCTCCTTTAGGAAGTTAGATGCTGTATCACTTGGTGCATATATATTTAATATTCATATTGTTTCATTGTCTATGCTACCCTTTATCAAGATATAGTTTCTTTTTTTATATCTTTTGATTAGATCAATTTCTGCTTTTCCTTGATCTGAGATAAGGATGGCCACCCCTGATTTTTTTTACTTCACTTGAAGCATAATAGATTCTGCTTCAGCCTTTGACCTTTACTCTATGTATCTCCCTGCTTTAAATGTGTTTCCTGTAAACAACATCTTGTAGGGGTCTGAATTTTGATCCAGTCTGCTATTCATCTCTGCTTAATGGGAGAGTTCATCTTATTCACATTTACAGTTAAAATTACTAATTCTGTATTTCCTGCCATCATATTATCCCTAGATTATGCTTTTTCCCTTGTCCCTCTGAACCCCTTCCCCACTATTAAAGATATGGGCCCCACTTGTGTCATCCCTCTTTAGTATCCTTCCCTCCTCCCTTTAAATCCTATTCCCTTTTTTGTACCCTTCCCTTATTAATCTTTCCCTTTTTCTCTCTGTAAAACAAATATGTCAATTATTTTCTCTTTGAGCCAATTCTTATGAGAGTAAGATTCACACAATGGCCCTATTTCTAGCTGCTTTTTACTTATCTGGAATTGAATGTCTAATAGCGATCACAAACTTAGTCAGAAATAGAAATCATTATCTTTCTCCTTAAACCCTTTCCCCTTTTCTTTTCCCTTTTATTGTACAGTTCAACACCATACTCTAAATCTTTCTTCTTCCATCCTAGGAACTATCCTGTATTCCTCACTGTCTCAACCCACTATCCATATTCAATTTACTGCCAATCCCAGTCTTTTTCTTTTTCTTTTTTTTTTTCTCAACATCTCTTGAAAATGCTTCATTTATTCCTTTGACATTGCCACCACCAGAGTTCAGATCCTCATCACCTCACACCTTGATTATTGCAGCAGTCTGTTAGTTGGTCTGCTTGTCTGAGGTCTTCCCCATCTAATCCCAGCTCCATTCATCCATTTTCCTACTTTAAATCCAATTATAATTCGTGTTCACACTTACACACACACAGAGACACACGCATTCCCACACACACACATTATTCAATAAACTCCAGTGATTTCCTGTTGCCTCTAGTAAATATCAAATGCTCTGTTTGAGCATTTCGTGATTACCTCACCTCTCTAAATGTTCTAATACTTTATTCCCGTTCAAGTACTCTTTGGTTAAATGACACTAGCATTATGACTATTTCACAAAAGTGCTCCATATGTAGGCTCCAGGCATTTTCTTGGGCTACATCCCAAGTCTAGAATCCTCTCCCTTCTTTGTTCCCTCCTTCTATAAGACAATTCCTTCAACTTCACTTAATTTTATTATCTTCATTTTATTAGTTACTTATTATCCTGATTATAGTTCATTTCACATGTATTTTTTTTTTTTTATTTTGTCATTCTTAGTAGATTGTAGATTTCTTGAGAGTAGGGACTTCCTTTTGCATCTTTTTAAATCCCTGTCACTTAGTAGTTGTTTAATAAATATTTATCAATCAAGTTGTAGATTATATTTTCTGAAACAAATTTACTTCCCCAAATACATTTTTTGCCAATCTATATATAGGCCTTGGTTCTGAATCATTCAATAAGATCCAACCCTTCCTTAGAACTTGTCTGTGGCAAGAAATATGAAAGAGCAAAATTTTGTTTCTGTCACTTTTGCCCAGCAGTTTTAGCCCAATATATACCACTCTCAGTAAATAATGTGTTTCAAAGTGTTGAGAGATATTTTTAATAGCAAATAGGGTAAGATAGCTGAATGATTAAAAATGGGAAAGCAATTTATAATTTTTAGTAAGCAAATAAAGGCAGACTTCATTGACAAAAAAAAAGGAATGAAAGCAAGGCCAATTTAGTTTAAATAACATCTTCAATTCAAAATATTCCAATGAAACATTCTCCAAATAATGGTTAGGAAAGAAAAATGAAAATGAATTATTTTGATGATTTGGAAAAATCTCAGTATTTTCTGGATGGTTTTATAGTATCACAGAGTATCCTTTCTTTCATTCTTTCTTTCTTCCTTCCTTCCTTCCTTCCTTTCTTTCTCTTTTCTTCCTTCCTTCCTTCCTTCCTTTTTTCTTCCTTCCTTCCTTCCTTCCTTCCTTCCTTTCTTTTTTCTTCCTTCCTTTCTTCCTTCCTTCCTTTCTTTTTTTCTTTCTTTTCTTTTCTTTTCTTTTCTTTTCTTTTCTTTTCTTTTCTTTTCTTTTCTTTTCTTTTTTTCTTTTCTTTTCTTTTCTTTTCTTTTCTTTTCTTTTCTTTTCTTTTCTTTTCTTTCTTTCTTTCTTTCTTTCTTTCTTTCTTTCTTTCTTTCTTTCTTTCTTTCTTTCTTTCTTTCTTTCTTTCTTTCTTTCTTTCTTTCTTTCAAACCAGATAAAAGAGAGATTATCTCAATTCCTTTGTTTCAGATATGAGGCACAAGTCAGGATTTGCTGAAGGTCATAAAGACAGTAAATCAAAAATCCAGGATCACATTCAGGTCTCCTATTTCTAAATAAGATTTTAGAATCTTAGATCTGGCATGACACACTAGAGATGATCTAGTTCAATCCCTTTCTGTTTTTGGATAAGGAAAAAGAGGCCTGAGAAGTGATTTGCTCATGGTTATTTACAAATGATTTACACTAAATTCTTGTTCTGAAAAAAGATGTCTTTCCACCTTTTCATAATGCAACTTGTCTCCAAATTACAAATTTTTTTACTGACATTTGAAGAAGTTTAAGTGATTTGTGTGGTAATCACAACTGCAACCATTTTTATAATTCATTGGTTTAATTTCAATTCAGCACATACTATATGCAAAGCACTTGATGATATTTCGGTCATCAAGCTTACCAGAGAGTAAAGAAGAGGCAAACTAAAAAATCAGACTTAATGGTACATTATTAAACATAATTTATATATTTTCCGTGTTTCTTTTTCTTTTTTTTTTTCAATAAACAAAAATTGGTTTTCTATCTCTTCCACTGCAATCTCATTAGGAAAACAAAAAACAAAAACAAAAACATACTTAGTCAAACAAAAATATCTTATTGTACTGGAAAACCAGCAATATTATATGTGCATTTTTTCATTGGTGAACATCAATGTTGTATATCAGAAAAAATAACTATCGACTTTTAAAAATATTTTCTAGTTTGTAAGGATACTAAAAAGTGAAAAAAATGAAAAAAAATTTATTTAGAAGAAATTAACTAGAAAGATAGATCATTTTTATTTAATGTTAATTGAATATGAGTTGAGGAGGAAATACTAAAGAAGAGATAGAGACCTGCATGTGCCAAAATGTTTGTGGCAGCCCTTTTTGTAGTGGCTAGAAACTGGAAAATGAATGGATGCCCATCAATTGGAGAATGGTTGGGTAAATTATGGTATATGAATGTTATGGAATATTACTGTTCTGTAAGAAATGACCAGCAGGATGAATAAAGAGGCTTGGAGAGAATTACATCAACTGATGCTGAGTGAAATGAGCAGAACTAGGAGATCATTATACACTTCAACAACAATACTGTATGAGGATGTATTTTTATGGAAGTGGATATCTTTGACAAAGAGAAGATCTAATCCAGTTCCAATTGATCAATGGTGGGCAGAATCAGCTACACCCAGAGAAGGAACACTGGGAAATGAGTGTAAACTGTTTGCATTTTTTTTTTTGTTTTTCTTCCCTGGTTATTTTTACCTTCCAAATCCAATTCTTCCTTTGCAACAACAACGACAAAATTGGTTCTGCACATATATATTGTATCTAGGATATACTATAACATATTTAATATGTACGGGAATGCCTACCATCTAGGGGAGGGGGAGGAGGGAAGGAGGGGAAAATTCGGAACAGAAGGGAGTACAAAGGATAATGTTGTAAAAAATTACCTATGCATATGTATTGTCAAAAAATGTTATAATTATAAAATTAATAAAAAAAAAAAAATATGAGTTGAGACTACCAGAACTGTTTAAGATGAGATAGAAAAGATTGAGGAATCTCTAGCTCTAGTCTGGAGATACATTAGCATTTGGAAGAGAGGTTGGGTGTGTTCTGTTAGATCCTGGAAATGAGAAATAGAAACAATGAGTACAAGTTGCAAAGTATCCAATTTAGACTTGATGTCAGGAAAACTTTCTAAAAAGGAGCTCTTTCATAAAATAATATGCCATCTCTAGATGAGGCCATTTTCCACTCACGGGAGGTCTTCATACAAAAGATGGACACTCATCAGGCATCTTATGGAATGGATTCTTCTGTGGTTATGGTTTGGATGAGGTAACTACTGAAATGTCTTCTGATGTTAAATCCTGTAATTCTCTGAATAATGCTTGTGTTTTCAATTACACAACAAAGTAATCTAGGTTATCTACAATTCTGAATCCTGCTGAGTCTGGCCATGAACTCCTGCAGCTTTGTCATTCGCTCAAAGGCCATGACTGCTACAAAGTAGAGTTTGCATTTAACTTTATGTCCAATTAACTAGGGGTTATGATTCTGGTGTGGAGGAGGCCATTGAATTAGCATATGAAAGCATTGAATTGCAATGGACAAGCTGTGAGCTGGTGGGAGGCCAGGCCAATGAGTCTAGGTCAGTTTGTTACAACATTAGATGCTCGCACCTTGAAGCATTCTCAGTGCAATGTTTCTCAAAATGACCCACAAAAGATCAATGATATAATCTCAAATATATTAATATATTGGATGCAAAAGATCTCTGATTTCATCAGTGTGGAGAATTTCCAATATTAAAAAAAAATTCACAACACAGAACTAACCAATTCTATTCATAACAATATATTGCAAACTGGAAGGGATTTTAGGAATCATTTAGTCTAACTTGTTCGTGTTACAAATGAGGAAATTGAGGCCACATCATTAAAAAAATAACAACAGCAACTTGTCCATGTCACATAAGTAGCAACAGAATCAAGATTGCTACTTGAATTCTCTCCTTCTAGATCCAGGGCCTTTTCTCCTGAAATACACTTTGTCTCTTAGCAATCTCTCCCTGACCAGCCCCCCCTACTGTCATTTCCCATGAAGATTTGTGAGGAATAGAGGTTAGGGAATTTGTCCACAATCTCATAGTTGCAAAATGTCAGAGATAAGTTGAGATCTGAACATAGATTTCTTGACTATAAGTATAATGCTTTATTGATTATACCATATATTCTTTATTCATATGACATTAGCAATACTTTCTTTTAGCAAAATTTATTTTCTCACATTAAAAAAACATTCAATTTGTTTTATGTCAAAAATTATCAATTTTACTATTAGTTTGGTAAAGTTTCCTGTTAATTGACATAGAAGATATCTATAGTTTCTCATAGACAGTCTATTAACCAGTTGATTTGGTAAGATGGAGCTGTCATAGTGATGGAATTTGGAGTAATAAATGTATTCAGAGGTTTGCAGAAGCTAAGCTTTGCCCTTCATGTCTTTTGTGTATTGGGCAAGTCATTTAAGCTCTGTAGATCTTGGTTTCTGTATTTGTAAAATGAAGTTGTGCTACATGACTTCTGAGTTTTCTTTTACCTCTAGATCTGTGATCCTACAGACATCCAGAGTTTGAATGAAACAGCTTTAAGAATTGAGTTAACTCATTATTCTATGATATAGAAATATTTTTCCTTCTTTACTATCATTATAGTAATTTATTTTGTTAAATATTCATGAAAATTATTAGACTGGAAATAGTACCCTTATCTCATCCTTTCTCACAATTACTTTGTGTTTTTTAAACTTCACATTATATATATTTGATATTTTTATATAAGAGTATTTGTCTTTCATTCCCAAGCCTTTTATGGAGAAAATTATTTTGTCTTTCTATGCCCCAAAGCCTAACACATTGCTTTGCATGTAGCAGGCATTTAATAAATCCTGGTTAATCATTATTATTATGAAACAAATACTAGACTGAGATTTAGATCACCTAGATAATAGTCTCAGCACTACCATGAACCAGATGAGTTTCTGTAAGCATCAGCTCCTCTATCTATCAAAGAGAGAAATATGGCAAATGTTACTCTAAGTCTCAGTCCCAATCCTGTAATTCTACAAAAAAATAGATGGGATATGGGCATGATTCAATTCAATTCAATAAAAAAAAATCATTAACCCCTGCTCTAGGTGAGGGAGTAAAACTCTAAATTCAATAGATTTTATGTATGGCTGTGCTTTTGATAAATAAGATTGATAGTATTTTAAACAATTTACTACCCCCATAAAATAAATAAATCATATAGAACCTTATTGGTCAATTGTTTGTACAGTAACATAACAATTAGTTAATAATAGTTCTTTCATTTTTATCTTCTTATTTTGATGCCTGTCATAGACTGATCAATTTGCTTTTTAAAATTTTTGGATACATAAATATATGCTTTTGGACTTTCACTTTTATTTATATACTTAATTTTTGCTACACATCCTTTTTACAGCAATAGATTTTTCACACATATGAATAATGAAAGTGGGGGTGAAGGAGCTAATATGTCTAATAACAGAATAAATGAAAGATACCTGAATTATCATTATCATTTGAATGAAAAAAATTATAAACTGTTCCTTTTCAGAACAGAAATTGTATATGTATTTACAAGTACATATGCATATATACGATCATTAAGATCTAAAAAAAATCATGATCTCTTACATTTTATATGACAATAGTGATAAATATAGATAAACAATACTTAGGGAAGAAGGCAGACAACCATAATTCTAATCCAGTGCCTTTTCTACAAAGGGAGCAGCATATCCAACTTTTTTTGCTCCTCTTCCAATTAAAGATTAGCATGTAATTAATCTCCCGTGAAGAGGTATGGACAAAAGTGTGAAAAAAAATTGTTGCATGCATTTATTTAACCCATATAAAATAGGTAGCCTAGATAGGATGCATAATCTCCATCCTAACTCAGAAAAGTCTTATAGATTTGTAGTTGGAATCCAGAACCTTTGGGGACAAAAGGAAGCAAGCTAATTCTATCTGGCTGCAATGGTTATTTCACTTAAAAAAGCATAATTATTAAACCACTAGTCTAAGTGTTCATTCTGAGAAAAATGAAGCTCAAGACTCTCATATTTACTATGTGATAATCCCACCCACATGCTATCTAGCAATTATACAACTAGAAAAAGAATTGTTTTTATTGACAGTTAGGTGGCACAATGCATAGAATGTTGGACATAGAAAAGACCTAAAAACGAATACTATCTCAGATCCTGGATCCTGAACAAATCACTTAACCTTTTAATCTCAATTTACTCAGCAGTGAAAGGACATCAATAACACCTGTCTTTTAGGCTTGTTATGAGGATCAAAAATGATAACACATATAAAGCACTTTGCAAAGCTTAAGTGCTGAATAAATTCTAACTGTATTTAGCTAGGATTTATGAGCAAACATGGGAAAAATAAATCAAATGAGAAGGCAGGAAGACATAACACTATACATTAATGAAAGAAATCACATGACTTCACAAAGCTATCAAATAGCAACATTTTTATAATTCAAATGAAATGGTAATGATGACTTTACATTTATAATACCTTGTAATGTACAACAATACATAAATTTAATTTCCTTGTATTCAGAAAATCTGGTTCCTACTAGGATGCCTTTGCACTACAATTCCTAATAAAGATTAAGTCTTTGTAAAGCTGGAGAAACTGAGGCAAGATAGTGATTATAGAGTTTTTAATATTTTCTTTAGATTTCTGAGAGGGAGAAATTGTGCTGAGAGTATGCTGTCCCCCAAGGCTGATGTCCAAAGCATCCAGCAGGAAATATGAGGTAAATGGCATATTTATGGTTCTTTGCTCAGATAGTTAAACAAAGGCAAAGGGTGGAGTCCAAACTCTGGTGAGCAGAAATCTCCAGGCGGGGACCATCAATCCAGTTCTGAAAGGTTGGGGGGGGGGGGACGGGTAGGACCATAAATTCCTACAAACTGGGAGTTAAAGACATGTCCAGCTTAGAGCTAGGAAGTCTGGATATAGAGGTATAAACAATGCTAATTGAGTATCTGAGAAAGGGCATTTAAAGTCATCTTCTGGAATGTCAGATCTCCATAGCCCTAATTATCTCAGTTCTAATGAATAGAAAGGGGCATTGCAACCAGGGAAATTGAGGCAGGACAATCCAGAAAAAAACAAGGCAGAACAATTTAGGGAACTGTGGCACAATATCTTAAAGTTCATCTATTTTCTATTTGAAAATTTAGAGATTTGTACTGTTAGCTGTTCCATAAGATTGAAGTCTATTAAATCCAAATCTGTTTTTTCTTTGTGAAGATACTGAAAGTTTATTATTTCCTTCTGCAGTGCATTAAAAAAACAAACAAACAAACAAACAAACAAACAAACAAAAAAAAAAAACAGAGATTAAATTAATTGTTCAGGCTGCATATCTAGTAAATATCTGAGGTCAGATTTGAAGTTATGTTCCTAACTCTAGATCCAATACTCTATTTACTGAACCACCTAGTTGCTTCTTGGATTATGGAGTTGTTATTGGGTTTTTTGTTGTTGTTGTTGTTTTTTTGTTTTTTTGTTTTTTGCCTTAATTAAGTGACACATTTCTTTCTTTGGTAGAGTTTAATCTTCTTAGCAATTGGCTATTTTTTCTAACTATTTCATATCTGTTCTACCCTCAGAGTAGAATATACATTTCCATCAAGTCATTTGTGGGCCATAATTATTTTTGTTTGTTTTGTTTTGTTTTTATTTTATTCATCTTACATGTCTCTGTATAATTTTGGTAATGCCTTTAGTAAAATTGGCATCATTTCTGAGCTCTGATCTTTTTTGGATACTGTGACTAACTGACTGTGTGGTCTGCAAACCTTCCAAATATAGCTTGGACTCAATTAAAAAAATAATTGGTCAATACATAACAAAATAAATAAAAATATGACAAAACAAATATAATGCAATTTTGTATTTTTCTAAACTAATATGTCATCAGCAGGGACTTGTTTCTATTTGAGTTTTACACCATTGCCTTACATCCAAAGAGAAATTAACATGGAGACACCTATGTCTCTGTTATTTATAAGGATTTATGCATGTATTATAAATAGCAATATATTATTGTTATTGCCATTGTTGTTGTTTGTTGATTTTGAGACCATCAACATCTCTGACAAATAGTACAGGATATTCAAAGAGAATAAAAATTGAAAAGAAGTTTGTAAGATTTGGCTAAACTGAGGGTGTATATTTTAATGCCCAGGAATAGGAAGACAATTTTCCTGATAATCCTGGGGCAGTTTTAGTGGATTAGCATTGAAAAGAGTAGGATTATAAAAGGTAGAGTAAATGGTAAGGTAGAAGCAGAAAAAATAGAATACTCTTTCTACAAATTTAGTGGTTAGCTTTAGGAGAAAAACATGATGACAACTTGAAAGTTTGAAAGGGTATAAGGAATGGGTGTGACTATGTTTTGCATTCCTTTTAGTGGCAAATGATGTTAGAGTATGCTTGTAAGTCTAGAGGAGTAATCCCATCAAAAAGGAAGAATTAAAGATAAAGGAGTTAAAATGATAACTGGGTCAAGGCCTTGGAATATAGAGTGGATGTTTGTTCAGTGTCTAAAGGAGAGCAATTCAAGGGCTTTGAGATCAGAGAAAAAGATGCTGAAATTACAGGGCAAACAATTATTTAAATGAGGGATGAGACTAATATGCATGAAGAAGTGTAGAAAAATGGATTCACTATACTTTATAACCTCAGCCTTCTCAATGAAATAGAAGATAGTTTCATCTAATAAAGTAGAGATTGGAGGAGAGCTGAAGAGTGGAGGTCTTTAGGAGAGAGGTGAAGTAACTACTCTGGTGAAAGTGATAGATAAATTAAGGATTTTCAAAAAGAACTATCTTGAAGTTAGACAGCATATATTTACAATGAATTCTACCTTCAACATTATTCTTTGGGTTTATAGGAGGATCAATGAATACAGATGGTAAGTTTAGTAGAAAAATAAGAGTCAAAAGACAAGGTCAAGGACATCAAGAATAGAAGCCATCTCTTTTTGAAATGTTTGATGATAAGATTAGTAACAGCTAAGAAAGGCTACCAGCCTGTAAAGGAAAGAAAGTGAAGCTCAATTTGGGGTAATGGACTGGTAGAACTATGCTAGATTTAGGGTCTAGAAGTTGAAAAACAAATTTCAAAAGAGCAGTAAAAGAGAAAGAAATTTTGATTAGAGATTGTAAGGGTCAGGGGAGGAACCCTGCATGGTGCAACAAGGAATTATAAAGGCTTTAATGCCTGATACCCCTGGATGTGATCTCTGTAGCTAGCAGGAACTGCCAAGAGTTCAGAAACTCTAGCTGCATTGATACATCATTAATGGAAAGCATCTACTTCTCTTATTGTCTGTGTGACCTCATAGGCCCACTGATAGTCCCAGCCATAGACACAAAGCAGACTCCTGACTCCATCTTTGACTATCCTTGTGGCTCTCCTGCCTTCATCACTTCTCCACTTAAAGGCCAAGACCCATCCAGAGTTCCTCCAGAAAGCTAGCCCAGACATTACAAAAGATAGCAATTTAAAAGTCAAGATCTTTTAAAAGAATAATGTGATCATTAATTTCAACATAAGATCACTTTTATTGAGAAAATGAGGTCAAGAGGGCAATTTCCTGAGAGGTCAAAGTAGTGGAGAGGTCATCCATTCAAACACTGATATTATGAAATGTTACCTTAATGATTGTAGTGATGAAGAAAAATGTGGGTCACATTTTAAGTCATTGGAGAAAATAGAAGAACATTTTGGAAATCAATAGACAACATGAACAAAAATTTAGATTGGTAAAATCTTTTTTTTTTTTTTTTTTTTTTTTTTTTTAGTACAGACCTATGATTATTAGTATCAGCAGCTCTCACTATGGAAACTATGCACTGATGTGTGTGTGTGTGTGTGTGTGTGTGTGTGTGTGTGTGTGTGTGTGTGTGTGTATGTGTTTTCCTTTCAGTGATAGATGAGAACAGAGCATGTTTATAAGTGAAGAGATAGAAGCCTGTAAAAAAGGAATGATTGAAGACAAAAGAGAGAGTTAAAATGACTGATGGAACAAGGTGATGATTTAGACAGGAGAGTTAGCTCAGTAAGAGAGATATCTTAATTAATCATTAACTGAGACTTAGTTGTTTGTGTCACTGAGACATTTAATGACATGGCCACATACATTTTATATATCCAAGGCAAGAATTAGAAGCAGTTCTTCCTGCTTCCACGGTTAACCTGTCACCACTGCAAGAGGATGTGTTTTTACATTCAAAATTACAGATTACAAAATTATTCAGCATTCAGAAGTTTATTTCTGCTATATAAAAGAATGCCTGAAAAAAATAATTACGCTTCTCTGAATGCTAAAGAACTATAAGATGGACTATTATAATTTATTTAATTTTACCCAAAGCATATTTATAGTCCAAAAATGTAAAGAACTTTAACATTTTCAAATAATTCTTTTCCAAGGTAGTATAATTTATCATTATCCCCATTTCACTGTTAAAGAAATGGAGGAGTCTTGTTTTTTAAAGAAAATTTCATGCCTAAGAATATGAGGATAATCCTATGTAATTTCCCTGGATGAGTTTTCATAAAAAGTACCTCAAGCTATCTCTGAAGTTGTATTAAAGAAATATGGGAGTGGGGAAGAAAGAGAAAATAAATTTATTTGATAAAATGTATTATACGTTTAAAAGGAATAACAAGTTGTACATAATAAATTTGTTGTTTCATGTGGAATAATTTTATTATACAGTTATGGAAGTGTTTATTTTATTCAGTAAATTAAAATAATTTTTTAAAAAATGATTATTTAAAATGTACTTGGTTGTATTTGAATTTTTGTGTGTATGCATGTGTGTGTATATAGGGATAGAGAGATAGCCCATCAATCACAAATTTTTTGTGATTCAAAACTATGACACTGCTGATGTAGTCTAATGTTATGTGAATTCAGTATTGGAAGATACATACTTTATTAGTGCGAGACTTTTATTATGGCTGTAAGCAATTTGTTTTGATGTTAGAATTCCTTGAACATTTCTAGGTTGGTCCTTGAATTGGACATGACAGTTTCAGACCTGAAAAAAGATCTTAGAAGTCATATATTACAATATGATTATTTCACAGGTTGAAAAAATCAAACTCAGAGAAATTAAGAAATTAGTACATTAATACAAATTTGTACATAGCAGAGTCAGGATTTGAACTCATGTCCTTTTGATTTCAAGCCCAATGTCCTATTTACAATACCACACTGCACAAATGATATCGGTTTCTCTTGATTTTTAGGGTAGCTATTCACCTGCAATATGGCATCTCCCTCCTTTTCCTCTCCTGTTTGCCTAAAATTAAAGGAAAAACCCAGGATAAAAATTGTTAGATTTTGACCATAATGTGAAATACAGTGTGGGATAATAATGACTTTTCAAGGATATGACTCTATTATAATTTTTCATGATCTCCCAATTGCAAACAAAGAAACTCAGGAATAGTGTAATAATCAAACATGTGTTTCTCTAGCCAAGAGAAAAATGAGATTTTGTGAACTACAATCCCCCACCAAGCTGCCCATATGACATTGAGTAGGATCCAACTGGAATTTTTATTGGAACTCAAAGTAAATATCTTAAGTTGTGTTACCAAGTTAAAAAGCTAGTGTACTTATTCTCCTCCTTTTTACTTCTACCTCTTGGGATGCCTAGTTTCATTTAAACTTATCACAAGCACCACTTTTTACATATGAAGCTTTTCCTGACCCACCAGTTCCTTGGGTCTTCCATTCTTATATTATCATATGCTTTTTTAGATAGTCTTTATGTATTTGTTCTAAGAGAAATGATGAATAGGATGCTCTCAGAAAATTTAAAAAAAAAAAACAAAAAAAAAAAAACCTGGAAAGTCCTCCCTGAATGGAAAAAATATTGATAAAGCACACTTTACATCTCTTCAAATGCTTTAGTGATCATTAGACTGTATGAAAGGCAAGCAACACTTGTCTTATCAGTACTCTCATTTATGAAGTGTTAGACAATGATATAACAAGTTATCTCATTGTGAACCCAGTGATAATTTTTTTGTGTGTTCAGTCATTTCATTTCAATACTGGTAACTTGTTTTTCTAGATTGTTTTACAGATGAGGTTACATGGCTTGCTTAAGGTCACACAGTTGGCAAATGTCTGAGTACAGATCTGAACACAGGAAGATGAGTCTTTGTGAACTAAGATCCAGCACACCACTCACTGCATTATCTAGCTTTCTATACATAAAGAATAAGTAAGCTTAATAAATGCATGTTGACTGGCTGACATAAGCTCAGCATTCCAACCAAAATGGACACCATTTATTTATAAATATTATCCTGATATCGCACCTACACACCTAATACTATGACTTGCTCTGTGCCTTGACTATATCCTTATTACATATACTTTTAAAAAGCTAATTTATTTTTAAAAATTTATCTTATTTAAAAAGAACAGAATAAGAAAAAAGAAAAACAGAAAAGGAATACAAATCAAAATGAAACAAAACAAAAGATAACATGGTCAAGTACCCAATAGAACATCAGGAGATTCAAAATATATATCTAAAAATTACCAAATCAATAAAGTATATATATTCATGTATTGTATGCATATGAATTATATTCACAAGGGTCCATCTTTACTTCCTTGTAAATTGTTCTTGCTGGTCATATTTTTTATGTTATTCTTATTTCCCTTTTAGTGCCCCACCCCAAAGCAGGCTATAATTAAGAACGGATATATTTATGCATACACTTACATACATGTGATGCATACATATGCACACACACACACACACACACACACACACCTTTCCTATCCCTGCTCACTCTTTTCTTTAATTCTGCTCCTATCTTTCCTTGCTATCACTTTACTTATCTCCACCCCTGGATCACTCCCTTGTCTTTTTCCCTCAACTTTTCTTTCCCTACCTCTCCATCAATCTCCCCTTATTTGTGGATTTTGGAGGTTCACATACCCTTCATAATATATATGTAGTAATACCTATTTAACACATTCCCCATGTGAGTAGGTTTTTAGAATTATAAGTCTTCTTACTCTCTTTAATGTCCCTGTGTCTATTCTTCCTCTGTACCTTATTTCCATAACTTAATTACCATTTTTATCTTAATTCAGCCCTAATCTTTCTTTTGAGCTGCCCTATTGTTGATGTCAATCTTAAATATGTGGTATTTGTTTCCCATGTAAAAAAAAAAAAAAATAAACAATTTGTCCATGTTGAGTTTCTTGAAATTAATTATTAATATTAGCTTGTATATGTTAAATTTTCAGTTAAGTTTGGATTTGGTTAATAGAATGTTCTGAAAAATCTGAAAGTTCATTGAAAATCAATTTTTCCCATTCATTACTGGAGATAATTTTGCTGGACATGAAATTTTTGGCCACAGGCCCAGTTCTTTTGTATCGGTAGATATGATTCCAGGACTTGCAGTCTTTTATCATGGTTGCTATTCTGATTGTAGCTCCAGCATATTTAAATTAATTTTCTTGGTATTTTTTTGCAAAATTTTGCAAATTGTTTCTTTGATTTGGGGGTTTTGATATTGGTGATAATATTCCGGTATGTTTTCCACAAAGAATCTCTTTGAAGTGTTGATTGCTAGATGTTTTCTATTTCTACTTTCCCTTAATGTCACTTCAAGACAATTTTCTTGAATTATTTCTTGCATTATTGTGTCAATGTTCTTCCTTTTTGGTCACAACTTTCAGACAGTCCAATTATTCTTATGTTTTCTCCTCTTAATTTGTTCTTCATATCTGTCATTTTTCTTATATGATATTTCAGACTCTGCTATTTTTTTCATTTGTTATGATCTGTTTTGTTATTTCTTGGTCTCTCATTGCTTCAATGTGTGTGGGAGAGTGAGTCCAAATTAAAATCAGAGATTCTCATAATATGCAAAGCAAAAAGCAAGGTGTCAATAGAGGAATGCAAAGCACAAACTACAAAACACAAGATTAGATGAACCCTGAACCTAGGAGACCCCACTGCTCAATGGCTTTTTGTCCCATTGTTTGGGGGAATTCTGGCTTACATTCTAAATCTGGAAATCTACCCAAGAAGTAAAAGAATAAATTTCCTTTACAATGCTAATTGCTAATTAAGATTTGGGTGAAACAGGAAGGGAATGTTCATTCAAGACCATCAAACATGTACAGCTTTTTAGCTATAGCTCAACTTTTTACTGCAAATCCTAGTCACATTTAGGACATAGGACAAAGTTACATTCTTAAGAGAGGTCTTCACTCAATTTATCCCATACAATTGGTTTTCTCTTGTCTAAATCTAATTTTCAAAGAGTTATTTTCATCTTTGAGAATATATCTCTTTTTATAGACGGTTAACTTTTTTCATAATTTTGTTTTTCTTTGATGGCTTTTATTTACTTTTAGTGCTTCCTCACTGTCTCTCATTTGATTTTTAAGTTCTTTTTTGAGTTCTATAAATTTTCTCTGGGCAGAAAGCTATTTTTGATTACTCTTTGGGGTTAGAAGTTTATTTTTAAATTTTAATGTCCTCCTCTGAAGATGAACTCTGGTCTTCCCTATTGACACGCTATGTTTCTATAGTGGGGTTCTTTCTTCTTTGCTAGTTCATTTTTTTATAAAATATAGAGAGGGAAGCACCTCTAATCTTGGCATGGAGGGCATCTGGATTCACCTCAGCTCTCCTCTCTGATCAGGAACCCTAAACCAAGAGTTCCACTCTTCTGCAAGTTTTCATAGCCAGTAGTACCTTAGCCACACTGTCTCTGTACTTAGCAGGTGCTGGTTCCTTCTCACACAGGGTTGCGACTCTGCAACACAGCTGGCCTTGATTTTCCTGATCAACCAAGCTGTCCTCATGTCTTCCCAGACTCAGACCCCAACTCCACACTAAATTTATGTAGTTTCCACTGAGAGTCTAGCCACACCCAATTAGTCCCAGGGCTCTCCACTTGTAGGGCTTGGTGTTTTTTTTTAGATCTTCTGGGTTATGTGTTAGGAGGACCCCTATTCTGCCCCAAATCTTCTTAATTTTTCACCAGTTTAGGTTCACTCTGAGATGCAAATTTGTTCTATTTGTGGGAGAATTCTGGAGAGCTTGAAATTTATCAATCTACTCTGCCTTCTTCCCAAAAGTCTCCCCTGTATACTTTTTTTTCACATCCTTATTTTCCCTCAAAGACTACCTAAATCTGATGAATTCTCCTCATAATACTCAATTTTGAAAAAAAAAATAGCTACTTCTCTTATTAATCACATGTAATAGTTTTATTTTTTACTTTTTAAAAAATATGAATAGTGATTTACTGGTTTGTAATTTAGAAATATGCCCAAAGGGCTATAAAATTATGCTTATTTTTTTGACATAGCAGTGCCACTACTGGGCCTGTATCCCAAGGAAATCATAAAGGAAGGAAAAGGATCCACACATGCAAAAATGTAGCATCTCTTTTTGTAGTAGCAAAAAATTGGAAAATAAATAGATGCCCATGAATTGGGGAATTGTAAAGTCCAGGCTAGCTCCCTGGAGGCCTTAGGATCAGCCAGAGTCAGGATAAGTAAAAGTCTCTTTAGGGGGAGAAGTAAAGGAGATGTACAAAACTGCCAGGAGTTTTGCCAAAGATCTCTCCTGGATTCTGGAGTCCAGTATCTCAACCTTTCCTCTCCTCATCCTGCTACCAAGTGAGTCTGGCTTGTCTCACCCCGCCCTCTAATAAGGATAATAATAATTGCCTACAATTATCTTAACATCAAACATTGAGCCAGCACCAAACAGTATAAAGAGCCATTTTTCCAAACATATTTAGAGTCACATTGAATTGGTTGTCTGATTCAAGCACACCTTTTCATAGTTTTAGCCCTTTACATCTCCTGCTTTCTTTTGTTTTAGAACACAGGTGGTCAAACCCTCTCTGACTTCTCAGGGAAAGAAGTGGAAACACCAAAAAGAACGTGCTCATACCCTTCCTGATTTCTCAGGAAGAGAGATGAAAAAGAACAAAGGGAAGCAGGGGGTCAAGCCAGATATTGTTAGCACATCACTAGGCTGGAGGATCTTACTAGAAACAGGTACGCAAAACCCATCAACATGGGAGGTATTACACAAGCATATAGCAATAATGCATAGGCTATTAGTGATGACTCTCCCCAGCTGGTGCAGGCTCAATGTAGTGTAACAAGCATGAATTGTACATGTAAGTGGTGATATAACAAACAATATGAATCAACATGGTGTTGTAAAAGATTTCCGAAGTTCTAGATAGTCCAAAACCAATCTATTGCCCATTACTTCACATGTCAGGAAATCCAATGATCCATGAAAGTTTTTGAAGTCCTGCAACAGTTTCATCATGTGTCAGAGAATCCAATGATTCCTGAAGGTTTTGAAGTCCAACAATTGTTGATGTCCATGAGTCAATTGCCATAACTGCCATGCTCTTTCAGTGGTGGTCACAATCAGTGATGGAACCACATGATGTTTCTTGGGTCTTTTACTTCGTTTCAAGGGTCTGCTCCATCTCTCTCTGAAGGACAAGGAGAATACAGCTTGCTGGCACTCATCTGATTCCTTCTCCATCTGTAGAAATACAAGCAAACCCTCTCCACAAAGCAGTTAAGCAGTCTAGCACCTTCCATTCACTACTTTCTGGATCTCTTCACATCACCTGGCGATTATCTAAAGATAATCTTGCTCTGGATACTGCCCTTCCAGTAGGTTATAAAACCTGTCTTCCAGAGCCAGTGCATCTTTGTCAAAAATCAAGAAGTTAATAGTATAAAGAGCAAAATTTAGAAGTTCTCTAGGGTTGCCTGTGAGCCCCTTTCTTTTTTTTTTGGAGGAGCAACTTAATGTCTCTGTTTCTCCTCTCTATTACTGACTGACCTTGAGGATTGAAGGATATGCCAGTAGTGTATAAAATCTTATACTATGCACAAAAAGTGTGCAAAATGTTTAGAAGTATATGCAGGTCCATTGTCTGTTTATATTGCTTCTGGCACACCCATAATTACAAATGCTTGTATAAGGAATTCAGTGACCACTTGAGTTGTCTCTTTTGCTGCTGATATTGCAAAAGTGAATCCTGAAAAGGTGTCTACCCCAACATGAATAAAAGACAGACAACCAAAAGATTTATAATGGGTCACATTCATTTGCCAAATTTCACTGGGTCTCAAACCATTAGGGTTCTTCCATAGAGGGACTGTAGGGGAACATAGGAGCATGGAAAGGAAGGCAAGCTGTACAGGCTTTTACTATGCTCCTAGCTTCCTCTCTTGGTATCCCAAATTACAAATGTAAAGCTCGAGCAGCCTGATAATATTTAGAATGAGATTCTTGGGCTGCCTGAAATAAAGGAGTATTGGCCAACATGGTTAGAAGACTATCAGCCTTCAAATTACCATCAAAAATAAGACCTAGTAGTCCACTATGAGAGTGGACATGCAAAATATAACTCTTACCTGGATGCTTTCTCACTTACTCTTGAAGTTCATTAAAGAGCTGATATGTGTATATATATATATATATATATATATGTATATATATATATATATATATATATATATATATATATATATATATATATATATATATATATATATATATATATATATATATATATACATATATATATATATATATAGGAAGCTACAAATTTTATTTGGGCTGTGATAGGCCGAATCAGATATTATATTTTTTATCTCCTGGATATTAAGAGCTAGAATGATTAGATACAATTCACTCTGCTGAGTGGATTGAAAAGGAGTTCTGACTACTCTCTTTATAATTGTCACAAGGGTACAGCACAAATGTTATGTTTGGATTCATCTGTAAAGATAGTTGGTCTTTTGAGAGGAACCTTAGAAACATTTTTCTTCAAAAATTCATTGCCAATTATGTAGTAGTCAGGTTATCTTTAATGGAAAACCGTGTGTAAAATCTGAAGCGTGGCCAACAAAATTTGCCACTCTGGGATGGTTTCTCAACATACATTAATTTGTGCATTAGTATAAAAGGTGTATATCTTGTCAGGTCTTTTCCCAGATACTTATACTGCTCTCTCAATGGCTTTTAATAAAATTCTAGCCACAAGCACTGGATAAGGAGTAAGGCTTTGTTCTGGTTGTGCTGGGAGGTTTACCCACTTTATCACATTGTCTCCTTGATGAAGGACTACTGCAGGCGCCTTTTTTGTAGCAAAAACTGATATTTCCAAGAGTTTTTGAGGGACTCTTTCAACCACATTGGATAAAGCCAGTTCAACTTCTCTCAAAGCCTTTTGACTTTTTTTTTTTTTTTTTTTTTTTTTTTTTTTTTTTTTTTTTTTGGTAAGCTGGATGGTGAGTTTAAAGCACTGTCTCTCCTTAAAATAGACATTTTAATTTAATTTTAATTTAATAGACAATCTACAATGGTTGTAATTGATAGGTAGTCAAACCTAATACTAAATGCATCCATTGAATATCTCCTATCTATTTCTGGAAGTCATTTAAGGTGTTGGCAGGCCTTCAACAGCAGCTCTGCCTAAAAAAATGAAGTACTTATTTGTAACCCTAATTGTTGTAAAATGTCTCTTCCCCATAGATTGATGGGTTTTTTCAACTATAAAAGGAGTAAAAACTCATGTTTCACCTTCAAAAGTCCATCTCAAAAGAGTAGTACTAACTTCAGCTGCTTTTGATCCTCCTACACCAAACATGTAGGTGTCTGCCTTAATCTTTGGCCAGTGACTCAGTTATTTGCCATCTCTGATGACTGTGCAATCTGCACAAGTGTCTACCAATCCAAATGGTATATCATTTATATAGACAGTGAGCATAGGTCAGTCAGCTGTCACATCTGTTGTCCAGAATATTCCTGGATTCTATTGCTTGGAATCAGAATCTTGGAAACTATCACCCGATTGCTTATTAGGAGTCTGTATCAGTAAATCTGATGCTACTACTTCTCCTGATTGATAATCATAAATTGTCTACCTGTATTAGTGACTGGGATGTTATCTACACATTCCCCAGTTTCCCACATCAATGTATGGATGGACACTTTTTAAGTACTCTCAGGAGGTGAAATGGTCAAGCCTACTGTGCCTGGAGGCAAGGGATCCATAGGTTGGAGAGAAACAGATTTCAGTAGTCCCAGCTACACACAACTCTATTCTCCCCATTTGTAATCCCTTTCTCCCATTAGATGGCTTCCTGGCTGATTGGTTGTGTAATCCTTTTTTCCCATCAGATGACTTCCTGGCTGATTGGTCATGTCTGAGTACTGAACTTCTAGGCACCCTTTGGGTGTAGCATCATCTGCCATCATGCCCCAAGTAGTTTTTGCCTTGGGCCCTAGGGCTGGGCCCTTCCTTCCATTTCCCTGAATCAGTCTACATTCTGATGCCCAATGGAACCCTTTGTTGCATTTTAGACATGGGGTATTGGGTCTTGTTCTCCCACCCTGTTTTCTCACTCTGTCTCTATGCCAACATTGATCTTTCAAATGCTCTACTTGACCACATTGAAAGCATTGATGAGTCTCTCTGGAAGTCCCTTGCCAAAAGGGATCCTGTCTTCCCATGTTGGGATCCTGGGAAGTCTGCATCATAGCCTGCTATAAAAGGTATTTGTGTAGCATTTTATGATCTCCTCTAAAGGAGCATCCTTGCGTAGTTTTAGTATAATTCTTTTACACACCTCATTAGCATTTTCTTTAGCAACTTGCCTTATCATAATTTTTGTTGTTGCATTTTCACCAATACTTTTTATGACAGCTGTCTGTAAACGTTCCATAAAGTCAGCAAAAGATTCATTTGGCCCTTGTGCTATTTTCGTGAAGGCCTGTCCTTTGTCCTGTTTACCTGGGAGAAAATCCCATGCTTTGATAGCAGCAGAAACAATTTCCTTATATGCTACTATGGGGTAATCAATCTGTACTGAAATGTCTGCATAAGAACCTACACCTGTTAGGTCACAGGTGACTGGAGGATTAACTCCACTTTGACTATTTCACTGGTCTTGTATCCTACAGAGCTCATTATATTCAGAAAGCCACAACAAGTTTTGCCCAGGTTTTAAGCAGATCCTTGATATAGATTTCCAGTCACTAGGGGTTAAGACTTCTGTAACGTGCTGTCATCTCCAGAAACTTCTCTTTTCTGTTTATTTTTTCTCTCCTCTTTTTTCCCTTTTGTTCTGATTTTTTTCTCCCAACATGATTCATAAAGAAATGTATATTTAAAAATTGATATCCAGAAAAAAAAAAACTTTGAAAAAAAAAGAAACAACTAAATACTGGAGTGGAGGAAGGCAAAGGAACTAGCATCACCATTAAGAATTTGTGAAGCAAAACCAAGTACAATACTACAAGGGACAAAATGTATATTTAATAAAACAGGGCATTTTAAACTATTTATGATAAAAAGATTAGTCCTAAATAATAATTTTGAAATTCAAATGACTCAAAAAACACAAAAATCAATATGATTAAGAAATTATCAGAATCTTGATAACGTAAAATCTTATATATGAGAAAGTAATAAATGTAACTCCTAAGAACTTTATGATCATTAAGTCATTAAGATATCTCTAATTATACAGAAGGCATAGTTATGAATCTATTATATTGGTTTGATTTCAAAAAAGAAATGGAATGATAAGAAAGAAGGATAGATTGGGAGAAGAAGGAAGAAAAAAATGAAAAGAGGAGAAAATTATTTCACATGAAAAAGGCACAAAAAGAATAATTTGTACAATGGAGCATTGGAAGGGGAAAGGAGTAAATGGGTAATGTTTGAATTCCTCTCCCATTTAAACTAGTTCAAAAGGAGAGAGGATATCAATCTACCTACCTACCTACCTATCTATCTTCTCTCTTTTTATATACACACACACACACACACACACAAACACACGTGTGTGTGTGTGTGTGTGTGTGTGTGTGTGTGTATAAGTGCCTGGGTATGTGTATACAAACATATACTATTTTTTCCTTGTTACATATACACAGTTTGGCATAAAAAATCATCTTACCCAATTCAGAAATTAAAAACACACACACACACACACACATATATATATATACATATTATACATTATACATGCATATATATGGAAAGAAAAGAAATAGAGGGTGAGTGAGGTATACACAAATTTACAGCCAAGATTTCTTTCCTAAGAACCATGTCTTAAACTCAAATCAGTATGGCTCTTATTGATTGACCAACAATATTTCTCAAGCCAAGCTTGGAGTCTAGTTGCTTATTTTTTGGCCTCTGATTGGCTCAAAGGGAAAATGTGTGTTTGTGTGTGTGTGTGTGTGTGTGTGTGTGTGTGTGTGTGTGTGTGTGCAAATAATTATAAATAGATAGATAGATATAAAGAGATATAAACTTTTATCACTTTTATAACATGGTTTTCCATGATTTCATATGTATTATTTGTATCATATTTCGTGCCCTTTCAACCAATATGTGAGGGATTTAAGGTAAGATGAAAATTTGAAACTAAAAGTATGTAAAAGAGATTAATAAATACAAATATGGCTTACTTTTAGTTGGAATGTGCCTATGTAGAAATAAAATTTAATATGTTAACTTTTTGCAGACAATCTGAATTAAGAGATTTGTCTAGGGTCACATGTAGCTAGTTAAGTATCAGGTTTCTGAAGACAGAGTTGAATACAAGTCCTCCTGACTCCAAGCCCAATGTGCTATCCTGTGTACAACTCCTACCTGCTTTTTATGGAATTCATTTATAATTCCAATGTCCTACAATCAAACTACCAAAAGGTTATATCACAGAGCTAGAAATATTATAACACAATTCATAAGAAAGAAAAATAAAGTCAAGAATCTCAAGGAAGATACAAAAAAGTGCAAAGGAAAGAGGACCAGCAATAGCAGATTAAGAAGTGTGCTGAAAAGCTATAATAATCAAAACTGGTACTAGTTAAATAATTTAAAAGTTAATCAGAAAAAAAAAATTGGTGAGTAAACATAAAAACAAATTAATATAATACAATAATTTTTGAGGATGCTAAAAGTTCCAGCTACTCCAGCAAGTTGTCACCATTTGAAAAAAAATCTTCTGAACAAAATGGAAAACTGTATTAACAAACTGAGTTTAAACCAATATGTCATATCATATATCAAGGTAAGTTCCAAACTGGTATTTTGTTGAAATAAAAACACTAAAAATTTAGAGAACCAGGAAGAGAATATCTATTATATCTGTGTATATAGTGGCATTCATGACCCCCAAAACAAAGATTTAGAGAGGATCAAAGAAGATAAAATCCTCAATTTAATTATATGAATTTTTAAAAAAAATTGTGAAACCAAAACAAATTAAAATTCAAAAGGAAGTTGCTAATTAGAGTAAATATACCTTCAACAATTTTCTCTGGTAGTGTTCTAATATCAAAAATATGTAAGGAACAAAAATATGTAGAATATGCAAGAATAAGAGCCATTACTTGAGACATAAATGATCAGATGATATGAATAGGCAGTTCTCAATGGAATAAAAAACCCTATTAACAACTATATATAATTATCCAAATCAGTAATAGAGAAATAGATTTAAAAGTAATTTTGAGGTGCAACCTCTTATCTTTCAGACTGACAGAGTTTGGAGCCAAAAGGTTAGTCATTTAACTCTCCTCAAGGAGAGTAGATAAGGAGCTAAAATCATATCTATTTGCTTCCTTAAATTATTAGCCTAGAGGATGTTATTTTTAAATTAATGCCAATTTCTGATTGCTACATTTTAATGGTGGGAGGAGTAAACTAAACTTTATATCTAATGCTGTACTCTTCCTTACTAAAAATCAATTTCAAAGTGAACACATAAGTAACAAAGAAAACCATTTATTCAAGTATGGCAAAAACAGAAATTAAAGAAAGTCTTTATAAGAGAATAGATCAGAAAGTAGAGAATATTTTCCTCAGTTCCTCAGTTGTAAAATGGGGACATACTGAGGAAGGACATGAGAAACTATTAAAATAAGCCAAGAAAACCTCAGGATAAAAAAAAAAAAAAAAGTTTATTGGGGGGTGGAGCCAAGTTGTCAGAAAAGACACATGTGACATTCTAGTTTCTCATACCCTGACTATTAATTACCAATTCAGCCTCAAAAATAGTGCTTGACTGGTAAAATCTATGAATATTGGAAGTACAACAATTTAGCAGCAGAAGATAATCTGGAAGATCGTCAGAAAAGGTTTGTTCTGATCAGCGGGAGCAGGCTAGTGCAGGCAGGGAGATGGAATCAGAGGCTGGCATACTGAGCGGACTGGGTCAGGGTGATCTCTATGGAAGTGGAGATTTTACAGGGAGGATTCTACAACAGGTTGGCTGGTCTGCTTTGGTTGTAAAATAGTAGATCAGCAGAGAAGTTACAAAAAGGCCAAAGGTAGCATATACTCCAAAAAATCTCCAGAATCTAACAGGATCTGACTACACCCACGTAGCACTGGAAGTGAGTGACTCAGCACAAACCACAGCACAGCTGTGTAGAGGCATTCTGCAGCATGGGACTTTTGTCCAGAGCAGCCACACTTCTGCAAGGCAGGGGGGGCACTTCCCAGGGCAGCCACAAATCTGCATAACAAGATGGCTCTACCCAGGGCAATTGAACTTCTGCAATGCTGCTGTGTTTCCCAGGGCAGAAATACTTTCAGTGAGGGGCTCTGCCCAGGGCAACCGCTAATCCACACACAGTCCGATTCTTCCTGGAGCGGCAACCCTTTTGCAACTCAACTGATAGTGCCATGGGAGACTATTCCTAGGGCAGAAACACTTCTGGTGCAGGGCTCTTCTCAGAGCACTCCTGCAACTGGGCTACTCTTAGCAGCTCTTTGCAGGACAGCTACTGTCCATCTATCTATCCCTGTTCTGTAGAGGGAACTGGTAACCTCCTTACCCTGAAGGCAAAACACAAGGGCTTTTAAAAATGATTTAAAAAGCCAAGTGAATTGTAACCATCAATAGCTTCTATACAGAAAGAGAGCAGGTTTTCAACCCTGAGGAGACTAATAGCAGACATTCTCCAGATAAAACCCCAAAGGAGGATGTAACCTGGTTTCCATTACATAAAACTCTTCTAGAAGAAATTATCAAAAAATCTTTAAAAAGAGCTTGAAGAAAAATGGGGAAAGTAAAGAGAAACTGAAGAAAAGAGTGCAGAAGAGTGCAGAAAAGGCTTATAACTCACTTAAAGAAAATTTTGATAAAGTGAAAAAAGAAAACTTCCTGAAATGTGAATTGGAAAAAGTAAATAACTCCCAGAAAAGTAGGATTTGTAAATTGGAAAAAGAAATAACTCAGAAAAAAAACAAATTGGTGAAATGGAAAAAAAATCCATACAGCAAAACAACTCACTTAAAAGCTCAATTGGACTTATCCAAAAAGAAATAAAAAAGCTAATGAAGAAAATAACATTAAAAATTAGAACTGAAGAATTAGAAATGAATGATTCATTGAGACATCAAGAATCAGTCAAGCAAAAAAAAAAAAAAATAAAAAAAAAATAAAAAAAAAAGTTAAATATCTACTTGGAAAAACAATAGACCTGGAAAATAGATCTAGGAGAGATAATATGAGGATTATTGGACTTCCTGAAAATTATGATGAAAAAAGTTCCAAGGCACTATTTTACAGGAAATCATCAAAGACAACTGCCCAGAGGTAATTGAATCAGAAGGTAAAATAGGCATTTTAAAAAACTCATTAAACATCTGAAAAAGACCCTAAAATAAAAACCTCAAGGAATATTGTGGCTAAATTTCAGAACTATAAAACTAAGGGAAAATATTACTAGCAGCTCGAAAAAAAAATTCAAATATCAAGGAGCCACAATAAGGATCACTTAAGATCTAGCTACATTCACATTAAAGGATTGATGGGCCTAGAACCTGATATTCCAAAGGGCAAAATAACTTGGAATTCAGCCAAGAATAAACTACCCAACTAAGATGAGCATTTTCTTCCAGGACAGAAGATGAATATTTAATGAAACAGGTGAATTCCACTTGTTTCTAATGAAAAAAACCAGGATGAAAAAAAAAATCACCTCCAAATATAGGACTCAAGAGAAGCAGAAAAAGGTAAAAATAAGTCTTGAGAACTGTATTTCTGTTATGCACATACATAAAGAGTGCATGCATAATTTGATTTTATTGATATAATATAAAATAAAAGGGGAGTAGAAATGAAAAGGGGATAGTATCAGAAAAAGGGGAAAGGGGAGATAAAAAGAGGGAAACTACATCCCACAGAGAGGCAAAGGAAACCTATCATATCTGAGGGAATTTAGGGAGGGGAAGGAACATTGTATGAATCTTACTCTCACTAGATTTGGCTCAAAGAGAAAATAACTGACATATTTGGTTTATAGAAAAATATCTCTCACCTCGTTATAAAGTAGGAGAGGAAAAGGGAAAAAAAGAAAAGAGTAATAAGGGAAAGGCATAAGGAGGGGAAGGGATTCAAAGGGGGCCTGAGGGACTATAAAGAGCTGCATGAAGCAAGTGACTTTAATACAGGGGAGGGGGGTAATGGGGGAAAGAAAAAGAAAAGCATAATTTGGGGATAATAAAATGGCAGGAAATACAGAACTAGTCATTTTAACTGTACATGTGGATGGGATGAACTCTCCCATTAAGCAGAGGTAGATAGCAGACTGGAACAAAAGCCAGAACACTACAATATGTTGTTTACAGGAAACATGTTTAAAGCAAGGTGATACATAAAGAGTAAATGTAAAAGGCTGGAGCAGAATCTATTACACTTCAAGTGAAGTAAAAAAAGCAGAGGTAGCCATCCTCATCTCAGATAAAGCAAAAGCAAAAATTGATCTAATTAAAAGAGATAAGATATCTTGCTAAAGGGTACCATAGACAATGAAGAAATATCAATACTAAACATATATGCAACAAGTGGTTTAGCATCTAACTTTCTAAAGGAGAAGTTAAGAGAGTTGCAAGAAGAAATAGACATCAAAACTGTAATAGTGGGAGATCTTAACCTTGCACACTCAGAATTATATAAATCAAAACACAAAACACCCCAGGGCCAGATGGATTCACATGTGAATTCTACCAAACATTTAAAGAACAATTAGCCCCAATGTTATATAAATTATTTGAAAAAATAGGGGATGAAGGAGTCCTACCAAACTCCTTTTATGACACAGACATGGTACTGATACCTAAACCTGGTAGATCGAAAACTGAGAAAGAAAATTATAGACCAATCTCCTTAATGAATATTGATGCTAAAATCTTAAATAAGATATTAGCAAAAAGACTTCAGAAAATCATCTCCAAGATAATACACTATGATCAAGTAGGATTTATTCCAGGAATGCAGGGCTGGTTTAATATTAGGAAAACTATTAATATAATTGACCATATTAATAATCAAATTAATAAGAACCATATGATCATCTCAATAGATGCAGAAAAAGCATTTGACAAAATCCAACATCCATTCCTACTAAAAACTCTTGAGAGTATAGGAATAAATGGATTATTCCTTAGAATAATCAGGAGTATATATTTAAGAACGTCAGTAAGCATAATATGCAATAGAAATAAACTGCAACCTTTCCCAGTAAGATCAGGAGTGAAACAAGGTTGCCCACTATCACCATTACTATTCAATATAGTACTAGAAACGCTAGCCTCGGCAATAAGAGCCAAGAAAGAGATTCAAGGAATTAGAGTAGGAAATGAGGAAATTAAACTATCACTTTTTGCAGATGACATGATGGTATACTTAGAGAACCCCAAAGACTCTGCTAAAAAGCTACTAGAAATAATTCAAAATTTCAGCAAAGTGGCAGGATACAAAATAAATCCACATAAATCCTCGGCATTTTTATATATCACTAACAAAATGCAACAGCAAGAGATACAAAGAGAAATTCCATTCCAAACAAATGTTGAGAGTATAAAATATTTGGGAATCCATCTACCAAAGAAAAGTCAGGAATTATATGAGAAAAATTACAAAACACTTACCACAAAAATAAAATCAGATTTAAATAATTGGAAAGACATTCAGTGCTCTTGGATAGGTCGAGCGAATATAATAAAGATGACAATACTCCCCAAACTAATCTATTTATTTAGTGCTATACCAATCAGACTCCCAAGAAACTATTTTAATGACCTAGAAAAAATAACAACAAAATTCATATGGAAGAATAAAAGGTCAAGAATTGCAAGGGAACTAATGAAAAAAAACTCAGAGGAAGGTGGTCTAAGTGTACCTGATCTAAAGCTATATTATATAGCAGCAGTCACCAAAACCATTTGGTATTGGCTACGAAATAGACCGGTAGATCAGTGGAACAGATTAGATACAAAGGACAAAAAAGGGTACATCTATAGCAATCTAATCTTTGACAAACCCAAAGATTCCAACATTGGGGATAAAAATTCATTATTCGGAAAAAACTGTTGGGAAAACTGGAAATTAGTATGGCAGAAATTAGATATGGATCCACACTTAACACCATATACCAAGATAAGATCAAAATGGGTCCATGATTTAGGCATAAAGAGGGAGATAATAAATAGATTAGAGGAACAGAGGATAATCTACCTCTCAGACTTGTGGAGGAGGAAGGAATTTATGACCAGAGGAGAACTAGAGATCATTATTGATCACAAAATAGAAGATTTTGATTACATCAAACTAAAAAGTTTCTGTACAAATAATACTAATGCAAACAAGATAAGAAGGGAAGTAACAAATTGGGAAAATATTTTTAAAAACAAAGGTTCTGACAAAGGTCTCATTTCCAAAATATATAGAGAACTGACCATAATTTATAAGAAACCGAACCATTCTCCAATTGATAAATGGTCAAAGGATATGAACAGACAATTCTCAGAGGAAGAAATTGAAACTATATCCACTCACATGAAAGAGTGTTCCAAATCACTACTGATCAGAGAAATGCAAATTAAGACCACTCTGAGATACCACTACACACCTGTCAGATTGGCTAAGATGACAGGAACAAATAATGACAAATGTTGGAGGGGATGTGGGGAAATTGGGAAACTAATACATTGCTGGTGGAGTTGTGAAAGAATCCAGCCATTCTGGAGAGCAATCTGGAATTATGCCCAAAAAGTTATCAAACTGTGCATGCCCTTTGACCCAGCAGCGCTACTACTGGGATTATATCCCAAAGAAATACTAAAGAACGGAAAGAGACATATATGTGCCAAAATGTTTGTGGCAGCTCTTTTTGTTGTAGCTAGAAACTGGAAGATGAATGGATGTCCATCAGTTGGAGAATGGTTGGGTAAATTGTGGTATATGAAGGTTATGGAATATTATTGCTCGGTAAGAAATGACCAGCAGGAGGAATATAGAGAGGCCTGGAGAGACTTAAATCAACTGATGCTGAGTGAAATGAGCAGAACCAGAAGATCACTGTACACTTCAACAACAATACTGTATGAGGATGTATTCTGATGGAAGTGGAAATCTTCAACATAAAGAAGATCCAACTCACTTCCAGTTGATCAATGATGGACAGAGGTAGCTACACCCAGAGAAGAAACACTGGGAGGGGAATGAAAATTGTTAGCACCAATATCTGTCTGCCCAGGTTGCATGTACCTTCGGATTCTAATGTTTATTGTGCAACAAGAAAATGATATTCACACACATGTATTGTATCTAGACTATATTGTAACACATATAAAATGTATGGTATTTCCTGTCGTCGGGGGGAGGGAATAGAGGGAGGGGGGGGTAATTTGGAAAAATGAATACAAGGGATAATATTATAAAATATATATATATATATAATAAAAAAAAACACAAAACAAATAAGAAAGAAGGTAAAAAGGTAAATAGAATATTAGAAAAGTTGAGTATGATAGATCTTTGAAGAAAATTGGATGGAGACAGAAAGGAGTACACTTCCTGCTCAACAGTTCATGGAACATATACAAAAACTGACCATATATTAGGACATAAAGACCTCACATTTAAATGCAGAAAGGCACAAATAGTAAATGCATTCTTTTCACATCATGATGCAATTAAAAACTACATTCAACAAAAGCTAGAGGTAAATAGACCAAAAAGTAATTGGAAACTAAATAATCTCATTTTAAAAAATGACTAGGTGAAACAGCAAATCATAGACACAATTAATAATTTCACCCACGAGAATGACAACAAGGAGACAACATACCAAAATTTGTGGGATGCAAACAAAGCAGTAATAAGGGGTAATTTTATATCTTTAAATGTTTACTTGAATAAAATAGAGAAAGAGAAGATCAATGAATTGGGCTTGAAACTTAAAAACCTAGAAAAAGACCAAATTAAAAACCCCCAATCAAATACTAAACTTGAAATTCTAAAATTAAAAGGAGAAATTGATAAAATTGAAAGTTAAAAAACATATATTGAATTAATAAATAAAACTGAGAATTGGTTTAATGATAAAAAAAAATAAAATAGATAAATCTTTGGTAAATCTGATTAGAAAAAGGAAAGAGGAAAATCAAGTTGTTAGTCTTAAAAATAAAAAGGGAGAACTTTCCACTAATGAAGAGAAAATCAGAGCAATGATTAAGATTTATTTGCTCAACTTAATGGCAATATATTTGACAACCTAACTGAAATGTCTGACTACCTCCAAAAATATAGGCTTCCCACATTAACAGAAGAGGAAGTAAATTGGTTAAATAGTCCCATTTTAGAAAAAGAAATAGAACAAGCTATTAATCAACTCCCTAAGAAAAAATCCTCAGGACCAGATGGTTTTACATGTGAATTCTGCCAAACACTTAAAGAACATTTTATTCCAATGTTATATAAAGTATTTGAAAAAAAAAATAGGGAATGAAGGAGTCCTACCAAATTCTTTTATGACACAGACATGGTACTGATACCTAAATCAGGTAGATCAAAAACATAGAAAGAAAATTATAGACCAATCTCCCTAATGAACATTGATGCTAAAATCTTAAATAAAATATTAGCAAAAAGATTACAGAAAAATCATTCCCAGGATAATACACCATGAACAAGTGGGATTTATACCAGGAATGCAGGGCTGGTTCAATGTTAGGAAAACTATTAGCATAATTGACCATATCAATAACCAAATTGACAAAAACCACATGACCATCTCAATAGATGCAGAAAAAGCATTTGAAAAATCCAACATCCATTCCTATTAAAACCACTTGAGAATATAGGAATAAATGGACTGTTCCTTAAAAGAATCAGTAGCATCTATTAAAAACCATCAGTAAGCATCATATGTAATGGGGATAAACTTGAACTATTTCCAATAAGATCAGTAGTGAAACAACATTGCCCACTATCACCATTACTATTCAATATTTTATTAGAAATGCTAGCTTTGACAAGAAGAGTTGAGAAAGAGATGAAACGAATTAGAGTAGGTAATGAGGAAATCAAATTATCACTCTTTGAAGATGATGTTATACTTAGAGAACCCCAGAGATTCTATTAAAAAGCTATTAGAAAGGGGCAGCTAGGTGGCGCAGTGGATAGAGCACCAGCCTTGAATTCAGGAGGACCCGAGTTCAAATGTGTCCTGAAACACTTAACACCACTTCCTCTTCCTAGCTGTGTGACCTGGGCAAGTCACTTAAACACAGCCTCAAAAAAAAAAAAAAAAAAAAAAAAAAAAAAAAAAAAAAACTCTTAGAAATAATTTACAACTTTAGGAAAGTTGCAGGATACAAAATAAACCCACATAAGTCATCAGCATTTTGATATATCACTAACAAAATCTAACATTTAGAGTTACAAAGAGAAATTCCATTTAAAGTAACTGACAATAGTATAAAATATTTGGGAAACTATCTGGCAAGGGAAATTCAGGTACTATATGTGCATGACTACAAAAAAACTTTCCATACAAATTAAGTCAGATCTAACCAATTGGAAAAAAAAATTAAGTGCTCTTGGAATAGCCCAGCAAATAATAATAAAGAAGACAATACCACCTAAACTAATCTATATATTTAGTGCTATATCAATCAGACTCCCAAAAAACTATTTTGCTGACCTAGAAAAAATTTAAAAAACATCTGGAAGCACAAAAGGTCAAGATTTTCAAGGGAAGTAATGACAAAAAATCAAATGGAGGAGTCTAGCTTACCAGCTGTAAAACTATATTATAAAGTAATGGTCACCAAAACCATTTGGTATTGGCTAAGAATAGACTAGTTGATAGTGGAATACATTAGGTTCAAAGGACAAAATAGATAATCTAGTGTTGGCAAACCCAAAGACCCCAGCTTTTGGGATAAGAACTCATTATTTGACTAAATATTGCTGGGAAAATTGGAAATTAGTATGGCAGAAGCTAGGCATTGACCCACATTTAACACCATACACCAAGATAAGGGCAAATTGGGTTCATGCCTTAGGCATAAAAATTAGATTATTAATAAATTAGAAGAACATAGGATAGTTTACCTCTCAGACCTATGGAGGAGGAAGGGACTTGTGACCAAAGGAGAACTAGAGATCATTATTAATCACAAAATAGAAAAGTTTGATTATATCAAATTGAAAGGCTTTTGTATAAATAAAACTAATGCAGACAAGATTAGAAGGGAAACAATAAACTGGGAAAACATTTTTACAGTCAAAGGCCTTGTTTTTAAATACATAGAGAATTGAATCTAATTTATAAGAAATCAAGCCATTCTTCCATTGATAAATGGTCAAAGGATATGAACAGACAATTTTCAGATGAAGAAATTGAATTTTTTCTACCCATATGAAAAGATGTTCCAAGTCATTATTAATCAGACAAATGCAAATTAAGACAACTCTGAGATACCACTACATACCTGTCTGATTGACTAGAATAACAGGGGGAAATAATGCTGAATAGTGGAGGATATATTGGAAAACTGGGACTCTGATACATTGTTGGTGGTATTGTGAATACACCCAGCCATTTTGGAGAGTTATTTGGATATATGCTCAAAACGCTATCAAACTCTGCATACCCTTTGATCCAGCAGTGTTACTAGATCTTAAAGATCTTTTTTTTTGAATGTATTTTTTATTAATTTTTATAATTATAATATTTTCTTTTAAAGTACATATGCATACTTTTTTTTTTTACAACATTATCCCTTGTACTCCCTTCTGTTTCAAGATTTTTCCCATTCTTCCCTCCACCCCCTCCCCAAGATGGCAAGCATTCCGATACATATTAAATATCTTATAGAATATCCTAGGTACAATATATATGTGCAGAACTGCATTTTGTTGTTGTTGTTGTTGCAAAGGAAGAATTGTATTTGCAAGGTAAAATAATCTGGGAAGAGAAACAAAACAAAACAAAACAAACAAAAAAAATGCTCTCAGTTTACACTCATTTCCCAGTGGTCCTTTTCTGGGTGTAGCTGATTCTGTCCATCATTGATCAATTGGAATTGGATTAGCTCTTCTCTATGTTGAAGATATTCACTTCCATCAGAACACATCCTCACACAGTATCATTGTTGAAGTGTACAATGATCCCCTAGTTCTACTCGTTTCACTCAGCATCAGTTGATACAAGTCTCTCCAAGCCTCTCTGAATTCCTCCAGTTGGTCATTTCTTACAGAACAGTAATATTCCATAAAATTCATATAACATAATTTACCCAACCATTCTCCAATTAATGGACATCCATTCATTTTCCAGCTTCTAGCCACTATGAAAAGGGGTGCCACAAACATTTTGGCACATGCAGGTCCCTTTCCCTTCTTTAGTATTTCCTTGGGATATGAGCCCAGTAGTAGCACTGGATCAAAGGGTATGCACAGGCTGATACCTTTTTGGGCATAATTCAAAATGGCTCTCCAGAATGGTTGGATTCTTTCACAACTCCACCAACAATGCATCAGTGTCCCAGTTTTCCCACAGCCCCTCCAACATTCATCGTTATTTGTTCCTGTCATCTTAGCCAATCTGACAGGTGTGTAATGATATCTCAGAGTTGTCTTAATTTGCATTTCTCTGATCAATAGTGATTTGCCACACTCTTTCATATGAGTGGAAATAGTTTTAATTTCATCATCTGAAAATTGTCTGTTCATATCCTTTGACCATTTATCAATTGTAGAATGGCTTGATTTCTTATAAATTAAAGTCAATTCTCTGTATATTTTGGAGATGAGGCCTTTATCAGAACCTTTAACTGTAAAAATGTTTTCCCAATTTGTTACTTCCCTTCTAATCTTGTTTGCATTAGTTTTGTTTGTGCAGAAACTTTTTAATTTGACATAATCAAAATGTTCTATTTTGTGATCAATAATGGTCTCTAGTTCTCCTTTGGACACAAACTCCTTCCTCCTCCACAAGTCTGAGAGGTAAACCATCCCATGTTCCTCCAATTTATTTATGATTTCGTTCTTTATGCCTAAATCTTGGACCCATTTTGATCTTATCTTAGTGTGTGGTGTTAAATGTGGGTCCATGCCTAGTTTCTGCCATCTATCTGCCATACTAATTTCCAGTTTGCCCATCAGTTTTTGTCAAAGAATGAATTCTTATCCCAAAAGTTGGGATCTTTGGGTTTATCAAACACTAGATTGCTATTTTTATTCACTATCTTGCCCTGTGAACCTAACCTATGCCACTGATCAACTAGTCTATTTCTTAGCCAATACCAAATGGTTTTGGTGACTGTTACTTTATAATACAGTTGTAGATCAGGTACAGCTAGACCACCTTCATTTAATTTTTTTTCATTACTTCCCTTGAAATTCTCGACCTTTTGTTATTCCATATGAATTCTGTTATTATTTTTTCTAGGTCATTAAAATAGTTTCTTGGGAGTCTGATTTGTATAGCACTAAAGAGATAGATTAGTTTAGGGAGTATTGTCATCTAAATTATATTTCCTTTCCACCTCTAGTTTCTAGGACAAATTATACATATGTCCTTTACATATTTTTATGGCAGAAGTAAAGTTCTCAAGATTTCTTTTTACCTTTTTAGAAATCTCTTGAGTTCTGTATTTGAAGATCAAACATTCTATGTAGGTCTGGTTTTTTAATCCAAAATAGATGGAACTCATTTTTTGCGTTAAATGTCCATATTCTTCCCTGGAAAATGATGCTCATTTTTGCTGGGTAAGTTATTCTTGGCTGCATACCAAGTTCCTTAGCCTTGAGGAATACCATGTTCCAGGCCCTTCGTTCTTTTAATGTGGACTCTGCTAGATCCTGGGTTAACCTTATTGTGGCTCCTCCATATCTGAATTGCTTTTTTCTAGCAGCTTCCAATATCTTTTCCTTTGTCTGATGGTTCTTGAACTTGGCCACTATATTTCTTGGCGTTTTGGTTTTAGGGTCCCTTTCAGTAGGTGATCAATGAATTTTTTCAATGTCTATTATACCCTCTGTTTCCAGAACGTCTGGGCAGTTCTCTTTCCTCGAAAATAGTGTCCAAGCTCTTTTTTTCCTCACATTTTTCAGGGAGTCTGATTATTCTCAAATTGTTTCTCCTGGATCTTTTTTCCAGGTCTGTTGTCTTTCTAATAAGGTACTTGACATTCTTTTCAATTGTTTCATTTCTCTGGTTTTGCTTGACTACCTCTTGGTTTCTCCTTGAGTCATTCATTTCTACTTGTTCGAGTCTAATTTTCAATGATGTATTTTCTTCACTCACGTTTTTATATCTTTTTGTAATTGTCCAATTGTGTTTTTATCTTCTATGGAATTTTTTTTTCATTTTATCCACTTTATTTTTTAGAGAGCTAATTTCTTTATCCAGCTTAGTAATCCTGTTTTCCTTGGAGTTGTTTACCTTTTCCAGCTCAGTAATCCTGTTTTCCTAGGAGTTGTTTACCTTTTCCAGCTCACTAATCTTGTTTCTCAATGATTTGATCTCTTTACCCACTCTGGATGACTTCTCCAGGCTCTCTTTCCATGCTTCCCTTTCTTTTTCCCATTTCTCTTCTAGCTCTCTTGTGAGAGCCTTCTTGATCTCATCCATGAGATTCTTTTGTATTGAGGAGCAGATCATATCCCCCTTAGGGGATTCCTCTGGGGATAGTCTGTTTTTAGTCTCCTCAGTATTTGAAGTCTTCTCTCTCTCCATATAGAAGCTGTCAATTGTTAGAGCCCTTTTGAATTTTTTGTTCATTTTGTCAGGAGCAGAATGGAAGCAAACAAATTGACAAGTGAAACAATTGGTCTGTTTTGGGGGGGATGGGGGCTGAATGGTGTTAATGGGCTTCCTCTACAGACTGGGGGGGGGAGGGCAGCAGTGAGGCACTAATAGGACAGCAATGACTGAGCTGAGTCTGGGCTCTGAGGGTCTAAGAAAGCTCTGAGTCACTCCAAGTGGGGGGGTGGAGGTGGCCTGGTTCTGAGAGATGCTAGCTTTCTGGGGATTTAATCTTCACCTCCAGTGTTTACACCCTCTCTGCTGTCCCTGGCTTGCTGCCAAGAGGGAATATCAACACTGGGGTAAAAGTCGTTTTGCAGAAACGGCAGAGATCATACCCCTCCCCCCTCTGCTCTGAGCTGTGTGAGCTATCTGTCTTGCTCTGGCTTGCCTGCCCTCAGTCTGAGCCCAGTCTGTTCAACCCTCCCCCGAGCAAACACAGACCTTCTCTGGCGAATTTCAAGGATGTAGTCTTTTGGTGATTATTTGTGGGTTTCTTTTCCGGTCAAGCATTAACTCTGAGGCTTGTCATGAAGTAAGTGCTGAGAGAAAACACGAAGCTCAAGCAGCTGTCTGCCTCCACTCCGCCATCTTGGCCGGAAGTCTCTGATCTTAAAGATATTAAGAGATGTTATAGAAGGAAAAGGGACCTGCATGTGCAAAAATGTTTGTGGCAGCACACTTTGTAGTGGCCAAAAACTGAAAATTCAATGAATGTCTATCAATTGGAGAATGGCTGAATAAACTGTGGTATATGAATGTTATGGAATATTATTGTTCTGTAAGAAATGACCAGCAGGAGTATTTCAGAAAAACCTGGACAGAATTACATTAACTGATGATGAATGAAATGAGCAGGATCAGGAGATATACTTCAAAAACAATACTATATAATGACCAATTCTCATAGACATGGCTCGCTTTCAACAATAAGATGAACCAAATCAGGTCTATTTGTTCAATAATGAATAGAACCAGCTATTCCCAGAAGAAAAAAAAAAAAAAGACTCTGGGAAATGTGTGAACCTCTACATAGCATTTCCAATCCCTCTGTTTTTGTCTGCTTGCATTTTTTATTTCCTTCAGAGGTTAATTTTACATTATTCCAAAGTCCAATTCTTCTTGTGCAGCAAAATAACTGAATAAACATGTATACATATATTGTATTTAACATATTTAACATGTTTTGGACTAACTGCCATCTGGGGGAAGGGTTGGGTGTAAAGAGGGGGAAAATTGGAACAAAAGATTTGGCAATTGTCATTGCTGAAAAAAATTACCCATGCATATATCTTGTGTGTATATATATATATATATATATATATATATATATATATATATATATATATATATATATATATGATATATAAATAAGTAAATAACTAACTAAATAAATAAATGATTTTGAATGCCAAAAAATAAATAAATAAATATTTTTTTCTGAAAAAAAAAGTTTATGAGTTCATGCTGAGTTAGATATAGCTGAACATAAACTATAGCGCTATGGGTAGGAACTATTTTGTTTGTATTGGTGTCTCCAAAATTTAGCTCATAATACACTTAAATAAATAATTATTCTTTCATTCAATCAATCATCCTTTCAAACATATGCAAACATACATTATTATTGTTCTTGTATGAAATGTATTAAGTTTCACAACCTTTTTAACAAAGCTGGAAGCAAGTCTACAATTCAAAGGCTCAAAGCTTGTGTTTACTTAATAATTTTTATAATTATTATGAAATCGTTTAACTGTATCTAACTGATCATAGATAGAAAAATCCTTTTGGAAGTTTGATTGTTTCTGCCTAGTAGGATACTCTAAGTTCTTCTCACTGAAAAAAAGAACATGACATTTTATTTTATATATGCATGAAGTTGTGAAAACTTTTCTTTATTCGAAGAATCAATTATCTTGATTCATTAGGATAGTTGAATTTGCTATTGAATAAGTTGCAGTCACACAAAGACAACAATGATTATGTAAAGGGTAGAAAAAATAGAATGTTTATATCATAAAGTTTTTAGGAAAAGGGAAGATGCTTACTCTCATCTAACAAAATACTTTTTCCTTCATAAAAAAGTTTACAGTGGGTCAACAAAATTGTAACTGAAAATATCTCCCCTTAGGTTGCATCTATTTGAAACATTATGCATTAGTTTAATCCCTCTCTGTCTGGAGGCTCAACAATTAAAATAAATGTCTTCTACTACTTAAAAATATCAGAATAAAAAATGTCTAATAAGGTCCATAAATCATTCAGTCTTAAATAAAATGTGTTTGAGTAGGTTTATTATGTGCCAGAATTAAGGGAAATACTAACACTGGATGTTAAATTTGGTTTATCATAATGGGAAATGGACAAAGGTCAGAAATGAATCCTTAATATTTGACAATGAATTGTGAATATTATGTTAGATATAGTTATGTAAAATTCAAATATTTGAAGAATATGAATTTCCTCTCCTATTACACATTACCATTTTCTTTGAAATTCAGAGATGACTCCAATGATTAATTATAAGAAAACTATTCTATTCCCTTTATATTTAAAAGAGAAAATATTCTGTGCCTGCATATTTAGAATCAGAGTTGATCTAGAGTTACTGACTTCAATTAAAGTCTCAATTTTAAAATTCAGAAACTCCCTCAAGTAAAATGTACAGGTGAGAGTAAGGAATAAATTAACAATTAGTAAGCTAGCTGGAGGAAATTAGTGTAGTAAGATGTCTTCATCTATCAGATACTCTTCAGAAATAAGTTTCTTCTTATCAAAGAGATCTATCATGAAGTCAGCGTGGACATATAAATGCAAACATAAGTACATAGCTCTACCTCTCTAAGCCATTAGATTAGGACTTTTAAAGGGAAGAGAAGGAGATGGAACAGTCTCTTTTGAGTACCTATTAAATTCCAGGTACTCTACTAAGTTCTTTACAAATATGATCTCATTTAAGAAGATGTATCTTTGAAGATACCTGATATCCCTTCCAAGTTCCATCTCCAGACTTAACTCTTTGCTTTTGTGTGTCAAAATACTTTTTTACTTGTTTGCATCTAAACACAATATGTTAATTAATATAGTTATCACTTCATTTAACATATATATGTTATGTATATATTTTCATATATATGTATATATGTGCATGAGTATGTATACATCTGTATCTATACACATATATGCATATATGTTTATATATTCCATACATACATGTGTCTATCCATCTATATGTCTATCTTGGATAATGTACTGCTATTTCTATTTTCTATCCTAATCAGAAGCAGAACCAGTTATTTAAGTAAGTCTTAACTGTCAGTATTGTGTGAAAATGACTGTAGCTTCTGAAAACTATGCTGATTGAACAGAAGTTCTGGCAAGCCCTTCCACAATTGATTGATTGATTGTTCTATTTTTCTGTTAAGACATAGTTTGTTCTAAAGGCATCTGAATCATCATTGATCCATGCAGGCCCTAGCAACCATTAAAAATTCCCATGGTAGGAGAGCGCACCTTAGTTTAATATTAAAATTCAGGCAACATTACATTTTAATAATATCTTTTTAAACCTATGAAAAAAGAAACTATGACTCTCTGGGGAAGAATATCTATTGTGAAGTACTCCCACATACATGAAAATGTATTAATTTTTTTTCTATTTCAGTAGTTTGATCACTGTGTATATTACTGACATTGGGTTCTTTCATTTATCCACTCTTCATATAGCAGATCTTTCATAAACCTTTCATATAATAGATACACAACTTCATAACTTTTATTGAAATTACATTGAAACAACACATTTTATTATACTGATATTTGAAAATACTTCATTTTTGCCTGTGTTTTCAAAAGACTGTTACATACATTTAATATAGCTCATATTTTTCCTTCTCCATTTTCAGAATAATAAAGAAAGTAATTCAGGTAATAGAATACTTTGCAGCATAAATTTAAAAGACATTTTTATATTTATTTCTTACTTTGTACTACATCATTTCCATATAAGATTACAAATATGAACATATCAGATTAAATTTCTACTGTCCCTTTAATATTTCATCCTTTTACCACATTCCATTTTTCTTAGTTAGCTTTTTATTGAAGTGTCTTGTAGGACTATAACAAACAATAAACTTTGAATTATACATGATTTAACACATTGCACAATCCATTACTCAGTGAAAAAAATAACTTGAATACATCTAATAAAAATTTTCCTCCTCTCCTGGGACCATAAACAACATCATTATTCTAGAATATAATAAACATATTAAGATTGTTGATCAATCTATCACTGTATCCTCAGATACTCAAGGACTTGTATCTATAAATCAGGTCTCACATGAAAGTGAGAGATATATGCAATTACACATTTTACTGGGTGAAAGTGGACTGCATCTCTTCATTTATATTACCATGAATGCTACATACATTTACAGAATGAAATAAGGTTTAACTCTTCACACCCTATAAGCCAAATCAAAATGTTACACAGTAGCAGAAAATGCAGAAAAAAAAAAAACTCAAATACATTCTATTTTGATCCATTCTTCAACAATGTAAAAAAAAATCATTAGTTTTATATAAATACACATATACATATTATATAACAATCTGATTCTAGCTATGCTTTATTAATGACAAGTAAAGAATTGTTTTAACAAATTAAAATAGAGAATATTCTGGGAAGATAGCAGAGTAAGTCAAATTTAAAGCTTTCTAGATTCTTTATACAAACAAGAAAAAATTGCACCTCGGGGTGAACATAGAGCAGTTAAAAATAAATAGTTGGGACACAATAGTGGTGCTCTCAGAACAATTAGAGAAAATCCAAAAAAACAAAAACAAAAACAAAAAAAACATTAGGAAATTAAGTGATAGAACATGAGGGGAAAGTAGAAATAGAATAAATCCACTGATAGTCACTTCAAAAAATCCTTTATAGAAAACATATAGGAATATTTTTGTCAAAAATTGAATCTCTCAGATCAAAGAGAAAATTTTTCAAGAAATAAGGAAAAAAAACAATTCAAATACGCTGGAGCTACAATTATGCTTGGAAAAGACAAATCAACAGCTACAATAAAAATCATATCTATAGAGAAAAGAAATTATCAAAATCAAAAATATTATATCCTGCAAAATTATCTATAATTTTCAATGAGAAAAAATTAACACTTAATGAAATTACAGATTTTCAGTTTTTATCCACCAAACCCAAACTTGACAAAAAATTTAACATAGTAGAGCCAATGTCAAAGATAAATTTTAAGGAACTCAACATGAACAAACTATTTAAACATGGATAAATTGTTTATGTTTTTTCTACAAGGGAAATGTATATTTTAATTTTAAGATTTACATCAACAATACAGTAAACTCAAAATTGGCAGAGTAAAGGTAAAAATAACAATATTATACAAATGAGGTGTAGAGGAAGAATAGACATAGAGATATTAGAGGTGGGAGGATGGCTTGTAGTTCTGCAAACCTACTCTCATCTGGAATGGGTTCAATAGGCAAGACTACTAACATATATAACATGAAGGGTATAACATTCTCCAAAATCTATGAAAAAATAAGGGGAGAAGGTATGGATGGATAGGGAAGCAAAGGATGAAGGAAGAAGACAAGGGAGGGATCTCTGGGTGAAGGGAGCTTAAGTAATGATAAGCCAAGTTATAGAGCAGAATTTAATGACTAAGTAGGGATAGAAAACACTTGTGTGCATATGGGCTATGTGTATGTGTGAATCTATCTATATATGTATGTATCTACATAGCTATACATAAATATATCTTTTCTTAACTGTAACTTGCTAGGAGGTGGTGGAGGAGATGAAAGGGAGATATGTGTGTATGTATGTGTATGTATATAACTATATATCATTTCTTAACTGTAATTTGCTTGAGGACAATGGGGGTATGAAGAAAGGAAAATAAATTATGCAGCAGGGAACAAAAGAACAATTTACAAGGAAGTGAAGAACAGATGATTATTTTTTAATATAATTTCTTCATATATATATATGTATATATATGTATATATACACACACACATATATATATAATATATGTACACATATATATGTTCTTAAATTGGTATTTTGTATATATTATGAATTCTCCCTGATGTTCTTGTTCTGCTGGTTATATGATAATGTTCTCTTTTATTTCATTTTGTTTTGTTTTGCTTTTCTGTTTTTCTATTTTCTTATCATTTCTTCAAATAAAAATAAATTTGAAAAAATAAATAAATAAATTTGAGGCATTTAATTCCCATGTATATTTGCTAGCAAACTATATAGTATCCCTTGTACTTTTTCCATCAAATCTTTCTTTTTCTTTATGAATTATATTGGAAGAAAAAAATCAAAGCAAAAAAGGAAAATCATGAATGAGAGAGAAAAAAAAAAAAAAACAACATAAAAAGTGAACACAGCATATGCTGATTTACATTCAGTCTCCTTATTTCTTTTTTCTGAATTTAGATGTCACTTTTCTATTGTGATTGATTTAGATCATTGAACCACTGAGAAAAACCACTTGACTTGTGGAGAAATGAACTAGAAATGAATCCTAACTTTAAAGGCCTTGTGTCTGGTGCCCTCTTAAATTTTTAGATGGAGAAGTTGAAGGCCAGAAAGGAGAAGTCCTTTGTACAGGGTTTGTCATATAGATCTTTTGGGGATGGGCAGTTCTTCTCTTCTGTACTTCAGTTTCCTTATCTGTAAAAAGAGGAGAGAAATCCTTTCACAATTGATCTCACAAGAACATTGTGAATATAAATATGACAGAATAAATGGTGTTAAAAAAGAAAAGAAATAAAAAATCTCTCCTCCAAGGAGTAACATCAAATGGCCATTTGTATAAAAATGTTATAGAACAACTTAAAAAGACTTTAAAAATTAAATAAAGAGATTGAGGAAATACTAGAATAAAATTACAATCTAAGATTATGTAAAGAAAGTTAAACAATGAGAAAAAAGTCTAATTAAGAATCTTTTTTAATTTTTTTTATTAATTTTATAATTATAACATTTTATGATAGTACATATGCATAAGTAATTTTTTTTATAACATTATCCCTTTTACAACATTACTCCCTTTTGTTCCGAATTTTCCCTTCCTTCCCTCCACCCCCCTTCCCTAGATGGCAGGCATTCCCATACATATTAAATATGTTATAGTATATCCTAGGTACAATATATATGTGAAGAACCAATTTTTTTTTCTTTATTGTTGTTGCAACAACAGGAAGAATTGGATTCGGAAGGTAAAAATAACCTGGGGAAAAAAACAAAAAAAATTCTCACAGTTTACACTCATTTCCCAGTGGTCCTTCTCTGGGTGTAGCCGATTCTGTCCATCATTGATCAATTGGAATTGGATTAGCTCTTGTCTATGTTGAAGATAGCCACTTCCATCAGAATATATACTCATAGTATTGTTGTTGAAGTGTATAATGATCTCCTAGTTCTGCTCATTTCACTCAGCATCAGTTGATGGAAGTCTTTCCAAACCTCTCTGTATTCATCCTGCTGGTCATTTCTTACAGAACAATAATATTCCATAAAATTCATATACCATAATTTACCCAACCATTCTCCAATTGATGGACATCCATTCATTTTCCAGTTTCTAGTCACTTCAAAAAGGGCTGCCACAAATATTTTGGCACATACAAGTTCGTTTCCCTTCTTTAGTATTTCCTTGGGATATAAGCCCAATAGTAGCATGGCTAGATCAAAGGGTATGAATGGTTTGATAAATTTTTGGGCATAATTCCAGATTGCTCTCCAGAATGTTTGGATTCTTTCACAACTCCACCAACAATGCATCAGTGTCCGAGTTTTCCCACAACCCCTCAGACATTCATCATTATTTGTTCCTATCATCTTAGCCAATCTGACAGGTGTGTAGTGGTATCTCAAAATTGTCTTAATTTGCATTTCTCTGATCAATAGTGATTTGGAACACTCTTTCATATGAGTTTAAATAGTTTAAATTTCATCATCTGACAATTGTCTGTTCATATCCTTTGACCATTTATCAATTGGAGAATGGCTTGATTTCTTATAAATTAGAATCAATTCTCTGAATATTTTGAAAATGAGGCCTTTATCAGAACCTTTAACTGTAAAAATATTTTCCCATTTTGTTACTTCCCTTCCAACCTTGTTTGCATTAGTTTTGTTTGTACAAAAGCTTTTTAATTTGATGTAATCAAAATTTTCTATTTTGTGATCAATAATGGTCTCTAGTTCTGCTTTGGTCACAAATTTCTTCTTCCTTCACAAGTCTGAGAGGTAAACTATCCTATGTTCCTCTAATTTATTCATTATCTTGTTCTTTATTCCTAAATCATGGATCCATTTTGATCTTATCTTAGTATGTGGTATTAAGTGTGGGTCCATGCCTACTTTCTGCTATACTAATTTCCAGTTTTCCCAGCAGTTTTTGTCAAATAATGAATTCTTATCCCAAAAGTTGGGATCTTTGGGTTTATCAAACACTAGATTGCTATTTTTATTCACTATTTTGTCCTGTGAACCTAATCTATGCCACTGATCAACTAGTCTATTTCTTAGCCAATATCAAATGGTTTTAGTGACTGCTGCTTTATAATATAGTTCTAGATCAGGTACAGCGAGGCCACCTTCATTTGATTTTTTTTTCATTAATTCCCTTGAAATTCTCCACCTTTTGTTCTTCCATATGAATTTTGTTGTTATTTTTTCTAGGTCATTATAATAGTTTCTTGAGAGTCTGACTGGCATAGCACTAAATAAATAGATTAGTTTAGGGATTATTGTCATCTTTATTATATTTGCTTGGCCTATCCAAGAGCACTTAATGTTTTTCCAATTATTTAAATCTGATTTTATTTTTGTGGCAAGTGTTTTGTAATTTTGCTCATATAATTCCTGATTTTCCTTTGGTAGATATATTCCCACATATTTTATACTATGGACAATTATTTTGAATGGAATTTCTCTTTGTACCTCTTGCTGTTGGATTGTGTTGGTAATGTATAAAAATGCTGAGGATTTATGTGGATTTATTTTGTATCCTGCAACTTTGCTAAAGTTCTGAATTGTTTGTAATAGCTTTTTAGCAGAGTCTTTGGGGTTCTCTAAATATATCATCATATCATCAGCAAAGAGTGGTTGTTTGATTTCCTCATTACCTACTCTAATTCCTTGAATCTCTTTCTCAGCTCTTATTGCCGAGGCTAGCATTTCTAGTATAATATTAAATAGTAATGGTGATAGTAAGTAACCTTGTTTCACTTTTGATCTTACTGGGAAAAGTTCCAGTTTATCGCCATTACATATGATGTTTACTGAGGGTTTTAAATATATGCTCCTGACTCTTTTAAGGAGTAGTCCATTTATTTCTATACTCTCAAGTGTTTTTAGTAGGAATGGATATTGGTGGAAAGACTTACATCAATTGATGCTAAGTGAAAGGAGCAGAACTAGGAGATCATTATACACTTCAACAACCATATGATATGATGATGTATTCTGATGGAAGTGGATATCTTCAAAACAGAAAAGAGCTAATCCAATTCCAAATGATTAATGATGGACAGAATCAGCTACACCCAGAGAAGGAACACTGGGAAATGATTGCAAACTGTTAGCATTTTTTGTTTGTTTGTTTGTTTTTCTCCCCAGGTTATTTTTACCTTCTGAATCCAATTCTTCCTTTGCAACAAGAACAACAACACAATTCGGTTCTGCACATATATATTGTATCTAGGATATACTATAACATGTTTAATATATATGGGAAACACTGCCATCTAGAAGATGGGGTGGAGGGAAGGAGAGGAAAATTCGGAACAGAAGGGATTACAAGGGATAATGTTGTAAAAAATTACCTATGCATATGTACTGTCAAAAAATGTTACAATTAAAAAAAAAAAAAGGAATGGATGTTGAATTTTATCAAATGCTTTATCTGCATCTATTGAGATGATCATATGGTTTTTGTTAATTTGGTTATTGATATAGTCCATTATAGTAATAGTTTTCCTAATATTGAATCAGCCCTGCATTCCTGGTATAAATCCCACTTGATCACAGTGTATTATCCTGGGAATGATTTTCTGTAGTCATTTTGCTAATATTTTATTTAAGATTTTAGCATCCATATTCATTAGGGCGATTGTTCTATAATTTTCTTTCTCTGTTTTCAGCCTATCTGGTTTAGGTTATCAGTACCATGTGTGTTTCATAAAAGGAATTTGGTAGGACTCCTTCAATCCCTATTTTTTCAAATAGTTTATATAGCATTGGAGTTAGTTGTTCTTTAAATGTTTGGTAGAATTCACATGTAAATCCATCTGGTCCTGGGGATTTTTTCTTAGGAAGTTGGTTAATAGCTTGTTCTATTTCTTTTTCTGAAATGGGACTATTTAAACTATTTACTTCTTCCTCTGTTAATCTGGGCAAGCTATATTTTTGAAGGTATTCTTCCATTTCATTTAAATATCGAATTTATTGGCATAAAATTGGGCAACATAACTCCTAACTATTGTTCTAATTTCCTCTACATTGGTGGTGAGTTCTCCCTTTTCATTTTTAAGACTAAAAATTTGCTTTTCTTCTTTCCTTTTTTTAATCAGATTTACTAAGGGTTTGTCTATTTTGTTGGTTTTTTCATAGAACCAACTCTTAGGTTTATTAAGTTTAATTAATTCAATAGTTTGTTTTGTTTTTTTTACTTTCAATTTTATTAATCTCCCCTTTTATTTTTAGAATTTCAAGTTTTGTGTTTGTCTCGGAGTTTTTAATTTGTTCCTTTCTAGGATTTTTAGTTGTAAGCCCAATTCATTGACCTTCTCTTTCTCTATTTTTTGCAAGTAGGCCTGTAGAAATACATAACTTCCCCTTATTACTGCTTTGGCTGTATCCCACACATTTTGTTATGATGTCTCATAATTGTTATTTTCTTGGGTGAAGTTATTAATTATGTCTATTATTTGCTGTTTTACCCAATCATCTTTAGTATGACATTATTTAGTTTCCAATTATTTTTTGGTTAGGGTTAGGGTTTTTTATTAAATGTAATTTTGATTGCATTGTGGTCTGAAAAGGATGCATTTACTATTTCTCCCTTACTGCATTTGATTTTGAGGTTTTTATGTCCTAGTATATGATCAATTTTTGTATAGGTTCCATGAACTGCTGAGAAGAAAGTATACTCCTTTCTGTCTCCATTTAGCTTTTACCAAAGATCTATCATATCAAACTTTTCTAGTATTCTATTTACCTCTTTGACTTCTTTCTTGTTTATTTTGTGGTTTGATTTATCTAATTCTGAGAGTGCAAGGTTGAGATCTCCCACTATTATAGTTTTGCTGTCTATTTCTTCTCACAGCTCTCTTAATTTTTCTTTTAAGAATTTAGATGCTGCACCACTTGGTGCATACATGTTTAATATTGATACTGTTTCATTATCTATGCTACCCTTTAGCAAGATATAATGCCCTTCCTTATCCCCTTTTAATAAGATCAAATTTTTTTTTTTTTGCTTGATCTGAGATGAGGATGGCTGTCCCTGTTTTTTTGGCTTCACCTGAAGCATAGTAGATACTGCTCCACCTTTTTACCTTTATTTTGAATGGATCACCTTGTTTCAGTTGTGTTTCCTGTAAACAACATATAGTAGGATTACAGCTTTTAATCTAGTCTGCTAACTGCTTCCTCTTTATGGAGGAGTTTACCCCATTCACATTTATGGTTAGAATGACTAATTCTATATTACTTGCCATCCTGTTAACCCCTGCTTATGCTTTTCTCTTTTCCTTCCCTCTTACTCCCCTCCCCAGTATTAAACTTGTGAACACCACTTGCTTTTCACAGCCCTCCCTTTTTAGTATCCCTCCCCTACCTTAAAGTTTCTCCCCCCTATTTTACCCCTTTTCCTCACAATTTCTGTATTTCTTTCCTCTTTTCACCATAAATCGAATATATCTATTGATACACACTGTGTTCACCCCCTTTCTTTCTCTCAGATATAATAGGTTACCTTTGCCTCTTCATGAGATGTAGTACCACTACTTTACCCTTTTTTATGATATAACTTCCTTTCTACCTCTAGTTTCTAGGACAAATTATAAATGTGTTTTTTACATATCTTTATGGCAGAAATATAATTCTCAAGATTTCTTTTTACCTTTTTAGAAATCTCGTGAGTTCTCTATTTGAAGACCAAACTCTTTGTGTAGATCTGTGTTTTTTTTCATCAAGAATAGGTGGAATTTATTTATTTCATTAAATGCCCATCTTCTTCCCTGGAAATCGATGTTCATTTTTACTGGGTACATTATTCTTGGCTGCATACCAAGTTCCTTAGCCTTTCAGAATATCATATTCCAGGCCCTTTGTTCCTTTAATGTGGATGGTGCTAGATCCTGCGTTATCCTTATTGTTGCTCCTCCATATCTTAATTGCTTTTTTTCTAGCAGCTTCCAATATTTTTTCCTTTGTCTGATGATTCTAGAACGTGACCACTATATTTCTTGGCATTTTGATTTTAGGCAATCGATGAATTTTTGCAATGTCTATTTTACCCTCTGTTTCTAAAACATCTGGGCAGTTCTCTTTGATAATTTCATGGAAAATAGTGTCCAGGCTCTTTTTTTTCTCACATTTTTCAGGGAGTCTGATTATTCTCAGATTGTTTCTCCTGGATGTTTTTTCAAGGTCTGTTGTCTTCCTAATAAGGTACTTGACATTCTTTACAATTGTTTCACTTTTCTGGCTTTGCTTGACTACTTCTTGGTTTCTCCTTGAGTCAATAATTTCTACTTCTTCAATTCTAATTTCCAATGATGTATTTTCTTCTCTCACTTCTTTTATATCTTTTTGTAATTGTCCAATTGAGTGTTTAAGTGAATTTTTTTCTTCTATGAAATTTTTTTTTCCATTTCTTCCATTTTAGTTTTTAGAGAGCTGTTTTCTTTTTCCTGTTCACTAATTTTATTTCTCAATGATTTGATCTCTTTATCCACTCTGGATCACTTCTCCAGACTCTCTTGCCAAGTTTCCCTTTCCTTTTCCCATTTGTGTTCTATCTCTCTTGTGAGAGCCTTTTTGATTTCCTCTATGAGAGTCTTGTGTATTGAGGAGCACATCATATCCCCCTTAGGGGATTCCTCTGGAGACAGTCTGCTTTTATTCTCCTCAGGGTTTGTATCTCCTCTCTATCCATACAGAAACTGTCAATGATTACAGCCCTTTTAATTTTTTTTTTTCATTTTTTCATAGTGGAATTGAAGAAAACAAATTGACAAGGAAACAATTGGTCTGTTTCTGAGGGAGGGATGTGGCTGGATGGTGTTACTGGGCTTACTCTACAGACTGCGGGAGACATCAGTGAGGCACTAACAGGACAGTGATGTCTGCACTGCGTCTGGGCTCTGAGACTCTTAAGAATGCGCTGAGCCACTCTGGGTTGGGGTAGGGATTGCTTGTCCCAAGAGACACTAGCTTTCTTGGGTTTTATTCTTTACCTACTGTGTGTACACTTTCTCTGCTCATCCTGGCTTGCTGCCAAGACAGAGTATCCACTCTGGGGTAAAGTTCGTTTTACAGAAACAGCAGAGATAGCACCTCTGGTCTGAGCAGTGTGAGCTGTCTGCCTCTCTTCTGCTGCTTGCCCTCAGCCTGCACCCTGTCTGTTCTTCCTCTCCCCTGAGCAAACACAGACCTTTTCTGGTGAATTTCAAGGATTTCTTCTGTTGGTAATTATTTGTGGTGGGTTTTCCAGTCAAGCATTAATTCCTAGCCTTGTCACGAAGTAAATTCTGAGAGAAAACGTGGAGCTCAAGCAGCTGTGTGCCTCCTTGCCGCCATCTTGTCCGGAAGTCCCCTAATAAAGAATCTTAAAGAAGAATTGGTCAAGAGGAAGCCAGATAAGTTATGAAACCAAGAAATAACATTAAAATATGAATTATGGAATAGTACAACAGGTTAATATTTGAGATTATTAAGATTAAAAAGAGAAAACGTAAAAATGATTGGATTATTTAAAAGAAAACTAATATTATAATTAAAGAAATAAAGAAATTATGCCTGAAGAAAAGGGGAAAGTAAAAATTAAAAAGAAATTCTCTGACCCTAAGTAATAGGATAATATAAATTAATCCTAAGAGAAAAACTTTAAGGAAGATCATAAATCCCAAACACCCAAGTCAAAGAAAAAAAATGTAATATCCAGCAAGAAAAAAAAAATCATATATGATGGTGCAACAATTAGAATCACAGAAAACCTATCAGTGGCCACATTAAAAGACCACAGGTCTTGGAACACTATCTATTTGGGGGAAAAAAACAAAGAAACAAATAACCAAGGCTTGTGGCTAAAAAATGTATCAAATATATACCTAGTAAAGTTAATCAAAATCTTAATAGACAAGAAAACATAAATTCAATGAATTGCAAGACTTTTGGAATTATGTTGCAAAAAATAAATAAATAAATAAAACCTGGATGTTAGGATTACTAGGAGAGAACTCAGGTTGTCTGGACAATTACAAGGTGAGAACTCAGATTGACTTGACAGTTCTCTGGCTCAGACCTGTAAAGGGAGTTTACACCTTAGGAATCCTAGAAGTAGCAAGCTCATTGGTTGAAGTGGTTCTTCCCAGAAGCCCTTGCATTATCCCACGCCCATTCTCTGGGAGGATAAAAGAGGCAACATTGGGCCTGGAGAGCAGATTGGACTACAAGGGCTGGAGGACAACACTCCAGGAAGAGGAGAAGTCTCTGCATTACAGCAGGCCTGATGGGACTCTCTGCAGGAAGGGAAGTCTCTTCTCTGGACAAGAGTTAACAGCAACTGCCTGGAGACAACGGTTCACTATAGGAAGAAGAATCTGTCTGAGAGATTTGAGTAGACACAGCAGATCTCTTCCCAGAGAGCGATCTGGCAGCTTCTGGAGACAACAGCTCGCTACACCTGAACTCAATGAAAAAAAAAAAAATAATACAAAGGATCCCAGAAAAATATAATATAAATATCAAAGATTTATTTCAAGGCACTCAATAAGGACAAACTGTTTATGTTTTGTATATGGATATGTAAACCATATATCTAAAATTCTTATTAATATGTGGGCAATTTAAAATAAAGATTAGGGTGGAGCTGAATATAATGTATTCTATAGAGCAAAATTTTACAAGAAAGGTAAAAAGAGTAATTATGTTATATCAATGAAGGAGAAGGGCTAGTTGTTCTGGAATCCTACTAAGTTTGGAAATTGGTTAAAGAGGAGAAAAATATAGGCATACACAGACACACACACACGTGTGCACACACACATACACACACACACACACACACACACACACAGAGCCTGAACAACCAAAGCTACATAACTTATTTTAATAAATTCTATCAATCCATCTATGGAAGAAAGTTTTCCTTTATACATATGTGAATTTCTGATTGTACCAGGAGGACCACTATTATTTCCCAATGCCTATTTGTTTTTAACTGTTCTGTGTTTACCCTGAAATGCCCTTGTATCCATTTTTCTTACTTTCCTTTGAGCACTTGTCTTGTATGAGTTGGAAATTGGTTAAAGAGGAGAAAAATATAGGCATACACAGACACACACACATGTGTGCGCACACACACACACACACACACACACACACACACACACACACATAGCCTAAACAACCAAAGCTACATAACTTATTTTGATAAATTCTACCAATCCATCTATGGAAGAAAGTTTTCCTTTATACATATGTGAATTTCTGATTGTACCAGGAGGACCACTATTGTTTCCCAATGCCTATTTGTTTTTAACTGCTCTGTGTTTACCCTGAAATGCCCTTGTATCCATTTTTCTTACTTTCCTTTGAGCACTTGCCTTGTATGAGTTTTTCTTAGACAAATGCACATTTGTCATTCTAACAATATGGCCAGCCTACCAAGAGTTGTGCTTGCTGTAGTGGAATTTGAATAGTTAGCAGTTCAGCTTGAGAAAGGATCTCACTGCCTGGTACCTAACTTGCCAGGTAATTTTCAGAATCTTTACAAGTCCATTCAATTGGAAGTAGTTCATACATCAATGAGGTCAGCACAATGGATCTGTAGACCTTAAGTTTAAGCAACCAATTGTCTTTTTGTATATCCAGGTCTTAGCCTAGTAATCGAAATGTAACAAGTGATTATTAATCATCAAATGCACCAAATGCTGTGTTATCCAAGTAATTTTCTAGATTCAATATTTGAGAGATTTTGAAAGAGCTAATAGATATATATGTGCAATCTTTGCATATATCTGCTATATTTTTGACAAAAAACAAAAACAAACAAAACAAAACAAAACAAAAAAACAGAGTTTCCCCACAAGCCACCACCATGTCATCCATATTTGGAACCATAAATTAAAACAAATGCAGAATTTTTCTATGCTGGGGAAAAGTTCACTTATCTTTACAGTGTACTTCCAAGTGATGTTGTAAAAGATGATGAGGTTGATTTTGTGTTAACAGAGTTAGCTCAGAATTTGGGAGGCTCTGAAGGAAAGTATAGGAGAGAAGATATATTTGGTTGCTTAAAGGTCAAGGGGGGGCAGGAAATAATATACAAAAAGCTATCTATGTACAAGGAAGATATATATATGCATATGTATGTATATATCATATATACGTGTATCTATATATGTATACACACACATAGTCAACAGAGGAAGGTATTAGAATTAGTCTATAATTATATCTTATAAAGTCTGGAATTTTAATTTGAACTTAAAGGAAATTAGGGGGAAGTTGGGAAGATGAAATGAGAATGGAGAAAATTTTGGAATAGGAAGAGGTGGAAAAGAGGGAATGACAGCTAGATAAACAAAACAAACAAACATATATACATACAGAAAAACAACTTAGAAATGAAGTATCTTCCAAAAGGAACAAAAAGAATATAGGGAATTAGGGTGAATAAAGATTGAACTCTGTGTGTGTGTGTGTGTGTGTGTGTGTGTGTGTGTGTGTGTGTGTGTGAACGGCACATGCAGTTTTATGGAAGATTTTGAATACCAAATAGAAAGAGCAATCCTCTGGAGAAGATGGATTGAAATGGGATTATTTTTGCATGTAGGGGGACTTTTTATCAAAATGAAGGGCTACTTTATTATTCAAAATAGATGTAAAAGCAAATATAGTGGCAGAATGCATCTGGAGATGTGAGTTGAAAAGGAAAGAAGGAAATATTTTTATAAAATTAGCAAATGACCTTTTCATCTTGTAATAATTGTTGAAAAAATAACTGCTAGTTTTATGAATTGTTTTCTATTTTATTTCTTCTTTAGCTGACATCTCTCTTAGAGAATTTAACTGATTTTCAGAAATAGAATTTTTATTTGTTTTCTCTTTATTTTTAAATCACAAAATCAATGAATCTTGTATATTTCAGTTTTTTTATGCAAGTTTTTAGAGGCATATATTTTCCTTAAAGTACTACTTGGAATGAATCTCATGTATTTTGGTATGTTATCTCATTTTTATTATCTTAGATAAAATGACATTTCTGCAATTTGTCCGTTAACAAATATATTCAATAAGATTATATAATTTAGTCTGCATTCAAGTCTGAACTATTTATTTTAAATTCTATTTTTAATTTAATTTAATTCTAGTATACATTGTATTATGATAAAGTAAAGAATATTTGTTATATCCAATAGATTTTATGTATATATTTTGGAATTGTTTATGACCTACAGAGTAATCAGTTTCGAAAAAAGTGTCAATTAAAGATGAGAAATATTTATATATGTTAAGAAGCCCAGAAAACTTCAGCAGCTATCAGAGATGACTATTTTCTAAAATTTGAACCCAATGAGATTCAATAGAAATAGCAAATTCTACTCTTGCTCATATATAATCATCTAATCCTTTGTTTAATTCATACTAATTGTTAAAAAATGAATTTGTCTTTCAAATGTGTTTTTGCCTCAGAGTGCTATTTAAAATATTCTATTATATCCTGGATTCTTTAGCAGGAATATTTGAACATGCCATATTAAATTATAGATTAATCTCTACCCTTTTTCAGAATTTTTTTGTTTTGTTTTACAGTACATGCTGTTTTGTGTTAGAGATTTCCCCCCCTTTGTTTACTGGCATATTATATTCTATGTGTTTTTCTCCCTTTTCTTTATACTGAGTACATAGCATAGTCTTTTTATTTTATTTTATTTATTTATTTTTTTTGTTCTTACTCTAATACATCGGTTTGTTTGCTGCTTCTTTACACCTCCTATATATATTTACCCTTCTATATATAGAGTTCTGTATAGTTTTCTTTTATGATTTCTTAAAATATAGTAAGCAGTTTTTTTATAGTCTTAAAGAATTTCATCAAATTATCTATCATCATTGCCTTTTCTAAATAAGTTGTTGATATAACATGCTTCTTTTGCCTTTAACTCTGTCCCAACCTTTTCTCATTGATTCAATGAATGGTTAAACTTTATTTGCTTCATTTATTTATTTATTTATTTTTTCAGTAAGTATAATACTTAAATAGATCACCTCTCCCATGTTTTAGTCAAAAATTTATATTCTTCAAAGTTTTCTGCTTTTATTCTTCTTTTATTCTGGATTGAACATTATCCCTTCAATGCTGCCCTGAAAATCCTTGTGACAATTTAAAAACAATTTTAAACTGAATTTCTCCCTGAAATACATATATTGTTCTTTGTCTTATTCTTCAGTTTTATCTTGGGATTCTTTTAGTCTAGACTATTTCTTCCTAATATAAGAAAGACTCGGACTTCCTGCCAAGATGGCGGCATGGAGGCAGAAAGCTGCTTGAGCTCAGTGTTTTCTCTCAGGACTTACCTCATGACAAGCTTCATAGTTAATGCTTGACCAGAAAAGAAACCCACAAATAATCACCAAGAGAAGACATCCTTGAAATTCACCAGAAAAGGTCTGTGTTTGCTCGGGGGAGGGTCAAACAGACTGGGCTCAGACTGAGGGTAGGCAAGCCAGAGCGAAACAGGCAACTCATACAGCTAAAAACAGAGGGGGAGGGGTACGATCTCTGCCTTTTCTGTGAAAAGCTTTTACCCTACTGTGGATACTCCTTCTTGGCAGCAAGCCAGGATCAGGGTGTAAACGCCCGAGGTGAAGATTAAAACCCCAGAAAGCTAGTGTCTCTCCAAACCGGCTACCCCCAACCCCCACCTGGACTGATTTAGCATGTTCTCAGAGCCTCAGAGCTCAGACACAGAGCAGCAATCCCTGTTCTGTTAGTGGCTCTCTGCTGCCCTACCCCCAGTCTGTAGAGAAAGCCCATTAACTCCGTCCACCCCATCCCCCCAAGACAGACCAATTGTTTCTCTTGTCAATTTGTTTTCTTGCATTCCGCTTTTGACAAAATGAACAAAAAATTCAAAAGGGCTCTAACCTTCGACAGCTTCTGTATGGAGAGAGAGTAGACTTCAAATACTGAGGAGACTAAAAACAGACTGTCCCCAGAGGAAACCCCTAAGGGGGATATGATCTGCTCCTCAATACAAAAGAATCTCAGAGAGGAAATCAAAAAGGCTCTCACAAGAGAGCTAGAAGAGAAATGGGAAAAGGAAAGGGAAGCTTGGAAAGAGAGCCTGGAGAAGTCATCCAGAGTGGATAAAGAGATCAAATCATTGAGAAACAAGATTAGTGAGCTGGAAAAGGTAAACAACTCCAAGGAAAACAGGATTACTGAGCTGGATAAAGAAATTAGCTCTCTAAAAAATAAAATGGATAAAATGGAAAAAAAATTCCATAGAAGATAAAAACACAATTGGACAATTACAAAAAGATATAAAAAAAGTGAGTGAAGAAAATACATCATTGAAAATTAGACTTGAACAAGTAGAAATGAATGACTCAAGGAGAAACCAAGAGGTAGTCAAGCAAAACCAGAAAAATGAAACAATTGAAAAGAATGTCAAGTACCTTGTTAGAAAGACAACAGACCTGGAAAACAGATCCAGGAGAGACAATTTGAGAATAATCAGACTCCCTGAAAAATGTGAGGAAAAAAAGAGCTTGCACACTATTTTCGAGGAAAGAGAACTGCCCAGACGTTTTGGAAACAGAGGGTAAAATAGACATTGAAAAAATTCATTGATCACCTACTGAAAGGGACCCTAAAATCAAAACGCCAAGAAATATAGTGGCCAAGTTCAAGAACCATAAGAAAAAGGAAAAGATATTGGAAGCTGCTAGAAAAAAGCAATTCATATATGGAAGATCCACAATAAGGATAACTCAGGATCTTGCAGCATCCACATTAAAAGAACGAAGGGCCTGGAACATGGTATTCCGCAAGGCTAAGGAACTTGGTATGCAGCCAAGAATAACTTACCCAGCAAAAATGAGCATCGTTTTCCAGGGAAGAATATGGACATTTAACGCAAAAAATGAATTCCATCTATTTTTGATGAAAAAAACAGACCTACATAGAATGTTTGATCTTCAAATACAGAACTCAAGAGATTTCTAAAAAGGTAAAAAGAAATCTTGAGAAGTATATTTCTGCCATAAAGATATGTAAAGAAGACATGTATAATTTGTCCTCGAAACTAGAGGTGGAAAGGAAATTATATCATAAAAAAGGGTAAAGTGGTGATACTACATCTCATGAAGAGGCAAAGATAACCTATTATATCTGAGAGAAAGAAAGGAGGGAGATGAACATAGTGTGTATCAATAGACATAATCAATTTATGGTGAAACTTCTTCCACTTCACTGAAAAGTGAGAGGGAAGGAGGAAGCTAAGGGGAAGGGAATACAGAAATTGTGAGGAAAAGGGGTAAAATAAGGAGAGGAACTTTAGGGTGGGGGAGGGATACTAAAAAGGGAGGGCTGTGAAAAGCAAGTGGTGTTCACAAGTTTAATCCTGGGTAGGGGAGTAAGAGGGAAGGAAAGGGGAAAAGCATAAACAAGGGTTAATAGGATGACAAGCAATATAGAATTAGTCATTTTAACCATAAATGTGAAAGGGGCAAACTGCCTCATAAAGAGGAAGCAGTTAGCAGATTGGATTAAAAGTCAGAATCCTACTATATGTAGTTTACAAGAAACACACCTGAAAAAGAGTGATACATTCAAACTAAAAGTAAAAGGGTGGAATAGAATCTACTGTGCTTCAGGCAAAGCCAAAAAAGCAGGGGTAGCCATCCATATCTCAGATCAAGCCAAAACAAAATTTGATCTAATTAAAAGAAATAAGGAAGGGGATTATATCCTGATAAAGGGCAGCATCAATAATGAAGCAGTATCAATATTAAACATATATGCACCAAGTTTTGCAGCATCTAAATTCTTAAAAGGGAAATTAAGAGAGCTGCAAGAAGAAATAGACAGCAAAATTATAATAGTGGGAGATCTCAACCTTGCACTCTCAGAGTTAGATAAATCAAACCACAAAATAAATAAGAAAGAAGTCAAAGAGGTAAATAGAATATTAGAAAAGTTTGATATGATAGATCTTTGGCAAAAGCTAAATGGAGACAGAAAGGAGTATACTTTCTTCTCAGCAGTTCATGGAATCTATACAAAAATTGATCATATACTAGGGCATAAAAACCTCAAAATCAAATGCAGTAAGGGAGAAATAGTAAATGCATCCTTTTCAGACCATAATGCAATCAAAATAACATTTAATAAAAAGCCAGGGGAAAATAGAGCAAAAAATAATTGGAAACTAAATAATCTTATACTAAAGAATGATTGGGTAAAACAGCAAATCATAGACATAATTAATAACTTCACCCAATAAAAATGACAATAATGAGACATCATAACAAAATGTGTGGGATACAGCCAAAGCAGTAATAAGGGGAAGTTTTATATCTCTACAGGCCTACTTGCATAAAATAGAGAAAGAGAGGGCCAATGAATTGGACTTACAACTAAAATTACTAGAAAAGGGGCAAATTAAAACCCCCCAGACAAACACAAAACTTGAAATTCTAAAAAGAAAAGGTGAGATTAATAAAATTGAAAGTAAAAAAAAAAAACTATTGAATTAATTAATAAACCTAAGAGTTGGTTCTATGAAAAAACCAACAAAATAGACAAACCCTTAGTAAACCTGATTTAAAAAAGGAAAGAGGAAAAGCAAATTGTTAGTCTTGTAAATGAAAAGGGAGAACTCACCACTAATGAAGAGGAAATTAGAACAATAGTTAGGAGCTACTTTGCTCAACTTTATGTCAATCAATTCGATAACTTAAATGAAATGGAAGAATACCTTCAAAAATACAGCTTGCCCAGTTTAACAGAGGAAGAAGTAAGTAGCCTAAACAGTCCCATCTCAGAAAAAGAAATAGAACAAGCTATTAACCAACTTCCTAAGAAAAAATCCCCAGGACCAGATGGATTTACATGTGAATTCCACCAAACATTTAAAGAACAACTAACTCCAATGCTATCTAAATAGGGATTGAAGGAGTCCTACCAAATTCCTTTTAAGACACAGACATGATACTGATACCTAAACCAGGTAGATCGAAAACTGAGAAAGAAAACTATAGACCAATTTCCTTAATGAAAATTGATGCTAAAATCTTAAATAAGATATTAGGAAAAAGACTTCAGAAAATCATCCTCAGGATAATACACTATGACCAAATCGGATTTATAACAGGAATGCAGGACTGGTTTAATATTAGGAAAACTATTAGTATAATTGATCATATTAATAATCAAATTAATAAAAAACATATGATCATCTCCATATATGCAGAAAAAGCATTTGATAAAATCCAACATCCATTCCTACTAAAAACGCTTAAGAGTATAGGAATAAATGGATTATTCCTTAAAAAAAATAACGACCATATATTTAAAACCTTCAGTAAACATCATGTGTCATTGCGATAAACTAGAACCTTTCCCTGTAAGATGAGGAGTGAAACAAGGTTGCCCACTATCACCATTACTATTCAATATAGTACTAGAAACTCTGGCCTTGGCAATAAGAGCCAAGAAAGAGATTCAAGGAATTAGAGTAGAAAATGAGGAAATCAAATTATCACTCTTTACAGATGACATGATGGTATACTTAGAGAACCCCAAAGACTCTGCTAAAACTAATAGAAATACTTCAGAATTTTAGCAAAGTTGCAGGATGCAAAATAAATCCACATAAAATCTCAGCATTTTTATACATTACCAATACAATCCAACAGCAAGAGATACAAAGAGAAATTCCATTCAAAATAACGGTTGATAGTATAAAATATTTTGGAATATATCTACCAAAGGAAAATCTGGAATTATATGAGCAAAATTACAAAACACTTGCCACAAAAATAAAGTCAGATTTAAATAATTGGAAAGATATTCAGTGCTCTTGGATAGGCTGAGCGAATATAATTAAGATGACAATACTCCCTAAACTAATCTATCTATTTAGTGCTATACCAATCAGACTCCCAAGAAACTATTTTAATGACCTAGAAAAAATAACAACAGAATTCATATGGAACAACAAAAGGTCGAGAATTTCAAGGGAAGTAATGAAAAAAAATTAAATGAAGATGGTCTAGCTGTACCTGATCTACAACTGTATTATAAAGCAACAGTTTCCAAAACCATTTGGTATTGGCTAAGAAATAGACTAGTTGATCAGTGGCATAGGTTAGGTTCACAGGGCAAGATAGTGAATAAAAATAGCAATCTAGTGTTTGATAAACCCAAAGATCCCAAATCTTGGGATAAGTATTCATTATTTGATAAAAACTCCTGGGAAAACTGGAAATTAGTATGGCAGAAACTAGGCATTGGCCCACATTTAACACCACATACTAAGATAAGATCAAAATGGGTCCAAGATTTAGACATAAAGAATGAAATTATAAACAAATTGGAGGAACATGGGATGGTTTACCTTTTGTACTTGTGGAAGAGGAAGGAGTTTGTGTCCAAGGGAGAACTAGGGACCATTATTGATCACAAAATAGAACATTTTTATTATGTCAAATTAAAAAGTTTCTGCACAAACAAAACTAATGCAAACAAGATTAGAAGGGAAGTAACAAATTGGGAAAACATTTTTACAGTTAAAGGTTCTGATAAAGGCTTCATCTCCAAAATATACAGAGAATTGACTTTAATTTATAAGAAATCAAGCCTTTCTCCAATTGATAAATGGTCAAAGGATATGAACAGACAATTTTCAGATGATGAAATTAAAACTATTTCCACTCATATGAAAGAGTGTTCCAAATCACTATTGATCAGAGAAATGCAAATTAAGACAACTCTGAGATATCATTACACACCTGTCAGATTGGCTAAAATGACAGGAACTAATAACAATGAATGTTGGAGGAGTTGTGGGAAAACTGGGACACTGATGCATTGTTGGTGGAGTTGTGAAAGAATCCAACCATTCTGGAGAGCAATCTGAAATTATGCCCAAAAAGTTATGAAAATGTTCATTCCCTTTGACCCAGCAGTGCTACTACTGGGTTTATACCCCAAGAAAATACTAAAGAAGGGAAAGGGACCTGTATGTGCCAAAATGTGTTTGGCAGCCCTTTTCATAGTGGCTAGAAACTGGAAAATTAATGGATGCCCATCAATTGGAGAATGGTTGGGTAAATTATGGTACATGAATGTTATGGAATATTATTGTTCAGTAAGAAATGACCAGCTGGAGGAATACAGAGAGGCTTGGAGAGACTTATATCAACTGATGCTGAGTGAAACGAGTAGAACTAGGGGATCATTATACTCTTCAACAATGATACTGTATGAAAATGTATTCTGATGGAAGTGGATATCTTCAACATAGAGAAGAGCTAATCCAATTCCAATTGACCAATGATGGACAGAATCAGCTACACCCAGAAAAGGGACACTGGGAAATGATTGTAAACTGAGAGCATTGATTTTTGTTTTGTTCTGTTTTGTTTTGTTTCTCTTCCCAGATTATTTTTACCTTGCGAATACAATCCTTCTTTTGCAACAACAACAACAACAACAAAAAAAAAAAAAAAAAAAAAAAAAAAAAGACTCATTCTCTTTGGTTTTCTTGGCAAAGATACTAAAGTGGGTTTCCATCTCCTCCTCCAGTTTATTTTATAGATGAAGAAATTGGGGAATAGGAACAAATGGGATGGAATCAGTCAGTAAGTGTCTGAGACTTGATTTGAACTCAAGGTCTACTAAGTGTAAGATCAGAACTCTATCCACTATATCACCTAGTTTCACAGCATCTACATTTGTGTCATCTTATGCACCAAGTTCTTCCTGATCATTCTCTGTCCCCAGATAAAAATGGTCTCTCCATCCTCAAAACCATTAAAACACTTTATCCTGATTTTTCTTCATAATATCCTACTGAATAAGGTACTTATTAGTATATATTTCCCTATCCTAACCTGATTTATTCATAATTTTATTCAAATGTAGAAATTGCCTTCATTTTCATTTTTGATTTTGCAATTTTGTATAACTCTTTAAATGCAACATTTTCTGCTTTTCTTTGTAGGGAGGAGGGAATAATTAGACTTAAGTAACTTGTTTATGATCACACAGCTAATAGGTTTCTGAGGTCAGATTTGTAGTCATGTTCACTTGACACCAGGACCTGTGTTCTTTCCACTCCTTTTCGATACGTATATATATATATATATATATATATATATATATATATATATATATATATATATATATATATATATATATATATATATATATATATATATATATATGTATAAAACTTCAATTTAATACAATTATATGCATATATATGTATTAAATTTAAATTATTGACTAAATCCAATAAGTTCTCCCGCTCATCATATTCTTAGTATAGTCTCATTATTCCTCAGTCTAAATTAACTTGAAACATTCTAAATTTTTCTTATTGCTGTTTCAAGACCTCTACATTGTCCCCTGAATTTTCTCTTTCATCAATATTTTTTTCCTCACATTAGATGTTTTTGTAGGTTTAGGCATTTTTTCTTTCTGTGTTTTTAATTGTTATTATTTTGTTTGTAGAATCATTCCAATTTATTATCCAAATGTTTTGATGTTTGACTTTTTCTTTTATAATCCCTATCACTAAGTTTCACACCTTTCCTTTCTCAGATTTACAAACTCATGAAACTAGAAAGCTAGGCAATTTGATCTTCCTTTCCTTGGAGGATACAGGTATTAGTAAGGTAGGATCCAAGTTTTGAGAGCAGGGGAAGAAATCCTCCAGAAGAATTTCCGTTCCCTTTTTTTCATGAGAGTCCCTTTCCATTTCAACTAGCAAATCTGAATGGAACATGTATGTTTTTTTTTTTTTCTCTCAAATTCCTCTGTGCCCTCTTATCCTTTCCATCTTGTAGAAATGACAGAAAAACTGTAACTTGTTCTTGAATGATTAAGAAGGGAAAAACCCTTTGGTTGAGCATTCATTAAAGAATCTGTCAATTAATTTATTTTCTTGAGGAGTGATGATGATTGAGAGGTTGAATATAATCTAGATTTATCTTGAGATATTATTTTTTGACTTTATGTATAGAATTGTATTCTGGTTTTTGAAATCACTTGGAATATTTCCATGTAGAGCTCATAATGTCTTTTTTCAAAGTTTTGGGATTTGAAGAGTTCTAGAAAAAGTGACTAGATATGTTGCTATTCTGTTGCTTAATAAACCCCATTGGAAAGTACTTATTAATTGATTTGAAATCTGGATGCTTCACTGTTTCCTGTAAGTGATCCTCAAATCTTCAGAGGCTTTTTTTTTTTTTTTTGTTATTTTTCCCCCTTGGGAATTTCTTTACTTACTCAATATATTTTGTTGATAGCATTATCAGAAAGACTAGACTACTTACAAAGTGACCTAATTCTTGAAAATTTTTTGATAAATACTTTTAAACTGTGGAAAATATTAGCAGAAAAAACTACATAAACTTTATGGGATTCCACAAATCAGGCTCAATCTAAACACTCTATTATTTTTAAAAATTAAATGGCAAATAGAGGAAATATTGTAACTTGGATAAGTAAAGACTATGATGTATTAACAATTCTAGTGAAAGTGGCAGACAGTTTGAGGTTTGAACTGGCAAAAAGAAATGCTAAATGGAAGTACCAGTCATAGATTATGCAGAACACATTTCAAGTGAGCAAAAGCAGCAAAATAAGGGAAGTCATCATTAAAAATATAAAAAGAAATGTCATTAGCAATATTGAAAGGTGAATAAAGAAAACAAAATACAAAGTCATAAATATGAAAAAACAGAATTATCATTGTGTTGATTTATAAAACAACATTTGTGTTTTTCTCTATCAGTAAGACTTCTTGGTGTATATTTTGGCTGGGAAATATACATATGTGCATACATACATACATACATACACATATGCATATACATATACAGGTGCATACATATATACATATGAAGATATATGCACAATGCAATGTAATATATTAAATGCACACATGAAATATATGATATTATATATTATTGTGTATGTCTCTTTTCTGTCTCTGTCTCTGTCTCTTTCTGTCACACTCTCCCTCTCATTTTAGCTCTCTCTCTTTTTCTCTATTTTATACACACTCAGGTTATTTGCATAAAAATACTTTAACTTTTTGGAACATCTTACAAACAGAATGGGTAATGCATATGTATTTATGCATTATCATAAACACTTTTATTTGCTTTGGCAATATATATGCACGTGAATATACATAGTTTATGTATGTACATATATGTTTATAAACATAAAGTATCTATACATAAACATTTATAATTTTTCTCTAAAAATAAAATAAGCTTGTTCAGAGCTTAAATGATTAAGATATAGGGTAATTATGTGGAACTTTGGTTTGACTATAAAGAATAATATGATAGAAAGCACTTAGGATGTGGTAGAAAGTCAAGAAATGGCCAGTAGTGCTTCTTTTGATACCAATCAATCAACAAGCATCTCTGAAGGTATCTGATGCCCTGTATTTGGTTCTAGGGAGAAAAAGACAAAAATAAGATAGTCTTTGTTTTTAAATAGCTTGCATTCTATGGGGCAGAGAACATATACATCTAGAAGCATTTTTAAATAGATATGAATTTAATTATCACTAATGTCTAGGAAAATAGAGAAAACTTCATGGAGAATGTGACGCATGAGTTGAATCTTGTAGGAAAATAGAGACTTTAAGAGAATCAAATGAGGATGTAGTACAGTCCTATTCAGGAAAAATATTAATGCAAATCTACAGATACCTCATTTTAAAAAATTCATTAAATTTATTAAAAGACTACAGTAAAAAAATATAAACTTTGACTCATGTTGAGAATCTGGTGGAAAGACTGCTAACCAAAACATGACTTTTTAAAATTAGAAAAGGAACAATTTATTCCTTATGGTAAAGAACATAATAGAAGTGAAAGTGAAAGGGTCTTAGAAGTCAGTAAGTCAAGTTTTAGGGTTCAAACAAAAGATTACTTTCCTCAAATTAGCATTTTTAAAGTGAATCATGCCAAAGATACATAAGAGAAAAAAAGAATTCTATAATCAAAGGAAGCATATAATCAACTTAAATATGAAAAGATCACAAATTTAAAACTGAGACAAAATCAAATATGTCATTTGTGTCTTAGCAACAAATATGGTAAGTCTTAATTGCAATTATATCATGTTACTACTTTCAAGACATATTCTTCTTGTTTTCTGTGCACTTTGATAGATTCCTCAAAATTTGTACTACATGTCCAGCAACTGAAAATATGCATCTCAATCTCATGGGAATCCACAATAATAAACATAAATTAATCATGATTAGCCACAATTAAATACACTTGGCTTGAGCTTCCAGAACACAGAATAGACATTTGGCTATTCTCCATTTAATTTAGTCATTGTAGACACTAAAATCAAACTATTCAAACTACAAATCTTCTCTGGCATCTGAACTAATACAGCTGTCTACTTTTATCACATTAACTATACTTTCACTCTAATACTATAGTTAGAGTTCATGTCATGAGGTTATTTCAGTAAAAGGTCTTGGGACATAAAAAACTATACTTTCTTTCTTGTTTTTGCCTTCTGTTCCAATCTATATCAATAGGCATTAAAAGGGAGCGAAATGTAACAAAAATAATCCTTCTTCTTATACTATATATATATATATATATATATATATATATATATATATATATATATATATATATATATATATATATAATGTATGTGTGTGTGTGTGTGTGTATCTTCATGATATAATGACAAAGGAGAAGATAAAAAAAAACGTATTATAGGAGGTGGTAAATGAGTTGAAACTTCAATGAACCTAGGAATTTTAAAATCAAAAGGGAAACTATTTTTCTCTTCTAGAAATGGGCAACAACCTAAGCAAGATAAAGCAGAAGGAAGAGTATTAGTTTGACTGGACTTTGTAGTACACAAACAAGAAAATGAAATTGTAGGTTGAAATCATATTATATAGGACTTTAAATTCCAAAGTGAAGAATTTGCATGAGGCCCAAGATATAAGAGGAAACCAGAGTGCCACTGAAGTTTTTGTGCAGTCATGGTTGAACTTATGTTTTATGAAGATTATTTTTGCAATTTGTGTGGAGGATAGGTTCGAAACAAATGAGACAAGTAAAGTGAATGACTTTACCTCATTTCTCAGTACAAAATATATGCAGGTATGTCTAAATTAATCTAAACTAAATTTGGAGGACATTAAGAGATAACGTAGTTATAGCCATATTTTCAGGAAGACAATAAAATAGACCTCGACCTAGTAAATCTAGTCAACCTCCTCACTGTGTTTAACCTTTTTGAATAGTACACATTTTTTTCTATTGGTACTTTTATCATATCAATACATATCTCTTGTGAGGTTACTCCATGGTGATTAACTTCTCTTTTTTAATGATTTGGTGGTGGGAAAAGTTCTAGCACTCAGCTGAATTGAACCCAAGGACTCCTCATGGGTCTGTAGATTCAAAACAGTCAATGGACTTTCATGAAAAAAAAAAAAAAATATATATATATATATATATATATATATGTATATTGCTTTTAAGGGTTTATGACATAGAATGGGGAATAACTATCTATCAATCATATCTCTATATCTCTATATCTCTCTCTATACATATGTCTCTATGTATCTATGTCTACATTCATATGTATATATATAGTGTACATCATGATATTTGGGACATAGTTCGTACTTTACAATAAATAAATATTATTATCTTACCAAAGGATTCATGTTACTAAAATAAGATCCTCAGAGCTAAAGCTACATCTTAATAAAGTCTCAGAAGGATACAACTTATATTTAAGTCTAGAAACTGGTCTTAAGCATATGTTCTTTACATCTATGTATGCTGTAGTAGCTCAAACAGACCCTTGAGAGGTAATTAGTTTGAGCATTTACAGCTTGGGCAAAGACAAATTATAAATCAATGCTTGATTGATTTTTTTTTTTTGGTCATTATTTTCCAACCTTAAGAAAATGATGGAGAAAGTTCTAATAAGACAAAAAAGATTTAGAATATGTCTTATGTATTATTCTGGGGGGATAAGATGTTTGGATTCTTACAGATATTATGGGCCAGAACTTGAGACAAGGTAATCTTTTTGGTTCACACCTTTAAAGGAATTCAAACCTTTAGGGAGTTTATACCTTTAAAGGAGTTCAAATCTTTAGGGAGTTTACACCTTTAAAGGAGTTCAGACCTTTGAAGGAATTTACACCTTTAAAAGGAGCTCGCTCATTGGTCCTTTAAGGAGCTCCTACAAGCCCAAGGAGTACCCACAAGCCCATTCTCTGGGAGGAAAAAGGAGCCAAGATTCAATGGGGACAGTCAATCTGGATTGGCCAAGGAGAGGACTTCCTGGGAGAACTTCAGGGAAGCTCAAGGAGATTCAGAGCCAGGGTTCAGTGGATTTGTAAGTCCAGCAGATTCACAATTCTATAGAAAAAGCCTGCTCATGGACTTCCGAGAGATTCACAACTAGGATTGAATTCTGGGAAAACCTACAATCCCACACTCTCGGAGGCAGAGTCTGATTCATTCCCAAGTCTACTTTCCTGTTGGCTGGAGGCTTTGGATTCAGAGGGAGCAGGAGACTGAAACTGGCTGGAGACGTTCTGACAGGAACTAAAGCCAAGGCTGCTTCCAGAAGCTCCCCAAGAGAATGATTACGATTTAGAGAAACAGATCATTGCAATAAGAAGTGGGGAAAATTCCTGTTATTAAAATTTTACCATCATCTGGTAAATTTTGGGCATCAAATGCTATTATAGATTCTGTGAATAATATACGTGGATATAAAACTATGGAAAAACATATTAGGCTTCTTCTCTGTGAAAGGCATTGTACCTTTCAAAATGAAACACTGAATTCCTTTAAGTGTTTACATGTTATTCGTAGAACAACATATTGATAGATAGATAGAAGGGTAGATAGATGGACAGATGCATGTTTATGTATATGGATGGTCATATATATCTATATAGGTGTGCATGTATATTGTGAAATGAATAACAAGGATATATAGGAGAAAAGGATGATAGCAATTGAAGGTATCAAAGAATACTTTATGAAGGAGACAGTGCTTGAATTGAGTCTTGAGATAGTCACTGTAGAGACAATGACAGGGGAGAGTATTAGGATCCATGAAAAATATATACACATGAACATACATACACAAATACATATACATGTATGTATGTACATACACATGTATATAATCAATTTCCCTCATTATCCTATGTATTTTATTTTATGTTTATAAATATTTATATTAACAATAGGTCTATAAGCAGCACTAAAATGTCACTGGAGCATAACACAGAAAACATTATTCATTAAAATCAATTATTCATCCAATTATTCAATTATTCTTCTACTCAATTATTCGATTAGATTATTCTTCTATAAGAAATGATGAGCAAAATGTCTGAAAAGACTTACATTAACTGATGCTAAGTGAAGTGATAGAAACAACATTGTACATAGCAACAGCAAGATTATAACAATGAAATGATTCAGGCCAGTTCCATCAGACTGTGATGGAAAGAGCCGTCCACAACTGGGGAGAGGACTATAGAGACTGAATGTAGATCACAACAAAGATTTTTTTCACCTTTATTATTGTTTTGTTCGTCTACTTGTTTTTTGTTTATTCCTCATTTTTCCCCTTTTGATCTGATTTTTCTTGCTCAGTATGATGTATGTTTAAGTATGTTTAGAAGAATTTCACATATTTGTCCTATATTGGACTACTTGCTATCTAGAGGATAGGGGAGGATTGGACAAATTTTTGGAACACAAGGTTTTGCAATGATGGATGTTGAAAATTATCTTTTCATGTAGTTAAAAAAATAAAAAGCTATTATTATAATTTCTTAAAAAAAGAACCTCCATTCAAGTCAATGAAAGATACTTAAAGATCTCACCCAACAATATATTTAAAGCAGGAAGGCTAGTAAAGGGCATTTAGCCTAACTCTTTTTTTTTTTTTTTTTTTTTTTTTACTTTAAAAGAAGGAAACCCAAAGAAGCAAAGTCATTTGCTAAGGTCACCTACATAATAAGTGGAGAAGCTGGACTCTGAGCCCAGTCTCTTGATTCCATCCACAATGAGTATGGTGTTCTATTATAGCATGTCTCCTCCCTGTTATTTGATTCTTGTAATTTGAAAAACCTCACTATTCTATGTAGTAATAACTATCAAAAAGAAATAATAGTAATAACCATTTTAAGTATACATGGCACTTTTCTGTGTCATTGGCAAGGGTAAAAATAAGAAATGGAAGAATTATAGAGTGGGATTTAGTGTGCATGAAAATAAACCATTTCCCCTGCTTAGTCATAAACAATCATTCTGTCATAACATCACCAGAAGAGAGGAAGGTCAAATCTAGATGAATCATAATTCTAAGAGCCATGTAACTAAACATTATATTTTTGTGCTGAAATGAAAAATAACTTTTATACAATCCAGTGGCATGTTTTTAATATTTCAAAGGGCAAAGAGGCTGAAGTTTTGAAAATTGTTTCAAAATGATTTCTTAGGATACCAGTGCCCTCACTGACATAGCCATATGGCTAGAATCAGGAATATTCTATATGTTTAGAGATGTTCATAAATGAAAACTGTTCTCTCGATTATGAACCAAGATGAAGTTGATCTAAAAGAAATAGACTATAATATGAAATAATTCATTTCAGGACACAAATGGTCCTGGTTTATTGATTGGATTATATGAAGTTCTACTTTTGTGTACTATAACAATGTAAATACTTCTCTGGATTGCAAAGTGCTTGAAAATATTCTATTGTCATAATAACCTTGGTTAATACATCTTTATATTCTGTGCCAATTTCCCACCAAAGTGGAAAGAGATAGGGAATCTGATCAACATGTAAATACAATTTTTAGTGTATGTTAGGATTCTTGCAGATGTTATAGGCCAGAACTTGAGACAAGGTATTGTGCTTAGTTCACACTTTTAAAAGAAGTTCACACCTTTAAAGGAGTTTATACCTTTAAAGGAACTAGTTCATTGGTTCTGTAAGGAGTTCCCACAAGCCCATGGAGTACCCACAAGCCCATTCTCTGGGAGGAGATCTCTTGTGGAGCTTCCGGGGAGAGAGCCTTAGTTTTAGTTTCAGTTCAATAATCCCAAAAATGCAGCCAGGAGTTAAAGTTCAGATCCCATATTGTGTCCTTCAAAGTCTTGAATCTTTTCCTGTCAGAACGTCTCCAGCCAGTTTCAGTCTCCTGCTTCCTCTGAATCCAAAGCCTCCAGCCAGCCCAAAGGTAGACATGGGAATGAATCAGACTCAGCTTCCAAGAGTGTGGGATTGTGGTTTCCCAGAATTCAGTTCTAGATATGAATCTCTCAGGAAGTCCATGAGCAGGCTTTTTCTTTAGACTTGTGAATCTGTTATACTAGCGAATCCACTGAATCCTTGCCCTGAATCTCATAGAGCTTCCCCAAAGTTCTCCCTTTGACTCACTCCAGACTCCTTCCAGACTTACTGTTGGCTCCTTATACCTTCCCAAAGAATGGGCTTGTGGGAACTCCTTACAGAACCAATGAGCTAGCTCCTTAAAGATATAAACTCCTTTAAAGGTGTGAACTTTAAAGGTGTGAACTAAGCACAATACCTTGCCTAAAGTTCTGGCCCATAACATCTGCAAGAATCCTAACAAGTGTACTTAAAAAATTAGTACTAATTAAGTTATACTAGGGGGAAAAAAGCAATAATTTCTGACAAACATTATTTAGTCATTTAACAAGCATTTATGTGCCAAAAAATAGGCTAAGTCCTGGGTATAAAATGGCAAAAAAAAATCAATCACCTCTTTCTTCCTTCAAAGTACATAGGTTTATTTTTTGGTGGAATGGGGAAGTTGCACACATTCTACTAAGGGAAATGATGTATAAATAATTAGTTAGAATTCATATATATATATATATATCTATCTATGTATCTATTTATCTCTCTCTCTACATATATATATATATATATATATATATTGTGTGTGTGTGTGTGTGTGTGTGTGTGTGTGTGTGTGTGTGTGTGTGTAAAAGGAGATTTAATATAATCTGAGAGACAAAGAGTCATTAGCAGTTAAAAGAAGCAGGCAAGATCCCTTGCAGAAAATAATATTTTTGTTGTCTCAAGGAAAGCAATGGAAAACAAAAATGACACGAAGTGAAGACATACTAAGCATAGAGAATATCATTAAAAATTCCAGAAATGGGAGATAGAAATTCCCATTTGAAGACTGGTAAATAGGCCATTATGACTGCATGTACAATATAGAGAGGATATTTCCAGAAGGCTGGAAATATAGCAAGAAGCCAGATTATGGAGAATCTTAAATGCTAAAAAGAAAGAAGCTTATGTTAAATCTTGGAGTAATGAGAGAGCTTGTGGGTGTTGTTGTGAGGTAGATAGTAAAGATGAGAGTAAATATCAGATTTATGTTAAAATAATTTCAATAGATCATTTAAAAATGGATTGGAATGGGGAGAGATGAAGGTTATTGCAATAGTCTAAGTCACAGTGGTCCTCAAACTTTTTTAAATAGGGGGTCAGTTCACTGTCTCTCAGACTGTTGGAGGGCTGGACTATAGTGAAAACAAAACTCACACTCTGTCCCCTCAGCCCATTTGCCATAACCTGGAGGGCCGCATAAACATCCTCAGCAGGCCGCATCTGGACCTCTGTCTATAGTTTGAGAACCCCTGGACTCTTGGAGATAAAGATTTATAGTAGAGTGAGATTTTTGTGTGGAATGTTTTAACATTGATATTTACAACTTTGAATTCCTGATTCTCTCTGTTCCTCCCTCCAACCTTTTCAATTTAATAGGATATCTATAATCTATATCTATATCTATATCTATATCTATATCTATATCTATATCTATATCTATATCTATATCTATGTAGTAATATAAAACATTTCCACAACAATTATATTGTCAAGGAAAATATAGATTTAAAAACCTCAAGAAAAACAAAAGCAAAACCAAAAAAAAAAAAAAGTGTAAGATTTATTCCTTCCTTCTTAGATCCTCTCCCCACAGTAAAATCCTTTTCTTGTCTCTTTCATTTGAAATAAATTATCCCATGTACATCCATCTTGTACCCATCAATATTATTTTTAGATATCATTACTTAGCATTAAATTTATAACTGTACCTTCTGTCTATTTATACTTCTAACTGTTCTAATAGTGAGAATATTCTTAAAAATAGAAATATAAAGAGTTTAACCTTATTAAACTCTTTATGATTGCCCTTTCCTGTTTATTTCATATGCTTCTCTTGAGACTTGTATTTGAAAGTAAAAAATTATATTTACTTCTTTTTTTCAAGAATTCTTGAAAGTTGTTCATTTCATTGAGTGTCCATTCCCCCCATTCAGTTTTACTGGATAGTTGAAGCCTGGCTATAACTCTAATTCTTTTGCTGTCTAGAATATTATATTCCAATAATATATATTCTTGGAATATAATTAGTAGAAGCTGATAAATTGTGTATTATTCTGAAAAGAAGTAAATGAAGCAAATTCTTCCCCCCCTCTTTGGCTGCTTGCAATATTTTCTCTGGAATTTTACTATTATATTCTTGGAGTTTTTATTTGTGAATCTCTTTTAGAAGATGATTAGATGATTTTCTAATTTTCTATTTTAGTCTTTGGGTTTACAATATCTCGGTAGTTTTCTTTCGTAGTTTCTTGAAATATGATGTCTAGATTATTTTTTTAATCATGGCTTTTAGGTAATCTAATAATTTTTAGATTATCTTTTCTGGATTTATTTTTCAGGTCAGTTATTTTTCCAGTGGTATATTTCATGTTTTCTTCTATTTTTTTTTTTATTTTTTGCTTTAATTGTTACTTTATGTCTCATAAAGTCATTAGCTTCCATCATCTCAATTCTAAATTTTAAGTAATTATACTACAGTGAAGTTTTGTACCTTTTCTTCCATTTAACCAATTCTAGTCTCGAAGAATGTTTATATTTAGTGAGTTTTTGTGCCTCATTTTCAATTTAGCAAATTAATGCTTTATAAAACATTTTTCTCATTGTCTTTAGTACTTTCATTACCATATGTCATAGTTTCTTTTTAAAGTGTTATTTGTTTAGTATTTTTATATCTCCTTTACCAAATTATTGAATCATTTTTCATGATTTCCTTAAATCAATATAATTTATCTTCCCAAATTTTCCTCTAGTTGTCTTACTTGATTTTTTTTCTTGTTTTATGATTCAGTCTGACTTCAGAAACAACCAGCTTTTTTCTTTAGGTATGGGATAGGATTACTCATTGTAAGTTATTCAGAGTAATTGTGGATCATTGTAACACTGAGAATGATAAAGTAATTCACAGCTGGTCATCTCAAAACACTTCCACTATTTTGTATACAGTACATTTAACTTTGCTTAAATTAATGGAGGAGTTTCCAAGTTTTTTTTTTTTTTAAATTTTATTTCTGAGAGCATCCTGCTCATCTTTTCCCCTAGAACAATAATATTCCATCACAATCAATACCACAGATATTCCCCAACTGAGGTACATCCCTATAATTTCAAATCATTTGGCCTGAGAGGAAAGCTACTACAAATGTGTGTGCATATAGGTCCTTTTCCTTTTTTTCTCTTTTTAAAATTATTTTTGACATTTATGCCTAATAATGGTATTGTTAGGTCAAAGGTTATACACACATTTATAGCTCTTTGGGCACAACTCATATATTTTGATAATTTATCAAATGGGTCATGAGTACATTCCCTCCATGTTTGAGAAATAAGGCCCCATAAGAGAAACTTGCTCTAAATTTCCCCCAAAAATATTACCACTAACTGCATTTCACCCCATCCATTCCATTCTCTCTCCCCTGCTCATCTTCAAAAATGTTTTGTACTAATCACTTCTCCAATTTATGCCTTCTTTTATCAATCCCCTTGCAGTAACCAATTATCTTCTTATTTTTCTGCAGGGTAAGATACATTTCAATACCCATACTGGGTTTGTTATTTCCTCTTTGATTTAATTCTGATGAAAGAAAGGTTCATTTACTCACCCTCGCCTTTCCCTCTGAAGGATTATACTCAATTTTGCTGGGTTGATGATTCTTGGTTGTAATTTTATCCCAGTGCTCTCCAGAAATATCACATTCAAGCCACTTGTTTTTTTTTTTTGTTTGTTTGTTTGTTTTAACATAGGAGTTGCTAAATCGTGTGTTGCTTTGACTGTGTCTCTACTGTACTTGACATGTTATTTTTTAGGTGCTTGCAATATTTTCTCCTATACCATAGAATTCTGAAATTTTCCTGGGAATTTTCATTTTGGGATCTCTTTCAGGAGGTGATCAATGGATTCTTTCTATTTCTGGCTTATCCTCTACTTCTAGAATATTAAGATAGTTGTATTTCACAATTTCTTGAAAATAATGTCCAGGGTCTTTTTTGATCATGGTTTTCAGGGAGACAAATCAAGTTTAAATTATCTTTCCTGGTTCTATTTTCAAGATCAGTTATTTTTTCCAATGAAATATTTCACATTTTCCCACTAATTTTTCATTTTTTTGGTTTTGCTTTATTGTATCTTGATTTCTCATAAAGTCATTAGCTTTCATTTGTTCAATTATGATTTTTAAGGAATTATTTTCATCAGTGAGCTTTTGCACCTCCTTTCCCAATTGGCTGGTTTTGCTTTTTATGGAATTATTTTCCTCATTAGGTTTTTGTATTTTATTTGCACCACTCTCAATTCTTATACTAATTTTTCTTCTATCTCTATTATTGATTTTCAAAATCCCTTTTGAACTGTTCCTTAATGTGAGCCCAATTCTCTTTTGGGGGGAAGTTTGGAAGTAGGAGTTTTGATTTTGTTACTATCTTCTTAGTGTATGTTGTGTCTGCATTGTCACAATAAAAGCTTTCAATGAGATGCAAATTTTTAAAGAAGAAACTGACTCCTTGAAAGTTAAAATTGAGCAAAGGGAAACCAATAAATTTATGAGACCAAGAAATAATAAATTAAAAAAATAAACAATGAGAAATTATATTCAATGAGGTATTTCATAAGAAAAAATTACGCTGGGAATATTTATGCTATGTTTCCTTTTCACCCAACAGAGACAATCCTTTAAGAAAGTGCTTCCAAAATATCTTAAGCTGGAAAATTGTTTCATTGTATTCATTGTAGCTTCTGTTGTTTCAGAATCTGTTAAGAGGTTTGACTTAATGTTAGTTCTAAAGGAAAGTGAGGAGAGTTCACTCAACTTGCTTACTTCTCTTTGTGATCTTGACCCTTCCCTTTTCTAATATTTTAAAACTATTCCCTTTATCATTTCTTATAGGCTAATAGTATCCAATTGTTTTATATACCACACAAAATAGCTATTTTAAATATTTTTCTACTGTTGCATTATTTATCCTTTTCTTTTTATATGCATGGAATATAGATCTAGTAGCAGTGCCATTAGGTCAAAAGCTATGCAAATTGTATAGCCCTTTGGACAAAATTCTCAATTGTTCTCCTGAGTTGTTGAATATATTCCAAATTTCACCAATGATGCTATTTTTTTCATACCTCCTTCAGCCTTTGTTATTTTCCTTTTCTATCAACCTTAGCCAATCTGATGAGTATGAAAAAATAGCTTAGAATTGTTTAATTGAATGAAATTCCTTCAATGTTGTTACTGCCTCCAGGCCTAGATTTCTAGTTAAATGAAACCACTTAAATTCTAGCTAAGTAAGAGTGGCCCTGGACTAATTTTCAACACAATAGAGAATATAGCTAGTCTCACCAAGATAAGAGAATGAAATTCTCTCAGGCAGATCTCTCCCAGAAGAGAGTTTCTCAAGACTTCAAGGAGAGTTTCTCAAGAGTTCACTCCATGACTTCCCCCATAATGTCAGAAAGTACAGTTTCAGGGTTCCCCCATCACCATTATCATCACTGACTCTACTTAGTAAAAGGATGAATATTTGTTTGAGAAGAGAAACTTAACAGAATTATACAGGCACACACACACGTGTGTGTGTGTGTGTGTGTGTGTGTGTGTGTGTGTATGTATGTATGTATGTATGTATATATATATATATATATATATATATATATATATATATATATATATATATACACACACACTATTTAATTTGCCTTTTTAATATAATTTCACACTTACTTATAAAAATAATTTTGACAATTATCATTTTAAGATTTTAAACTCCATACTTTTGACCCTCCTTCCTCTTCCTCCTTCCTCTCCAAGATATCAAGCAATTTTATATAGATTGTAAATGTACAATGATGTTAAGCATATTTCCATAATAATCATGTTGTGAAAGATTCAGTACAAAAGGCAAAGTCCATGAAAAAATGTAAAAAACAAAAAAGTCTTTCCAAAACATTGCCAGACTTTTAAAATGAGATATATAATCACTCAAGTTTTGTTAATAAATCTCCTTGGGGTGTGGCAGATAGGAGTAGCAAATGATTGACTCATTCCTCTAAACAATTAGCTGAAGAACCCTTAAAGATAGTTCAAAACATATATCTAACTTGTCCAAATTTCAGGTAGACAATAAACTGTGGCCATAATTGAATCAAAAGAAACAGATATGCTAGATTTTTTCTGAAATTTTAATAACTTAAATAATTTAATTGTATGTGGCCATATTACTATGCATATATGCATAATTTAACAGATACACAATTTTCCTGTATCTGTCCCAAGAGATCAGATTATGGTTAAAGCCGCAAATAACTGACTTTTTAGATCTCAATTGAATTGAACAAAATAGTATCTCAGTGAATGCTATATGATATCATCTCCCATGAAATGATGATCAACTACCCACCTTTATGAAATAGACCCTTTAATATCAATTACAGTAATTTTTTTCATAAATCTCAGAGTTAGTTCACATATGTTATCTCATTAGAATTTCAAATCAGCATAACTTTATGTACAGTAGATAAACTAAAAAAGTTTTATTTTTAGACAAAAATTTTCAAACATAATGAAGTAAAAATACTTGTCTAAAATCATAAACCTAGTTTCTGGAATTTCCCTGATCTCTTGTAGAAAGTCAAATGTGTTTTTTGGAATTAACAATATGCTCATTGTTCAGTTCTATATTTGACATAGAACTCTTCCTTCAGACTTTTGAGACATGTTCAGGTATGTCTTTGAAAATGATGGGGTTTGCTTTTACCTTTTATAAGCCTTTAGTGAGACAGGAGTGAATACAATATTGACAGCACTGCTTTCAGATCCCTTCGCCCCAGTCTCATATAACTATTCTAATCTCTTTGAATGAAAATCAAAATATAAATTTCAACTATTCCATCAAGGATTAATATAGTCATGAAAATATTCACCACTCCCAGTGTGAAAGTAATCTAGGCAAGTCTAGTGCAATTAGGTAGGATGACTATGTGAATAGAAACCTGGCATATTTCTCCTCAAGTTGCTAACAATAGTTTAAATAAACAGCAGGATGTATCAATTCTAACAAGTCCTAATATTGGCTTTTTCACATTATTTGGGACCGCTCTATCCCTTTCACCATGACCACAGTCTTTGCATTAGTGAGCTTACACTAATATATAGAGAAAATTTAGAAGTATTAAGCTTGCATCCAATTGTATTGGTTTTCTCAAGAGAAAGTCTTTGTCTTTCACATATTTTGTATATTGCTCCCTTAGTACCCTGACAATTGTTTTACCTCTGAAATAATCTTCCCTATCAATATCTGGCCAAATTTAGCCTCTTTTTCGGTTTTTGTTATGCTTAGTATCATTTATACCTTCCTCACAGGCATATTTGGAATTGTGATATTAGGGTTTAAATGTACTGATTATGTCTTCAATGTGAAAAAAAAAATTCTAATTTTTTTTCAAATCTTTCTTTTTTTCTTCTCTGTTTCTCATTTCATTTCATTCTTTAAGGTCTCTTGAGAAAATTTGCTAAGTTGAATGCTAACAAACTTTATATGAACTTAATTTTCCTTCAAAAACTTCTTTTAGCCTAATAATATATTTCTGACATCATTATTCATCTTCCTCTGTAAAGGAGTTTATATTTTACCATTTTTATTCATCTTCCTATATATATATATATATATATATATATATATATATATATATATATATTGTCTTTGGTAGCTGGATTAAATTTTATTTGACATTCAAGTAATATATTCACTGATTCTTGCTTTCTAGGTTATTTTTTCTTGTTTATTTATGTTCATTTATTTTTAGTATGAAATTGCAATGATAACTGACAAGGCGATTTCTATTATCTAATTCTTACTGTTGATTGGAAAACTTGCCAAAAATAATATTTTATTCCTGAAAAGCACTTGAAATATTACTTCCAAAAAGAGTTGAATGAATAAATATCATCATAATCAAAATAATATTTATAGAGTAATATATTATAGATTTACATAGAGTTTATATAGTTATTTAGAGCATTACATTTTAAAAGGTAATTTTAAATACTAAAACTGTATCTTCCCAACAACTATAAGAAATAGGAGTTATAATTAACCCTACTTTACAGTTCCAGAAACTAAAATAGTCAGAGCTTAAAGGATATGCTCAGGGGGATATGGCTAATAAGATGAGTCTGGATTTTACTGGTCTTTTTAAAATTTTCAGTTACTTAGCTGAATCAGAGAAAGTTAAACATTCAGTTTTATGGATGGATCAGACGCTATTAGTGTCATATAAAGTATAAACCTTATAATAAACAAAAAAAACTGATGAAAATAAGAAAATAATATAAAATATTTGAGAATTTCCTGCCAAGACAAATATGGAAGCTGAATGAACACAATTACAAAACACTTTTTCAAATAAATGAAGCCAGATCCAAACAAATGGAAAAATGTCAATTGCTCTTGGATTAGGTCAGTGGCAATAATTTTTACTTTCTTTTCTTTTCTTTCCTTTTCTTTTTTATTTTAGATTTTCTCTTTTTATCAAACCTTTTTATTATCAAAACATATGCATGTATAATTTTTCAACATTAACCCTTGAAAAATGTTGTGTTCCAATGTCCCCCTTTTCCTAATCCCCTTTCCTTGGTGGCAAGTAATCCAATGTATGTTATACATGTTAAAATATATGTTAAATGCAATATATGCATACATATTTATACAATTATCTTGCTGCACAAGAAAAAATACAATCAAATGGTTAAAAAATGGGAAAGGAAACAAAATGCAAGCAAACAACAAAAAGAGTGAAAATGTTATGTTGTGATCCAAACTCAGTTCCCACAGTCCTCTCTCTGGATGTGGATAGCTCTTTTCATGACAAGAACATTGGAACTGACCTCAATTATCTCATTGTTGGAAAGAGTAATGTCCAACAGAATTGATCATTGTATTAATATTGCTGTTACTGTATATAATGATCACCTGGTTCTGCTCATTTCTCCTAGCATCAGTGTAAAGTATGGGCTAGCTCCCTGAAGGGCCTTGGGTCAGCCAGAGTCAGGATGAATTAAAGTCCTTGGTCATTAGGGGAAGAAGTGAAGGAGGCAGGCAAGCAGAATCCTTGATTCTGGAGCCCAGGGTAACCATCCTTCTCATTCTGTTGCCAAGTCACTCTGTCTCTCCCCCTCTCCCCACAGAATCCTTGCCTATGATTATCTTAACACCATACATTCAGCAAGCACCAGTGGTGAGAAGAGCAATTATGCAAATATATGCTAATAGAGTCATTATCTCACATCAAACAGGTAATTAGCCTTAAGTGCTCAGTTGTCTGATTCAAGCATACTTTTTTTGGAGTTTCAGCCCTCTGTACATCAGTGCATGTCTCTTCAGGCTTATTGTTTCTTATAGAACAATAATATTCCATAGCATGCATATATTATAACTTATTCAACCATTCTCCAACTGATGGGCATCCACTCAGTTTCCAGTTTCTTACCACTATGAAAAAGGCTACCACAAACATTTTTGCACATGTGGGTCCCTTTCCTTTTTTTAAGATCTCTTTGGTATATAGGCCTTATAGAAATATTGCTAGAGCAAAGGATATGCACAGTTTGATAATTCTTTGGGCATTGTCCCAAAGTGTTCTCTATCATGGTTGCATCCATTCACAATTCCACCAAAGATGTATTAGTGCCCCAGCTTTCCCACATGCCCTCCAGCATTTGTCATTAACTTTTCCTTTCATCTAAGCCAATCTGAGAAGTGTGTAGTAGTATCTTAGAGTGGTCTTAATTTTCATTCCTCTGATGAATAGTGATTTAGAAGACTTTTTCATATGACTAGAAATGATTTTAATTTCTTCATCTGAAAATTGTCTGTGCATATCATATGACCACTTATCAATTAGCTAATGCCTTGAATTCTTATAAATTTAAGACAATTTTCTATATATTTTAGAAATGAAGCCTTCATCAGATCCTAGAATGTAAATATATATTTCCCAGTTTATTGCTTCCCTTTTAATTTTGTCTGCGCAAAACATTTTTAACTTAACATAACCAAAATAATCTATTTTGTGATTAATAATGATCTCCAGTTTTTCTTTTGTCACAAATTATTTCTTCCTCCACAGATCTGAGAGATAAACTATCCTATGTTCCTCTAATTTGCTTATAATATCACTCTTTATGTGTAAATCATGAACCTATTTTGATCTTATCTTGGTATGTGGTATAGGTTGAGTCGAGCTCTAATTCCTCCCATACTAGTTTCTAAATTTTCCAGCTGTTTTTGTAAAAAGTAAATTCTTATCCCAAAAACTGGGGTCTTTGGGTCTGCCAAATTTATCTCTCCTCCTCCTTCTCTTCCTCCTCCTCCTCCTCCTCCTCCTCCTCTTCCCTCTCTTTCTCTCCCTCTCATCTTCCCCCTCTCTTCCTCTCTCTCCCTCTCTTCTTTCCCCTCTCTCCCTCTCCCTCTCTTCTTTTACCTCTCTCCCTCTCTCTCTCCTTCTCTCTATCTTTTCCTCTCTCTTTCTCCTTCCCTCCTTCTCTTCTCTTCTCTTCTCTTCTCTTCTCTTCTCTTCTCTTCTCTTCTCTTCTCTTCTCTTCTCTTCTCTTCTCTTCTCTTCTCTTCTCTCTCTCTTCCATATCTCTCATTGTATTTTCTAGATTCTTTCTTTGTTCCTTTGAATTCAACTTTGTGTGATCCTGATTAAGTTTTATGTTGAGCTGCTAGAAGGAATGGCATTGTATTATTTTTCATTATTTTATCTTCAGCTTCAAGAATATTATCTTGCCCAAAGTAGACACTTTCTAAATTCTGGTTGAATTAAATTAAATTTAATTTAAAAGCACTGAAAGCCTAAGGTAAGAAGGAGGGAAAATAAAAAAGGGCAAAGTATTCAACAATTTTCCTTCTGTTTCTTCTATAAAATGGTTTTAAAAGGAGTAAAAATCATAGAACAAAAGCTTTGCCTTGTAGTATTTACCCACAGGGCTTCTTAAAGTTTTTCCACTTGCAATTCCTTTTTGCCCATAAATCTTTGTTACCCTTTTTATCAAACATTTTTGATAACAAATAATAATTTTATGATCCCCATATTCAATTTGGAGACCCCATATGGGTTTGCAAGCCATAAGATTGCATAGAATGTTGAGTTTCAAATCAGGAAGAAATTAGTTTGATTTTTTTCTTCTCCATATCCATGGAACCAATAACTGGTTCAATGATCATAGTATGTCATTTAACATTTCTCTTGATCCCAGGATACTTTCTAAAATGATAAATTGCAAATGAATAAATGAAACTTTTACAATGGGTACTTTCAATACTAATAAATAAACTCTACTGGATTCCTGTTGCCTCCAAGGCAATATATAACGTGTTCTATTCCACATTCAAAGCTCTTCATTACCTTGTCTTCTCCTGCCTTTCTAGTCTTCTTATAACTTACACCAAAAACATGTATTTTACTAGCAAGGTAACATATCACTTTGGCTGTTTCATGAAGAAACATTCTATCTCTTAGTTTGCAAATTTTCTTTGCCTATCCTTCAAGTGAAGAGAGCCATGTCCATCTAAACAGATCATGGGATAATCTTGTTGTTATCATGTATAATGAGATTATTCAAACCAGTTCCAATTGTTCCATGAGGAAGAGAGTCATCAACACCCAGGAAGAAGACTATGAGAACTGAGTGTGGACCACAACATAGCATTATTACTCTTTTTGTTGCTGTGCATTTTATTTTGCTTCTCTTTTTTATGGGTTTGGCTTGATTTTTCTTGTGCCATACAATAGTTGTATAAATATGTATGCATATATTGGATATCACATATATTTCTACCATGTTTAACATGAAAAAAGAATACCCACTTTTTCAAGGGCATATTAGTACTAAGTGGTTTCCATGAGCAGTTTATTGGCTTTTGAGAGTCCCACTTTTATTGAGAGTGCCTTTTATTAATTGCTGGTAGCATAATTAATAAAAAATAATTAATTATCCAAGAGTTATTACTCTTGAACTCTTTGTATATCCTTGAGGGAAGTGGAGTTCATAAGCAAAATACCAGGGAGGAGAGAAAGGGAGAAAGGAAAAGCATAATTTGGGGTAAATAAGATGGCATGAAATACAGAATTAGTCATTTTATCTATGAATGTGAAATGACAGATACTCATTCCCAGGATAATATACCATGTTCAAGTAGGATTTATATCAGGAATGCAAGGCTGCTTCAATGTTAAGAAAACTATTAGCATAATTGACTATATCAATAACCAAACTAACAAAAATCATATGATTATCTCAATAGATGCAGAAACAGCATTTGATAAAATATAACACTTATTTCTATTAAAAACACTAGGGAATGTAGGAATAAATGGATTTTTCCTTAAAATAATCAGTAGCACCTATTTAAAACTATCAGCAAACATCATATGGAATAGGGAAAACCTAGAACTATTCCCAACAAGATCAGGGGTGAAACAAGGTTGCTCACTCTTACCATTGCTATTCAATATTGTATTAGCAATGTTAGCTTTAGCAATAAGAGAAGAAAAAGAGATTAAAGGAATTAAAGAAGGATATGAGAAAACCAAATTATCACTCTTTGTAGATGATATGATGATACCCAAGAGAATTAACTAAAAAAACTGTTAGGAAAAAAATCTACAACATTTGCAAAGATGCAGGATCCAAAACAAATCCACATAAATCATAAGCATTTTGATACCACACCAACAAAGTCCAGAAGCAGGAGATACAGAAATTCAATTTTAAATTGCATATAAAATATTTGGGAATCTATCTGCCAAGGGAAAATTAGTAACTATTTAAACAAAACTACAAAATACTTTCCACACAGATAAAGTCAGATCTAAACAACTGGGAAAATATCAAATGATTTTGGATAGGTCAAGAGAATAAAATAAAAATGAAAATACTGCCTAAATTAATCTATTTGTTTATTGCTACACCAATCAAACTCCCGAGAAATTATTTTACAGACCTAGAAAAAATAGTAGCAAAATTCATCCAGAAGAACAAAAGGTCAAGAATTTCAAGGGTATTAATTGTTTTTAGAAAGCAAATAAAAGTGGGATAGCTATACCAGATCTAAAACTACATTATAAAGCAGCAGTCATGAAAACCACTTGGTATTGGCTGAGACAGAGAGTAGTTCATCAGTGGAATAAGTTAGGTTCACAGAGCAAAATAGTCAATGATTATAGTAATCTAGTGTTTAAGAAACCCAAAGAATCCAGCTTTTGGGATAATAATTCTCTATTTGACAAAAACTACTAGGAAAATTGGAAACTAGTATGGCAGAAACTAAGCACTGATTCCCACCTAACAATTTATACCAAAATAAGGTTGTGATAGGTGCATGATCTAGACATAAAGAATAATATCATAAATTAGAAGAACATAGGAAAGTTTACCTCTCAGACTTGTGGAGGAGGAAGGAATTTGTGACCAAAGAAGAACTGGACATCAGTATTGATCACAAAATAGATAATTCTGATTATGTTAAGTTAAAAAGTTATTGTACAAACAAAACTAAGGCAAACAAGAATAGAATGGAAGCAATAAATTGGGAAAACATTTTTACATTTAAGGATTCTGATAAAGGCTTAAATTCTAAAATATATAGAGAATTAACTTAAATTCATAAGAATTTAAACCATTTTCCAATTGATAAATGGTAAAAGGATATGAACAGAAAAATTTTAGATAAAAAAATTAAAACCATTTCTAGTCATATGAAAAGATGCTCTAAATCACTATTGATCAGATAAATGCAAATTAAGACAACTTTGAGGTACTACTACATATCTCTCAGTTTGACTAAGATGATGGGAAAAGATAATGATAAATGTTGGAAGAGATGTGGGAAAACTAGGACACTAATATATTGTTGGTAGAATTGTGATTGGATCTAACTATTCCAACCAATTTGGAACTATGCCCAAAGGGTTACCAAACTCTGCATACCCTTTGATCCAACACTGTTTCTCCTGGGCTTATATCCCAAAGAGATCTTAAGGGAGGGAAAGGAACCATGTGTAAAAATGTTCATGGCAGCCTTTTTTGTAGTGGCAACAAACTGGAAACTGAGCGGATGCCCATCAGTTGGTTGAATAAGTTATGATATATGGATACTATGAAATATTATTTTTCTACAAAAAATGATAAACCAGATGATTTCAGAGAGGCCTGGAGTGACTTGTATGAACTGATGCTACATACAATGTGCAGAACTAGGAGATCATTGTACATTGCAACAGCAGTGCTAAGATGATTGATTCTGATGGAGGTGGCTCTCTTCAACAATGAAATAATTCAGACCAGTTCCAATGGTCTTGTGATCAAAAGAGCCATCTACACCCAGGGAGAGGACTGTGAGAAATTAGTGTGGTTCACAACATAGCATTCTCACTCTTTTTGTTGTTCTCGGCTTGCATTTTATTTTCTTCATTTTTTATTCTGATTTGATTTGATTTTTCTTGCACATCAAGATAATTGTATAAATTTGTATGCACACGTTGAATTTGATATTTATTTCTAGCATGTTTAACATATATTGGACTCCTTGCTATTGAGGGGAGGGGAGTGGGAGATGGTGGGGAGGGAAATTGAAGCACAAGGTTTTGCAAGAGTTAATATTGCAGGATTACCTATATTTTGAAAAATGAAAAGCTTTAATAATTAAAAAAGATAATATGCAGGCTGATTTATGAATGAAGTTATAAAAAAGAGGAAAACTCTTAGGTCTAATTGTATTCTCTCTCTCTCTCTGTATATATATATATATATATATATATATATATATATATATATATATATATATATATATATATATATATATATATATGGATTTAACTGACTTGCACAGTATCACATAGCTAGTAAGTGTCAATGATCAAATTTGAACTCAGTTTCTCCTAACTTTAAGGCCAGTGCTCAATCCACCTAGTGATCTCTCTATATTTTGTTTCTGAATTCTCTCTTTCATTAGATTGTAAACACTTTGAGGACATGAACTGTCTTTTTGCTTTTTGTTGTTGTTGATGTTGTTGTATACCCAACATTTAGTATAATCCCTGGCAAATATTAGGTGTTTCATAAATGCTAATTGATTGATTGATGAAATCACAGGTAAATATACAAGTAAACAGTTACTCTAAGAAATATGGACAATATATACATATATATGTGTGTGTATCTCTAATAAATTCAAATTATCTTCTAGGATAATGAACTTATTTGAAAACATGTTTGCTGAAGTATTTTCAGTGATATTTGAAAAGTAAAATAAAAATAAGATTTAACAGAGATGTAGTTTATTGGTTGATGAACTTTGAGATAAGAAAGAGAGAAGGAAGGAGATAAGGAGAAAATGTATTAATCTATCACTGTATAATAGGACTGTGCAAGTCCTAGAAATACAAATATAAACAAACAGAAAAGACAATTCTTAATCTCAAGGGACTGTCTTTCTAATTACTTTGTAATCATATATAACACTTCATTAAAAGGAACTGAAAGCAGAAGGAAAGAAAAGATGAACAAGTAGTCAGGAGAATCAGAAACTGAACCAGAATAAAAGGAAATGTGACTGATATTGGTAGTTCCTTAAATGGAAGTACTAGGGAAGAACTCAATCGGAGGAAATGTTTGTTGCCATGAATGAATTCTCAGTATAAGTAAGCTACGGGAGTCGAGATGGAGAATTAGAACAGGGAGTCATGAGGTATAAATGGTAAAATTCTAAAAAAAATCATCATTAAAGAGATGGTTCATGAACATTTAGAAAGTGATAAAAGATTAACTAGGAGTGAAAATGAGTTTATTAATTCATGCTAATTTAATTTAAGTTCTTTATGTGACAATATTATTAGACTAGTCACATTGCCATAGACACAATATACTTGATTAACCATATATTATTTGTCAAAAGATATCAATGGCAATATTTTGCCATATCTAAATAGAGTGTAGAGTTGTGCAATAGATTTTAGAACAGTTAGATATTAGATTCATTCAGCTTGAGGACAGAGGAGAGATAAATACCAAAAATATTATACTCATATGTAAGTAACCAATAGGCATTGCTATGTTTGTTGTATGTGTTTTATATTTTCCCCTTTTTTCCAGAAGCAGAAAGACTAAATCCTTCGTCATATCCCACCTTTTTCTCCACATTTCCAGAACTAGTCAGATTAAATATTTCTCTCTTTCCCTTTTCCTCTCATCTTTTTTTTAAATTTTTGTGTCTCTTCATTTGTGTTTATCTCTTTTTACCTATTTCTCTGTCACTGTCTTTTTATGTCTCTTAGCTCTTGATATTTCTCCTCTTTTTCTCTCTGTCTTTCTACATCCTTTCCTGTGTGACTATTTCTCTGAATCTCTATCTACTTATCTATTTTTTTAGATGAAATCTCTTCTCTTACTTTTGGGAAGACTAAATAAGATTACAAATAAAATACAAATAAGATTAGCTCAACAAGTCTACTGTGTTTTTAATCTAGAAAAGCAAACTTTAAATACCCCACTAATCTTAACAATGAAAGCATTCCCCTCAGCATTGCTTGATCCCAGAAGCACACAGAATAATCACTTATTTTTTTTTTTTTTATGGAGAGAAACTGGACTTTTATATATATATATATATATATATATATATATACAAATAAAAATAAAGAACAGCTTACCAGGGAAATAGGAGAGTTTGGATTTAATTTTTTTTTCTGAAAGAAGAGAAAGAATAAAGTATGAGAAATAGTGAACACCATAATGATATTTTCATCTGCTTGGATGTGTTGTCGCTAGAGTCACTAACAATTAGAGATTGAGCTTACTAATATTTGGACTTATTTTACATATGAGTTACTTCTCTCTTGCTTGCTATACTGGACAAAGATGTTGACAGTCACAGGGGGATGGATAAAAATCATATTTCAAAAATCTACTTGTCTTCTGATCTCCTCCAACTTCATGTACAAAACTTCTTCAGTCCTAACATATAATTTTACCCAGCTTTTGAAACTGTGTGATATGGTTCTATTGAGATCCTGGATTATAAAACTCAAGACCCTTGGCTAATCTTGGTATGTCTTCTTTTCTATCAGACAAATAATTGTTCCCTTTCAATTTTGGGCTCCTGAATAGGTGTAGGTTGATATCAGTAATGTCAGGACAAATCCTGTTACACTTTTAATGGGAAGGTTTGCCAAAGCTAGTCTGCAGCATGCTACCTAATGGTGTCAGATCCTGTCTCATTTTTTTTTCTGGTTAAAAAAGAAAAAAAAAAGTATACTCTAATAAAGCATTACAATTTTATCTTATACATTAGACAAAATGAATTTAACAATACCTTGTTCAATTGTCCTATAAACACAGTTTTATTCCCAGGACATAATTTAAATGCTTAGGCAGATAGTTTAGCATTTAATATTTAAATGATATATGTATTTAAGTTTTCTCAGTGAATAAGTTTGGTGAGAATTGCTATCTCTTTTCTCTGGGGGAGTGAAAACCACATAATATTTAACCATATAGTGGACTCAGGTTTCAAGATCATAGTAATTTATTCCAAGTCTTTCCCACAGTGTGTCGAATATCTCTGCTTTGAGAATTGTGATATTTTCAATAGCCTTTGAGGAATATATATCTTAAAATTCTAAATCCTAATGCATGTTTATCATTTTAAATTTATACGAAAAAAGTATTTATCTCTTGGAATTTAAAAAAAAAAAAGAAAAATTCTTCCTTGAACATTTATCACATCAATACTTTTTTTTAAATATAACGAGGCTGATTAAATTAACATTTAAATATTCAACATTTTTAGGTCCCCCCCAAGAGATTAATATATTCCCACCAGGATCATTTGACCATGCATATAAGAGACTATTTTGATCTACCAAAGAAGGACATTGTGAATATATTTCTAAAAGACAGGAAAATGACTGCCCACTTCTGCTACACGTTAGATTGCCCTTATTATCACTCTTTTCTACTATTCAGACAATAGTTTTGAGAAATAAAATTTTCATGAGGTGATTTTGATGTTCAAAAAGAAAACAATATAAAAGGATTCTGGGATTACAATACCACATTCTGCAGAGTAAATTACTGAATTATTTTATGAATGAAAGAACTTGGGTATGAAGAGCATTCTTGCATTATAATTTATAGTAGCTGCTTCTGATGCAGTCATCTTTCTATCCCTCTTTCTATGGGATAGAAAACTGCCACTTATAAAGAGCACATAGTTCTGATCTTGTTACTTTCTGAAATCAGAAAATTTACATCTGTACTTTCTTTGATCCTTACAGGAATACAATTGTCCAACCATTATTATTGAGGCACTGAGCCTTGGCCAAAAAAGATTAAGAATGAAGATATTTTTATTAAAGGTTTTCTGTCAGAAGACTAAGATGCACCATATTCCTTTAAATTAAAAGGCTAAGGGCATTAGTGATTCCTGTAATTTCTAGTCCCCAAAGCCTTGGGACTGAAAGTCATTTAATATTCTTATTTTGTACTGCTGTCATATGTGATCATTTTGGGCATTCTAGAAAGCAGCTTTAAAATTTTCATACATTCCTATTCCTTTCATTTGAATTTTGAGCAAAAATGTTACTTTTGGGAAAAGGTAATTGTAACTTTAAGTAGCTTCAAGTCTGGGACCCAGTCTTATCTAAAAGAATTAATTGATGTTCAGTGTGGAAAGTAGTAAGACAGAAATTATCAGCTTTAGTAACTCAAAATGATCTGTCTGATTTCTGGATTTTCTATAAATTAGATCCTAAATTGATCTGGAAAGGATACTTCTTAATTGAGTTCCATTAGAATTATATGTGAAGACTCTACTTAGTCACCAGAAATGAAATAAAAGATAAAATGGATTTTTTCAATGTCACAAACTTGATGAGTTCAGTCCAAGTGAGTCTGAGCAGCAACAAAGGAATTTAGTCCCAAATATATCTTGCTATTTTAACCAATAAGCTAAATAAATGTGGTTGACTAAAGGTTAGAATGATGGAAGAGCTGGCAGCTCACTGGTACTATGTTGCAAAAGACTTAATAGGCCTTTCTATCTCTGAAGGTCTCTGAAGATTAGTAGAACAATAGACTATCTGAGGAAACCACATGACAGCTAAAGATCAGATTGTGGCAAAGTTCAATAGAAATTCCCAGTAGAGTACAATTCAATAGAAAAGACAAATTGGTATAAAATCATGGCTCACCAATATTTTGATAACTGCTGAAGAGTAAGTAGCAGGAACAGATGCAGAAAAGTCCAGCAGAAATACCAACTTAGTAGTATTACTGGCTATATATGTTAATTATTTATGTGTATACTGGCAAGATCAGGTACTCTCATATGTGCCCCTCCAAATATATATATATATAGCTATATATGTATATACAGAGAGAGAGAGAGAGAGAGAGAGAGAGAGAGAGAGAGAGAGAGAGAGAGAAAGAGAGAGAGAGAGAGATGTGTGTGTGTATGGATACATTTTATGTATACATGTTACACATATAATACATACATGTATATGTTTGTGCGTATGCATGTACAGGTATACACATCACATCTACAGGTCTATAGGTACATGCATACATATACACATATTTCTACCACTAAAGATTATTGTGAGGATAAAATGAGATGGTATTTGTCATATGCTTTGCTGATTTTAAAGAGCTTCATAAATGCTAGCTAGTATCACTAGGTCACAAGCTGTCTTTATTAGAGTTCTTTTACTATATCAACAAGAAAACACATTAGTTCCAAAAAGAATAAAAAAAACCCCATACAATTAAGTAGCATAATAAAATTATTATCTACCTGTCTGTCTGTGTAATCTACATGAATGTGAGGGAAGTTAAGTGGCAGGAGATAGAGCACTGGGGATTAGAAAGAGTCATCTTTAGGAATTAAAATCCATCATCAAACATTCTCTAGATGCATGACACTAAGCAAATCATTTAACTCTGTTTGCCTCAGTTTCCTCATCTATAAAATGAACTAAAGAAGAAAAGTACAATTCACTTGAACATCTTTGCCAAGAAAATCCCAAATAGAATCTCAAAGTGTTGGACACAACTAAAATGATTAAACAAAAGCAATAATTACGTGTGTTTATACATATACATATATATTATATATGTTTGTGTATGTATAAATATACACACATCAATCAAGAAACATTTACTAAGTATCTAAATGTGTCAGCTTTTGTGCTAGTTCCTGCCACTTTTTTTCACTACTGTGATGTATTCTGTTTCCCATTTTAGATATCTCTGAGTCAGACAGTGGTTAACTGATTTACATGGCCTGAGGCTGGATTTTCACAGAGGTCTTCTTAACTTCATATTTATGTCTCTATTCACTATACCAACTAGGTTTTGGAGTCAAAGAACCCACAAATATTTGGAGTACAATACATATCCTAAAGACGATAAATTGTAAGAATTTCAGAATACATCTGTTTCAGACAGGTACAAAGACAGTCAGCTGAGTTCAGATGGCAGTAAAGGGAGACTGAGGCAAGAAGCTGGGTGGGGAGTTAAAAGCATTGTAGCTTCCACTCACCTGAGAATTTTCTGCAAACCTCTTAGACTACTGTGTCCTGGCTGCAAGCAGGTAGTTTGGCAAATTTACTACAAAAGAAAAACACTGATACCTGGAAGAATGCTAGACCTAGCCACAATTAACTAGCACATGTAGTCAATCAGCAGAATTGCCCCAGGGCAAACTAAAATAGTTGTCTCTCCTTTCTGTTAAGAGCAGACATCAATCCATAAAAAAAGATGAAACAAAACAAACAAACAAACAAAAAAAAAAAAAAACCCAGCAACAACAACAACAACATCAACATCAACAATAGCATCAACAACAACAACAACCAAAAAAAACCTCTCACTACAGACAGCTTTTATGTAGAGAATAGACCTCAAATCCTGAGGTTCCTTAAGGCAGAGCAACTCCACATGGAGCCCCAAAGGGAGATATGAGCTAGTCCTTATTTCACAAGGTTTCTTGGAAGATTGCATAAAATATATCAAAAGAGAATAAGAAGAAAAATGGGGAAAGGAAATGAGATAATTGCAATAAGGAATGGAAAAAAGCATATAATGCCCTACAAAATAGATAGGAAAAAGATACCAATTCACTGTAAAACAAAATTTATGAAATGGAAAAAACAATGCAATGAACAAAACAATTCAATTGACTAAATACAAAAGGAGCTAAATTGAAAAAAAATTACGACACCAAAAATTAAAATTGAACAAATGGAAGTGAATGGATTAATAAGACTCTAAGAATCAAACAAAAGCAAAAAGAAAAGAAAAAAAAATAGGAGAAAATATGAAATACCACCTATGACAAATAATTGACTTGGGAAATAAATCTAGGAGAGACAAACTAAAGATTATTGGACTGTCTGAAAGGGATGAGAAAAAAAATAACTTATGTATTATCTTAACAGGAAATCATAAAGAAAAACTATCCTGATATCTCAGACTCAGAAGGCAAAATAGCCATTAAAAGAATTACCTAATCACCTCCTGAAAGAGACCCAAAAATTAAATCCCCAAGGAATATCATGGCTAAATTTCAGAACTCTCTCACCAAGGAAAAAAAAATATTGCAAGCAGCCAGAAAGAAACAATTTAAATACCAAGGATAAGGATTACCCAGGACCTAGCAGTTTCCAACTTGAAGGATGGAAAGGCCTGGAATCTGATATTAGGAAAGGCAAAAGAACTTGGATTACAGCCAAGAATAAGCTATTCAGCTAAAATCAGCATTATCTTTCTGGGAAGAAGATGGACATTCAATGATATAGATGAATTTTACCTATTTCTAATGAAAAGGTCAGAACTGAACAAAAAATTTGATCTCCAAACACAGAACTCATGAGAAACAAAAAATTAAAAAGGAAAGAACTCTTGAGAACGATATTTCTGTTATGGGCATACTTAGAGAGTATGGGTATAATTTGATTTTATTCTGATAATGTGAAAAATAAACTAGCAGTTGAAAGGGCATCATACTGGAAAAAGAGGAAAAAAAGAGGTCAAATAAAGGAAATTGCATTCAAATACTTATGAGAAGCTAAGACAAATGCAAAAAGAAGTAGATAGCAAAACTATACTAGTGGGGGGTATCTCAACTTTGCTCTCTCAGAACTAGATAAATTGAAACACAAAATAAATAAGAAAGAAGTTAAGATGTAAACAAAATGTTAGAAAAGCTAGGTATGATAGATCTTTAGAGAAAATTGAATAGAGACAGAAAGGAGGTTTTTTTTTTTTTTTTCTTAGCAGTTCTTGGAACAGGTTAAAAATTGACCATGTATCAGGGCACAACAACTTCAAAATCAATTGCAGAAAGATAGAAATAATAAATGCATTTTTTTTCAGATCACGATGCAATAAAAATTGCTTTCAATAAAGGGCCAGGGGAATACACCAAAAAGAAATTGGAAACTAAATAATCTCATCCTTAGATTGAATGGGTAAAACAGCAAAATATAGACACAATGAACAACTTCATCCAAGAAAATAACAATAATGAGATAGTATCCCAAAATTTGTGTGATACAGCCCAAGTGATTATAAAGGGAATTTTCATATCTCTAGGTGCTTACTTGCATAAAATAATAAAATTAATGAATTAGGCTTACAACTAAAAAAGCTAGAAAAATTAAATTAAATACCAATTTTGAAATTCTGAAAATAAAAGGGGACATTAATAAAATCAAAAATAAGAAAACTATTGAATTAATAAATAAAATTAAGTGTTGGCTTTATGAAAAAAACCCAGCAAAATAGGATGCCTTTATTTAATTTGACTAGAAAAGAGAAAGAAGAAAATCAAATTGTTAGTCTCAAAAAGGGAGAACTTTACACCAATAAGGAGGAAATTAGAGAAATAATTATGGGTTATATTGCTCAAGTAGATGATAATAAATTTAATAATCTAAATTAAATGGAGGAATATCTACAAAAATATAAATTACCCAGGTTAACAGATGAGGAAATAAGCTACTTAAATTGTCCCATTGTAGAAAATGAAATAGAATAAGCCATTAACCAACTCCTTAAGAAAAAATCTCCATGTTCAGATGGATTTACATGTGAATTCTGCCAAACATTCAAAGAAAAATTAATTCCAATACTATAAAAACTATTTGAAGAAATAGAGAAAAAAGTCGGCCTACAAATTTTCTTTTATGACACTGTTATTGTGCTGATAACTAAACCAGGTAGAGTGAAAACAGAGAAAGAAAATTATAGACCAATTTCCCTAATGAATGTTGATGCAAAATTTTTAAAGAAAACATTAGCAAAGAAATTATAAAAAATCATCCCCAGGATAATACATCCTGACCAAACAGGATTTATACCAGGAATGCAGGGTTGGTTTAATATTAAGAAAATTATTAGGATAATCAAGTATATCAAAAACCAAACTAACAAAAATCATATGATTATCTCAATAGATGTAGAAAAATCATTTGATAAAATCCAACACCCATTCCTATTAAAAACATTAGAATAATTGGATTTTTCCATAAAATGATCAGTAGCATATATTTAAAACCATCAGCAAGCATTATATGTAATAGAGACAAACTAGAACCATTGCCAATAAATTCAGAAGTGAAATAAGGCTGCCCACTATCACCATTACTATTCAATATTGTATTAGAAATTTTAGTTTTGGTAATAAAATAAGAAGAGGAGATGAAAGGATTTAGAATACCAAATTATCTCTCTTTGCAGATAATATGATGGTATAGTTAGAGAACTTTAGAGAATCAACTTAAAAACAAAACAAAACAAAACAAAAAAAACTACTAGAAACAAATCACAAGTTTAGCAAAGTTGCAGGATACTGCAATAAATCCACATAAATCCACATAAATCATATTTTGGAATCTGTCTCCAAAGGGAAAGTCATAAATTATATAAACATAACTGCAAAACACTTTCCACACAAATAAAGTCAGATCTAATAGTTGGAAAAATATCAAGTACTTATGGGCAAGCCAAAAGTATATAATAAAAATGATAATACTACATAAATTAAACTACTTATTCAGTATTATACTAATCAAATTCCCCAAATTATTTTAAATATCAATAAAAATAATAATAAAGTTCATCTGGAAGAACAAAAAGTCAAGAATTTCAAGGGGGAATTAATGAAGAAAATGCTAATGAAGGCAGTTTAACTGTGCCAGACCTAAAATTATATTATAAAACAGAGGTTATCAAAACCTTTTGGTACTGGCTAAAAAATAGAGTAGTCAATCAGTGGAATAGGTTAGGATCACAGGGCAAAATGGTTATTAACTATAGCAATGTAGTGATTGACAAACCCAAAGACCCCTTATTTTTGAATAAGAACTCACTTTTTGACAAAAACTGCTGGGAAAAGTGTAAACTGGCATGGCAGAAACTAGGTAGTGACCTACACATAACACTACATGTCAAGATAACATATAAATGGGTCCACGAATTAGACATAATGAGAGATGTCATAAGCAAATTAGAATATAAGATAGTTTGCCTCTCCTGATCTGTGGAGAAGGAAGTAATTTATGTCCTGAGAAGATCTGAAACTCATAATTGAATACTAGATAGATAATTTTGATTATATTAAGTTTAAAAAGTTTTATACAAACAAACTAATTCAGACAAGATCAGAAGGGAAGCAATAAATTGGGAAATGATTTTGATATTTAATGGTTCTGATAAATCCATCATTTCTAAAATATAGAGAGAATTGACTCCAATCCATTCTGCAGTTGATAAATCATCAAAGAATATGAACAGATAATTTTAAAATGAAGAAATTAAAACTATATCTAATTGGGTGGAGACAAAATAGTGCAGAGGATATATGCATCTAGCTAAACTCTCCTTTACCCTCAGACTACTTTTTTTATGAAAGGCCTCAGAATTAATGCTTGAGAAGTTAAGAGAGTTGCAAGAAGACATAGACAGCAAAACTATAATAATGGGAGATCTCAACCTTGCATTCTTAGAATTAGATAAATCAAACCACAAAACAAATAAGAAAGAAATTAAAGAGGAAAATAGAACATTAGAAAATTAGGAATGATTGATCTTTGGAGAAAACTGAATGGTGATAGAAAGGAGTATACTTTCTTCTCAGGAGTTCATGGAACTTACACAAAAATTAACCATATATTGGGACATAAGGATCTCAAAATTAAATGCAAGAAGACAGAAATAGTAAATGCTTTCTTCTCAGATCACAATGCAATAAAAACTACATTCAACAAGAAGTTAGGGGTAAATAGACCAAAAATAATTAGAAACTAAATAATCTCATTTTAAAGAATGACTGGGTGAAACAACAAATTATAAAAACAATAATTTCATGCAAGATAATGACAATGATGAGACATCATACCAAAATTTGTGGGATGATGCTAAAGCGGTAATAAGGGGAAAATGTTATATATTTAGAGGCTTACTTGAACAAAATATAGAAAAAGAAGATCAGTGGTTTGGCCTGCAACTCAAAAAGGTAGAAAAAGACCAAATTAAAAACCCCCAACCAAAAACAAAAACTTGAAATTCTAAAATTAAAAGGAGAAATTAATAACATTGAAAGTAAAAAAAAAAAAAAACTATTAAATTAATAAATAAAACTAAGAGTTGGCTTTATGAAAAAGCCAATAACATAGATAAACCTTTGGAAAATCTGATCAGAAAAAGGAAAGAGGAAAATCAAATTGTTAGTCTTAAAAATGAAAATAGGGATCTTTCCACCAATGAAGAAGAAACTAGAGCAATAATAAGGAGTTATTTTGCCCAACTTTATGCCAATAAATTTGATAACTTAAGTGAAATGGATGACTACCTCCAAAAATATAGGCTTCCTTGGTTAACAGAGGAGGAGGTAAACTGTTTAAATAGTCCCATTTCAGAAAAAAATAAATAGAATAAGCTATTAATCAGCTCCCCAGGAAAAAATCCCCAGATCCAGATGGATTTAAATGTGAATTCTACCAAATATTTAAAGAACAATTAACTCCAATGTTATAAACTATTTGAAAAAATAGGGGATGAAGGAGTCCTATCAAACTCCTTTTATAACACAGACATGGTACTGATACCTAAACCAGATAGGTTGAAAACTGAGAAAGAAAACTATAGACCAATTTCCTTAATGAATATTGATGCTAAAATCTTAAATAAGATATTAGTAAAAATATTTCAGAAAATCATCCCTAGGATAATACACTATGAGCAAGTAGGATTTATACCAGGAATGCAGGGTTGGTTTAATATTAGGAAAATTATTAGTATAATTGATCATATTAATAATCAAATTAATAAAAACCATATGATCATCTCAATAGATGCAGAAAAACATTTGATAAAATACAACATCCATTCCTACTAAAAACACTTGAGAGTATAGGAATAAATGGACTATTCCTTAAAACAGTCAGGAGCACATATTTAAGACCGTCAGTAAGCATAATATGTAATGGAGATAAACTGGAATCTTTCCCTGTAAGATCAGGAGTTAAACAAGGTTGCTCACTATCACCATTACTATTCAATATTGTATTAGAAATGCTAGCCTTGGCAATAAGAGTCGAGAAAGAGATTAAAGGAATAAGAGTAGGAAATGAGGAAATCAAAGTATCACTCTTTGCAGATGATATGATGATATGATGGTATACTTAGAGAACCCCAGAGATTCTAACAAAATGTTATTATAAATAATTCACAACTTTAGCAAAGTTGCTAGATACAAAATAAATCCAGATAAATCCTCAGCATTTTTACACATCACCAACAAAATGCAACAGCAAGAGATACAAAAAGATATTCCATTCAAAACAACTGTCGAGAGTATAAAATATTTGGGAATCCATCTACCAAAGAAAGGTCAGGAATTAATAGGAGAAAAATTACAAAACACTTGCCGCAAAAATAAAGTCAGATTTAAATAATCAGAAAGACATTAAGTGCTCTTGGATAGGCCGAGTGAATATAATAAAGATGAAAATACTCCCCAAACTAATCTATTTATTTACTGCTATACCAATCAGACTCCCAAGAAACTATTTTAATGACCTAGAAAAAATAACAACAAAACTCATATGGAAGAACAAAAGGTCAAGAATTTCAAGGGAATTAATGAAAAGAAAACCAGATGAAGGTGGTCTAGCTGTACCTGCTCTAAAGCTATATTATAAAGCAGCAGTCACCAAAACCATTTGATATTAACTAAGAAATAGATTAGTTGATCAGTGGAACAGATTAGGTATACAGGACAAAATAGGGTACAATTATAACAATCAAGTGTTTGAAAAACCCAAAGATACCAACTTTTGGGATAGGAATTCATTGTTTGAAAAAACCTGTTGGGAAAACTGGAAATTAGTATTGCAGAAATTAGATATGGACCCACACTTAACACCATATACCAAGATAACATCAAAATGGTTCCATGATTTAGGCATAAAAAATGAGATTATAAATGGATTAGAGAAACAGAGGATAGTCTACCTCTCAGACTTGTGGAGGAGGAAGAAATTTGTGACCAAAGGAGAACTAGAGATCATTATTGATCACAAAATAGAAAATTTTGATTACATCAAATTAAAAAGCTTTTGTACAAACAAAACGAATGCAAATAAGATTAGAAGGGAAGTAACAAAATAGGAAAATATTTTTACAGTTAAAGGTTCTGATAAAGGCCTCATCTCCAAAATATACAGAGAACTGACTCTAATTTATAAGAAATAAATAAATTCCCCAATTGATAAATGGTCCAAGGATATGAGCAGACAATTTTCAGATGATGAAAATGAAACTATATCCACTCATGTGAAAGAGTGTTTCAAATCACTACAGATCTGAGAAATGCAAATTAAGACAACTCTGAGATATCACTACACACCTGTCAGATTGGCTAAGATGAGAGGAAAAGATAATGATGAATGTTGGAGGGGATGTGGAAAAACTGGGAAACTGATGCATTGTTGGTGGAGTTGTGAAAGAATCCAGCCATTCTGGAGAGCAATTTGGAACTATGCCCCAAAAGTTATCAAACTGTGTATACCCTTTGATCCTGGGCTACTCCTGTGCTTATATCCCAAAGAAATACTAAAGAAGGGATAGGTACCTGTATGTGCCAAAATGTTTGTGGCAGCTCTTTTTGTAGTGGCTAGAAACTGGAAAATGAATGGATGCCCATCAATTGGAAAATGGTTGGGTAAATTGTGGTATATGAATGTTATGGAATAGTATTGCTCTGTAAGAAATGACCAGCAGGATGAATACAGAGAGAATTGGAGAGACTTACATAATCTGATGCTGAGTAAAATCAGCAGAACCAGGAGGTCACTGTACACTTCAACAGCAATATAGTATGAAGATATATTCTAATTGAAGTGGATATCTTCAGCATAAAGAAGATCCAATTCAGTTCTAGTAAATCAATGATGGACAGAAACAGCTACACCCAGAGAAGGAACACTGGGAAAGGAGTGTAAAATGTTTGCACTATTGTCTTTCTACCCAGGTTACTTATAACTTCAGAATCTAATTCTTAACGAGCAATAAGAAATTTGGTTTTACACACATATATTGTATATAGGATATACTGTAACACATTCAATATATATGGGATTGCCTGTTATCTAAGGGAGGGAGTAGAGCGAGTGAGGGGAAAATTTGTAAAAGTGAATACAAGGGATAATGTTGTAAAAAATTACCAATGTATATGTACTGTCAAAATATAATTATAAAATTAATAAATTATCAAAAAAAGAACAGAATAATTCATTTAAAAACTCAATTGGGCAATTACAAAAAAAATTAAAAAGTAAATGAAAAAATTCATTAAAAATTATACTATCCAATTGATAAGTGATGAATAGAACCAGCTACAACCAGCCAAAAAACATTGGGAAATGAGTCTGGGTGGCTTACATTTTTGTTTTTCTTCCCAAGTTATTTTTTTTTCCTTTCTAAATTCACTTTTTCTTGTACAACAATGGAATGGTATAAACATGTACAAATATATTGTATTTAAGATATACTTTAACATGTTTAACATATATAAGACTGCCTGACATCTAGGGGAGGGAGTGTAGGGAAGGAGGGGATAATTTGGAACAGAAATGTTTGTAATAGTTAATGTTGAAAAATTACCTATGTATGTATTCTGTCATTAGAAAGCTAAAATAATAATTTTTTTCTTTTCTTTTCTTTTCTTTTCTTTCTTTCTTTCTTTCTTTCTTTCTTTCTTTCTTTCTTTCTTTCTTTCTTTCTTTCTTTCTTTCTTTCTTTCTTTCTTTCTTTCTTTCTTTCTTTTAATTATAGTTTTAATTCAGCAGATATATGCATGGGTAATTTTTCAGCATTGACAATTGCCAAATCTTTTGTTCCAATTTTTCCCCAACTCGCCTCCCCCCCCACCAGATGGCAGGTTGACCAATATATGTTAAATATGTTAAAGTATAAATTAAGTATAATATATGTATACCTGTCCAAACAGTTGTTTTGCTGTAAAAAAAGAATAGGACTTTGAGATAGTGTACAATTAGCCTCTGAAGGAAATAAAAAATGCAGGTGGACAAAAATAGAGGGATTGCGAATTATATGTAATAGTTCATAGTCATCTCCCAGAGTTCTTTTACTGGGTGTAGCTAGTTCAGTTCATTACTGCTTTATTGGAACCGATTTGATTCATCTCATATAATAATAATTGTTTAAAAACTATTTTAATCATATGAGAAAATGCTCTAAATCACTATTGATCAGAAAGATTCAAATTGAGACAAGTCTGAGATACCATTATACACTTCACAGATTGGCTAAAATGATATTAAAAAATGACAAATGTTGGAGATGATATAGGAAACTAGGATGTGGAACTCTAATAAATTGTTGGTGGAACTGTGAATAGATCCAAACATTTTAGAGGTTAATTTGGATGTATGTTCAAAGTTATCAGAATGTGTATACATTTTGATTCAGCAGTGTTTGAAATTCAACTGCAAATCTATTAGCAAAATAGTTATTCCATTAAAATATATAGCACAATTTTCATATAAATTTCACTTTCTTTTTTTTACCCCATCCTAGAGATGACTACCATTAGACACAAATGTGTTTGCATATATATATATATATACATATATACATATATATATCAAGTATTGCTATACATATGTCTATCAGTTATTTCAATGTATGTAGGTGGTGTCTTCATATGTCTTTGAAGTTAATGTGAGTATTTATAACAGTGAATATATTTTGGTCAATCAAAATCATTCTAAAAACAAAATTGATGTTATTATATACAGTGTTCTCTTTGTTCTTCTCATTTTGCTTTTCTTTATTCCATAAGTATTCTCATGATTTCTAAGATAATCAAGCTCATCATTTATTTTAGGAATATTCCATCAAAATCACATACCACAATTTTTTCAGCCATTCTTTAATTGGTAGGCATCCCTACAATTTCTCATACTTTGCCACAGGAAGAGAGCTGTTATATAATTTGAGGATATGTAATTTGTTTCCCTTTTTCTTAAATAATTTTTGGAAATCAATCTTATACCAGTATTTCTGAGTCAACAGGTATAGGCAGTTGAATAACTCCTTGTGCATAATTCCAGATTGCTCTCCAAAATGGTTGAATCAGTTCACAATTCTGCCAACAATGATTGCCAATTTTCTGCATCTCTTCCAACATATGTTGCTTTTCATTTCTTATCTTTAGTAAATCAGGTATATGTAAAATGATATCATTTTTATTGATTTTTGACTGCTATTTTATTTCCTATTATTATAATAATTTTATATATTGTTTTCTTGGCTTTGCTTAATTAAATCTACTTCCACTCATGTAAGTTCTTCTATATTTTTATAGTCATCATGTCTAGCATTACTTATAAGACAATAATATTCAATTATAATTATATACCAAAAATTATTTAGCCATTTACTAAATGTCAGACATAACATTTTCTTTCAAATTATTTCTCATCACAAATAAATAAATATGCTACTATGTTTAGGTATAAATGGGGACTTTAAATTTCTTCTTGTCCTTTATTCTTTATATTATTTATATTCTAAATAGTGGAATCCCTGATTCAAAAAATATAGACATTTATTAGTTTATTTTCCTCATTCATTTTCCCCCAAAACATTGTATTGATTTGGAGCTCCATGAGTAATGTGTTCCTATCTCCCAACACCAGAACAAGAGTCATTATTCTATTTTTCCATCTTTGTCAATCCCCAGGCCATGAAGTTGAATTTCAGAATAGTTACATTTTGCATTTCTCTTGTTTTCTTTAATTTGGAGTAGTTTATCTTTTGGTCTTTATTAGATTTCAGTTTTGCCATTGTTTCTATCATTTTACCATTATATTATTTACCATAATATATTTATGTTTTGACCAAAAACACTCCAACATTTTTTTATATGTTATAAAACTTTACCTCACTTTCCGCTTTCTTTTCTATTTTAGTTGCATTGGTTTGTTTGTGTGAAACATTTTTAATTTAATATATCTAAAACTATCCATTTTATCTTTAAAAATTTCCATTTCCTTGTTAGATACTAGATTTTTTCCTTTTCCGTGGATCTTAAAAGTAAACTATTAACATGCCCACCAGATTTTCTTATGATAACATCCTTTAGGTTTAAGTCACAAACCCAGTTAGACCTTATCTTAATGTATAGTGTAAGATACTGATCAACACCTAGTTTCTGTTATACACACACACACACACACACACACACACACACACACACACACATATATATATATATATATTGCAATTTTCCCAACTATTTATGTCAAATAGTGAGATTCTTTCCCTAGAGTTTGGGTCTTTGGATTTATTAAATCATTATAGTAATAACAGCAAATAACATATATATATATATATATATATATATATATATATATATATATATATATATATACACACACACATACATACACACACACACACATAAAATGTCATGAGATATGATGTGGCTAATCCTTCATCCTCTACTTTTCCTCATTGAGTACCTTGATAGCCATGTTCTTGTTCTTCCAGATGAATTTTGTTATTATTTTTCTAGCTTTATAAAAATTTTTTTGTAGTTTGACTGGTATGGAATGGAATAATAGATTAATTTAGGTAATTTTTGTCACATTGGCTCAGCCTATCTATAAGTCATTAGTATTTTTTAGATTGTTTAGATAAAACTTTGTGTGCAAAGTACTTTGTAGTTGTAGTCATATAGTTCTTGGATGGCCTTGGCAAGAAGACTATAAAGTATTTATATACTCTAAAATTATTTTAAATAGAATTTATTTCTTGCTGCTAGACATTATTGAAAATATATGAAATGAAAAACATTTATGACATTATTTTATAACTTGAAACTCTGCCAAAATTTTTAATTATTTCAACTAGTTTTTAAATAGATTCTTTAGGATTCTACATGTACAAAATAATATCATCTGCAAATCATAATATGTAAAGTATGGGCTACCTCCCTGGAGGGCCTCAGCATCCATCAGAGTCAGGAAAAATAAAAATCCTTGGACTTTAGGGGGAGAAGTGAAGGAGGCAGGCAAGCTGCCACATGGATTGTCAAAGATGTAACCTGGATTCTTGTGTCCTGAGTCTTCAGCCTTCCTCTTGTCCTGCTGCCAAGTGACTCTGCCTTCTCCCCCCACCCTCCAATCCTTGCCTAAGATCGTCTCACCAATAAACATTCAGCAAGCATCAATGGTAAAGAAAACCATCATCTAAATATATGCTAATAGAGCTACTATGTCACATCAAATAGGTAGCCTTAAGTGCTCTCTTTTCTCATTCAGAATTTCAGCCCTCTACAATTATAGTTTTATTTCCTTATTGTTTATTCAAATTATTTATATTTCTTTTTCTTTTTTATATTTAAATTAGTAGCATACACTGTCCAAATGTCTACACTGATATCGTTTTATACAAAAATTCACAAAAATAAACTCATAATATTGAAAAGAATATATTCTAGAAATTAATTCAAATATCTCATTCAATAATCTATTCACTACATTTAATGTAATAAGGAAGATCTGATTTTTAACTCTGGTTTGAGATATTTAGTAACTGAGTGATCTATTACAAGCCATTTAATCTCTCTATGCCTTAATAATAATAGAAATTATCTTTTCAGTTGTTTAAGAGGATCAAATGAAATAGCATATATAATATCCATTGGAAACATTTAAAATTAAATGTTATTTTATTTTCAGAACTCATGCCTCTCATACCTTCCTCCTCCCTCAATTTAGATTTTTTAAGATCTCCTTTTACAAAGGTATACAGTCAAGCAAAAGAAATTTTCTATATTGCTGATATTTTTCTCCTATATCTATCTATATCTATCTATACCTATCTATCTTTCCATCTATCTATCTATCTATCTATCTATCTATCTATCTATCTATCTATCTATCTATCTATCTATATATTATGCCTATTACCTCTCTATTAGGAGATAGGTAGCATGTTTTATCTTGAGTGTTCTATAATTGTGATTGACCATTGTATTGACATGAATACCTAAGTCCCTCAAAATCATGGGTACTTACAATATTGTTGTTATTGTGCACATTGTTTTCCTGGTTCTGGTTACCACACTCTGTATCAATTTATGGTAATCTTTCCAAATTTCTCTGAAACCATTGCCTTCAAAACTTCTTAAAATACAGTAGTATTCTAACACACACACACACACACACACACACACACACACACACACACACACACACACACACTGCATCTATCTATCTATCTATCTATCTATACACCATAACTTGTTCGATCTTCTTGAAATGATGGACATCTTCCTCTATTTATAATTATTTCCCAGATTAAGGGGGGCTTTAATAAGTACTTATGTATATATGAATCATTTTCTTCTTTCTTTGAAGTCTTTGAAGTGTGGCCTATTAGTAGTATCACTAAATTAAACAATTTACTTAGCCACCGTTCCAAACTGCTTGGTAGGAAGCTTAGACTACTTCATAGTTCTACCAACAGTACACTAGTACACCTGTTTTTTCATAGCCCCTCCAGCATGTGAGTTTCTTCCTATATGAACTTTTCAATCTTATAAGTATGAACAGAACTTCTGAATTGTTTTAACTATTACTTCTCGAATTAATTGCTTAGAAGATTTATTTATATAGTTATTGATATTTCAGATTTTCTCCACTGAAAATTGCTTATTCACTTTCTTTTTCAATTTTCTTTTTTTATTAAAGCTTTTCTTTTAAATTTTCAAAATATATGCATGGATAATTTTTCAACATTAATCTTTTAAAAGCCAACTTTCCCCCACTTCCTCCCACCCCTTTCCCTAGATAGCAAGTAATCCAATATATGTTATATATTATATAGTTAATTATGCTGATAATTTTTCTAATATTTAACCAGTCCTGCATTCCCATTATAGATCCCTCCTGGTCATACTTCATGTTTCCTGTGATATATTGCTACAATCTCCTTGCTAACATTTTATTTATTGTTTGCATCAATATTCACTAGATACATTTTTCTATAATTTTCTTTGCTGGTTTCACTATTCCTCATTTAAGTAGTAGCACTATATTTGTGTCATATAAGAAATTTGGTAAAACTCCATCAATTTTCCAAATAATTTTATATAGTACTGAGATTAAGGGTTTTTTAAATACTAGTTAGTTTTATTTTAATGGCATAATCTTTAATAATAATGTCAGTAATATATTTTTTCTTAATGAGAAATATCTACTTACCAACATATCTCATATGTTTTGCTTCTTTTGAAATGTTAAAACTAGAATTTAAATAATCTTTTAAAATTAGTGATTTATTTCAAATCTAGAATGTCCCAAAGTGGCATAGAAAATAGATCTTTTCACAATGAGTTCATGACTCTCAGGAAATAATTAGCTTTTACTATGAAGGGATTCAGTGATTATTCTTGTGAGGAATTAAACGGGATTTAATTCTCAAGCAGTGTGAGTTCTATTTAATTCAAAAAGAATCATTAAAATCTAAGACAGAAATAAAATTGATCCAGACCTCAGATGTTACATAATCTCAATATAATTAAGAAGTATTAGGACTATAACTCTAACACTCCAATCAAAAAGAAGGGGATTGGATGCCATGAGGCAAAATGTTACTACAAAATGTTTAAGAATTTTATAAAACCATGTTTAAATGAGATTGTTTTAAATAAAATGCTTCCATTATTCATTTGTCTCTTCAGACAACATCTGAAATTTTCAATTTAACTGTGGGCAACTTATTTTAAAAGGACACTTATGAGCTGATTAGTGTCTAATGTAGAGTGATCAACGTGGTGAAAAAACTGGAGATTATGCCAAACAAATCTTTAATGAAAGAATTTATAATGTTTATCTTGAATAATAGTACTTAAGTTGACTATGATAACTATTTTAAGGTTTGGAAAACTGTCATATAAAAGACATGTTATGCAACCATTTCCACTCAGTGCAGAGCTTCAGGTAATAAATGATTGTTCATCAGTTATATCCTAGTAAATTTTTTTTATTTTCTATGGGTGTGATTTAGACTTCATTGTCACTAAAATTACTCCAAATAGGAAATCCGTTTTCCGATTCTTTCACTTATTCTCACTGGTCAACAATAAGGTATTGGGTAAATATATATTAAAAAATAAGATTGATACAAGAAAAAAAATAAAACTTTGTATTGGTGTTATACAAAAATTAAGTGCCTTGACTTTGGAGATAAAATATTACTTCTCAATGTAAAAAGATAGATGAATGCTTTTCATGTATATTATAAAATAGTTTCTTTTTGTACCACATGTTGGACAATATAGTCAAAATGTTTTGAGGCTGATGGGTGACAGTGTGAATAGAGATATTAGAGTTGTAATCAGGAAAAAATATTAATTTGAATTATGCCTTAATACATATCCTAAATGCATTATCTTGAGTAAGTAATTACTTCTCTCAGTTTTGGATTCTTCATCAGTAAAATGGGGATAATAACTTCAACTTTATACTGTTCTTGTGAGAATCAAACGAATTAACATATAAACATTTTTGCAAATTTTATACTATAATTATAAATGATAACTGTTAATGCTATAACCTCTGACATATCATTTACTATAAGTGCTTCTGACATTTGTGTGATATTAGTTATATAAACTTGTAATTTCAAACCTAGAATGAACCATAGACAAAATCAAATCTATCTCCTCTATTCAAATACAAGTAAGACAAGAACAAAATGTACAAATAAGTTATCCAAGATTGCACTTATTAAATTGGAAAAAAAAAACTGGAAATCTCAAACTTTTGTATTTCAGTATATCTTACTTCATAAAAGGCAAATTGATCACTTTTAAACTGTTGGTTTTTATGGAATTTTCACTAATTTACTTTTCACTTATGTGGTAATTGAACAGAATGATGCTAGGATTTTTTTCCCTTTTTTTTTTTTTTTTCATTTTTTGCATAGTGCTTAGCATAAGACCAATCATACAATAAACATTTAATATATGTCTGTTGATATAACATGTTGCTTTCTTATAAGTGAATGATTAAAGTGTCCAAGGATAGATGCTATCAACTCAAATTCTCTAAATGTAATTTCTAATATTCCTCCATTCTAATTTGTAATTACTTCCTAAAATGTACTCTCCTTTGATCAATACAAAATATTAACCACCCACAGTACAAAAGTGATTGATTCCTTTCTACATTTTTTGGTTTCCATATTTTTTTTCATTTTTCCTAATGTAGAATTATATCTTAATTAAGCCATGTCTTTTATACATGCAAATTCTGTCTACATCTATATGCATTGTCTTTCTTTCTTTCTTTCTTTCTTTCTTTCTTTCTTTCTTTCTTTCTTTCTTTCTTTCTTTCTTTCTTTCTTTCTTTCTTTCTTTCTTTCTTTCTTTCTTTCTTTCTTTCCATTGCATCACCTAACTGTCTTAATCTAATAAATATTCTACCACAGTATTATGTTAATCTGAGAGGGGAAAACCAATTCAATCAAAGTGTTCATCAGATATTTCTTGAGTACCTGCAAAACCCCTGGGTTTTGTGAGAATTATTCTAGTGAGAAATAAACACATGTCTAGTATTATAGAACTTCATAGCTAAAACAGAGTCCCATTGGAATACATATAATGAAATTTGAAATAAAAAGAAAATATTTTCAAGTCCAATATTCTGCATGATTCCTCAAAGAATGGACCTCACACAGACAATAGTTTGTGTGCTAAACCTAACTCCCACTACTAATAAGGAAAATAAATGTATTTAATATTTTCAAAAGATATTTTATGACAAAATATATTGAACTTAATATAACAGCTTATTAACTAAATTTGGGTTTTCTTTAATATCTAATGATTTCTCTTATAAACATCCCTGATAATGCCACAATCTATAGAAAAATGAAGATTATATACATGTTGCTATATGTATGTATGCATTTGTGTATTTATATATGAACATTCACACACATACACATATACACACACACAAAATCAGTTCAGAAAGCACTTATTGTTCCAAGATCTTTTTCCATGGTTGGTTGCATAGTAACATTTAATAAGAATATATGAAATTCTCACAAATATCTCCCAAATGAAAATGAAAATATTGCTATTATATTATATCAATGTATATATATATATATATATATATATATGTATATATATATATATATATATATATATATATATATATATATATATATATATATATACAGAGAGAGAGAGAGAATAGAATAATTATATTCCCTATTTCGTACAATGTGAATTTATGTGCATTTTATGTGCATTACATATCTCTTGGAAAACATATACATATATGATACACACACACACATATATATATATATATATATATATATATATATATATATACATACATGGGTATGTGTTAATGAGTAGATAGATAGATGGTTTCATGATATATATATATATATATATATATATACATATATATATATATATTTCTATATATATATACACATACATACATGCATATAATTACATATATCCATGTATGTATGCCTTTTACAAATATCTCATTTAATAATCTAACAATTTGGAGTGGTTGATTCTATAGATATGATGACCCAATTTATAAAAAATATTGAAGTCCAGAGAAACTGAGATGTACCCAATAATATAGCTAATATGTGTTACAACTTGAATGTGGCCTATTTATCTTAAAATTTAGTGCTCTACCAGAAACAAAGTTGCAATGTACAAAATAAATTCACATAAATAATGAGAATTTGTATTTATTATCAAGAGTCTAGCAGCAAAAGATAGAAAGAAAAATTCCATTTAAAATAACTATAGACAATATAAAATATTTAGAAGTCTACCTGCTGAGACAAGCCCATGAATTACATGAATGCATTTATAATATACTTTTTACCAAAATTAAGTCAGATTTAAAAATTAGAAAACTATCAACTAGCCATTCAATCAAATACCAATTAGATAATCATTGGCAGGCCAAGCTTATATAATAAAAATCACAGTTGTACCTAAATTAATCTATTTATTTAGTGCCATATAATTGAACTGTCAAAATTATTTTATAGAGCTATAAAAAATAATGACAAAATTCATCTGGAAGAACAAAAGGATGGTAATATAAGGGAAATTTTTTAAAAGTGTAAAGAAAGTTGGCCTAGAGATGCCAGATCTAAAACTGTATTATAAAGTGGCAGTCATCAAAACCAATTAGTCCTGGCTAAGAAATAGAGTGGAGGATCAGTGGAATAGTTTGGGTATACAAGATACAATAGTTAATGACTATAGTATTATACTATTTGATAAACTGATATATTCCAGTTACTAGAATAAGAACTCACTATTTGACAGAAAATGTTTATAAAAGAGGAAAATAGTATGGCAGAAGTAGAGTATAGACCAACACTTCAACCTTATACCAAGATAAGGATAAAATTTGGACATTAAGTGTGATATTATCAGAAAATTAGGAAAGCAAGGGATAGTATAACTGTCAGATTTTTGGAGAAAGGAGGAATTTATGAGTAAGCAAGAAATGGAGAACATTTTGATCAGCAAAATGGGATAAATTTGATTATTTTAATTAAAAAGTTTTTGCATAAACAAAGCTAATACAACCAAGACCAGAAGGGAATCAGAAAGCTGGGAAACAATTTTTACAGCCAATGTTTCACATAAAAGTCTTATTTCTAAAATATATAGAAAACTGACTCAAATTGATAAGAATCCAAGCCATTCCCCAATTGAGAAATGTTCAAAGGATATGAGAAGACAATTTTTAGATGATGAAATTAAGTCCATCTTAAATATTATGAAAATACTCTAAAGCACTATTGATTAGAGAAATGCAAATTAAAACAACTCAGAGGTACCAAGTCATACTTGTTGGATTCATTAAGATGACGGGAAAAGATGATAAATGTTTGAGGGGATGGAGGAAAACTGGGACACTGTTGCATTGTTGGTGCACTTGTGAACTGATCCAGCTATTCTGGAAAGCAATTTTGAAATAGCCCAAAAGCTATAAAACTGTGTATACCCTTTGATACAGTAATGTCAGTACTGGACCTTTATTCTAATGGGATCATAAAAGAGCTAAAAGTACCCACTTTTGTGGCAGTTTTTTGTTATTGTTGTTGTTGTTGTTGGTTTTTTTTTTTTTTTTTTTTTGTGTGTGTGTGTGTGTGTGTGTGTGTGTGTGTGTGTGTGTGTGTAGGTAAGATAAATAATTGCAAATTGAGTGGAAGCCCATCAATTGGGGAATGGCTAAATAAGATGTGATATCTTAATTTAATGGAATATGGTTATATATCTATAATGATGAACAGGCTGATTCAGGAAAAGCCTGGAAAGACTTATATGAACTGATACTGAATGACGTGACACAACCAGGAGAACATTGTCCAAAATAATTGTTAAGGATTGTTAGGATCCTTATAAGGTGCTATGTCGGTACTTAATAATTCTCCACTTCAGAGTTCACACCTTTAAAGGAGTTCAAATCTTTAAAGGAGTTTACACCTTTAAAAGAGTTCACTCATTGGTTCCTTAAGGAGTTCCCACAAGCCCATGGAACACCCACAAGCCCATTCTCTGGGAGGATATAAGGAGCCATCATTGAGTGGGGTCAGTTTGTCCATAAGCTTAGGCTGGGCAGCCTGGCCCTGAGCAGGCCAAGTTTGGCGTTTTGCTTCCACTGCCCCTAGCCATTCGGCAGGGAGAAAGGAAAGGATTGCTTACTTCGGGAAACCTGGGAGTGTAGGCGTTTTTTTTTTTTTTTTTTTTTTTTTTTTTTTTTCTTCTCCATAAATCTCTATCTCTTGGAAAGGTCCTGCAGGCTGAGGATATGCGGGGTATCCTTCTAGCATTTCTGGGGAGCACAAAGGAAGGTATAAAAACTTTTAGCCCAGTTTTCTGTCATATCTGACCCTTCTTTCACCTCATTGGTGGGTTTTGTGGAAAAATACTGCAGGGTGGTGTACCATTTCCTTTTCCAGCTCAATTTACCGATAAAGAAACTGAGGCAAACAGGATTAAGTGACTTGCTCAGGTTCACCAAGCTAGTGTCTGAGCTACATTTGAATTCAGGAAGATGGCTTCCTGACTCCAGGCCCAGCATTCCATTCACTGTGTCACCTATCTACCTCCTTTTTCAATCCCTAGATTTTAGCTTTTTTATTTTTAGGTCTTGAGATTAAAGAAGTACAGGCTATTAGACATCCATATAATTCTCTCTGCTATCTATTAAGTGCGCAGACTGTGCCCACACCCCAGATCCACAAGGATTTCACAAGGTTAACCTGAGAGGGGCTCAGATTGCTTGTGGGGAAGGGATGGTTGGCTATTCGCTCTCTCTGGAAGGAAGGAGGGTAAGAATGGAAGAGTGGCAGTGATTCAAGACTTTGAAGGACACAATAAAGGATCTGGATTTTAACTCCTGGATGGATTTGGAATTAAAGAATTGAAACTAAAACTAAGACTGGCTCCTGAAGCTCCCCAAGAGATCTGCCCCCAGAGAAGGATCGCAATTTAGGGACAACAGAACATTACATTTTGGCACCCAATGTGGGTCAAGGACTTTTGCTTATCCTGACTCTGGCTGATTCTGAGCCCTTCAGGGAACTAGCCCAAATATAACATTTTGGCTCCCAAACAAGGACAGACAGGATCCTGATTCTAGTGGAAAAGCCTCCGAATCCAGATTTCAGTGGAAAAGTCTCTCTGACTCAGAAAATTGGGTAACAAGGAAACTTTGTTAAGGAGCTAAAGTAGAATTGCAGCGAAATGGGGCAAATTTTTAGAAAACAGCTTTCTGTTTCTGTTTAAGGAAAATGTTTAGAGAGCACTGTCAAGGTTATGAAAAGCCAAGGATTGATTATAATTTTGGAGGAGCTCACTGAACTTTTGAAAACTGTGCAGGTCATATGTCCTTGTTTTTCTATGGAAAAATAATTGAATCTAGAAGAATGGAAATTAACAGGAGAGGAATTTTGTCAATACTACAACAGAAATGGACCTAACTCAATTTCCAAAAACATAGTTAATGCATACAATATAATACAACTGGTTTTAGGAAATTATATAATTATATAAGTTACAGAGTAAGGAAAAAGAAGAAGGAGCAAGAGGGGGAGGTGTCAGCTAAATTAGGTGAGAAGGATGAATCAGATAACAATAGAGTTAAGTACAAAGGACCATACCTATTTGAAGGGAAAGGTCAATTCTCTGAGAGCCTCCACAACTGTGAATCATAACACTTCAAGCAGTTACAAAGCAGCCTTCAGAGATGTTCCTTGTGAATTGGGAATGAAATAAATTGGAGGCAAGAGGAAAGAGAAGAGAGGTCAGAGAATACAACTGCCTGTCAGTGGAGAGGTCAGAGAATACGACTACCTCTCAGTCTCCTTATATCATCATCATCCTCTCACATAAAGAGATACATTCTATTGGTCTGAGTTAGACCTCCAGCAGCCACTGGCAGGTGGCTCCTGTATCACAACATATGGCACCTGAATGTGGGACATAAGAAAAACAATAAACAAGGAAGCAGAAGTGCTTGAGAGTTTTTATTGAGTAGAATCCACTCAGAGTTCCTTCAGTTACCTTTGGGGAAAGAAAGGGAGAAGAGACCTGTAAGACTTTCTTAGGCAGGGTAATTAAATGGGCCAACACATCAAAGGGCTGAGGCAGGAGACTGATGAGAAGCTTATTTAAAATGCCTATTCTGACTATAGTCCTCTTCTCCATTTGAAAGTTTTCTTACATGCCATCTACATCCAAAGAAAGAAATGTGGAAAATGAATTGTTTTTTTTTTTTTCTTTCCCTCACAATTTTCCCCTTTTGTTTTTTCACAAGTCTAATATGTGTTGCAGCCGTCTTTTAATGGCTCATCTTATATGAGCCCTTTGATCTCAGAGGTGAGATGAATGAGATATGAGACTCATAGAGTATCAAAAGAGCTCCAGTTTATTGTGCCTTATAGTCTTGTTGATACACATTTTTCTAAACATGATCAAGAGTAAACAGTAGGCGATATTAGGGGGGCGGAGCCAAGATGGCGGAGAAGAAACACACATCTCTGTGAACGTCCTCACTCCCTCACAACCAATTAGATAAATTAAGTCTCAGAATTAGCTCAGGACTGATAGATACCATAAGGATTGGAAGCATGACTTACCAGCTGAAGAGAATCTGGAGTTTCAACAGGAAAGGTCAGTTCCCAGGGGAGGAAGAAGAGAGACCAGCACAGAGGGCTGGGTGCTCGCATACTGTGCCCATTGCGCTGGGAGGGGCTCTGGGATCAGAGAAGCCACTGAGGTAAAGGAATCTGGCACAGGCTGTTAGCTCTTCTCTGCTAATTATTTAGCAGTTCAGAAGAGAAAGCCAAAATATTTTAAAACTCAGATTAGATTTTCCCCGGACCCTGGAGGTGACTCAGCAGATCTTGGCACCAGGGGGTGTGGCCTCAGCTACCTCCTGAGAATAGTTAAGAAAATGACATATGGGTGGATATGGCCCAAGGCAACACACACTGCCTAGCTTAGCTGGAGGGAGTGGAACTCAGCTCCAGGAAGTCCCAGAGAAGCGGAACCTTTGAACTAGGGACAGCAGTTTCTGGCAGACACTTCCAGTTTGAGCACAGGGGCTTTTCTCGTCACCTGCTGCAGACATCCACTCCCCACCCGGACACATAGGCTGGGCTTTGTGCTGTCTTTACTATTCTACACCCTCGAAGCACAGTAGTGCTAATCACCTCTGAGGCACTTCCAGGGAGGGGGTGGGGAACTCTCTCCCAGAGCTCTATCTTAGCTCAGGCGCAGGAGCCTCTGCATCCATCTGGTCTGGGAGGAAGCTGGTAAAGAAGTAAATAAATAATTTCCTACCCCAGGGACAGACCCCAAAAGATTTTTTTAAATATGAGCAAAAAAGCTAGAAAAAAACATAGATTCCTTCTATACAGAGAAAGAGCGGGTATCCAACCCCGAGGAAGTTAACAGCAGAGAGTCAGCAGATAACAACCCAAAGGGGAACGATCCCTGCCCCCCATCACATAACTCTCTCCTAGAAGAAACTCTTAAAAAATTGAGGGAGATTGAAGAAAAATGGGGAAAGGAAAGGGAAGCTATGATAGAGAATAACAATGTCCTGAAATTGGAGTTGGAAAAAATAAAGAATTCACAGGAGATGCAGGGAAACAAAATTTATGAATTAGAAAAGGTTTAAAAAAACACAGGAAAGTAGGATTTCTGAATTGGAAAAGATAAAAAAGTCTCAAGAAAATAGAATTTCTGAATTGGAAAAAGAAAATAATTCTCAAAAAAAAAATTAGGGAAATGGAAAAAAATTCAATAGAGCAAAATAATTCATTTAAAAATGAAATTGGGCATTTACAAAAAGAATTAAAAACTGTGAAAGAAGAAAATAACTCCTTAAAAGTCAGGATGGAACAAATAAAAATGAATGATTCACAGAGAACCCAAGAATCAGTCAAACAAAACAAAAAAAAATGAGAAGCTGGAGAACAACATCAAATACTTACTGGGAAAATCTATAGACCTGGAAAATAGATCTAGGAGAGATAATCTGCGGATTATTGGACTTCCAGAAAACTATGACCAAAAAAAGAGCCTAGATTCTATTTTACAGGAAATTATCAAAGAGAACTGTCCAGAGATAATAGAAACAGAAGGGAAAGTAGATGTGGAAAGAATTCATCGAACTCCTTCTGAAATAGACCCTAAAAAAGAACACCACGGAATATAGTGGCTAAGCTGCAGAATTACCACACAAAGGAGAAAATCCTGCAAGCAGCTAGAAAAAAAACAATTTAAATACCAAGGTGCCACAATAAGGGTCACCCAAGATCTGGCTGCCTCCACATTAAAAGATAGAAGGGCCTGGAACCTGATATTCTGTAAGGCAAAAGATCAAGGACTGCAACCAAGAATGAACTACCCAGCTAAGTTTAGCATCTTTTTCCATGGAAGAAGATGGTCATTCAATGAAACAGAGGAATTCTATATGTTTCTAAGAAAAAAACCAGACTTAAACAAAAAATTTGATCTACATCCACAAGACTGAAGAGAAACAGAAAAAGGTACACAGAACCCTTGAGAACTGTAACTCTGTCGTGGGTATATAAAAATACTCAAGGATAATTTGATTTTACTGATATAAAAGAAAAAAAGGGGGGTGTAGTAAAGGGAAGGAGGTCGGTTCAGAAAAAGGGGAAGGAGTGATAAAAAGAGGGAAACTACATCCCAGGAAGAGGCATAGAAAATACACCATATCTGAGGGAACTTAGTGAGGGGGAGAATCATTGTGTGAATCTTACTCTCATCAGGAGAGGCTCAAAGAGTAAATAATTAACATATTTGTTTTTCAGAGAATTTTCTCTCACCTCATTAATAGGGGGGAGAGGAAAAGGGAAAAAGAAAAGGAGAATAAGTGAAGGGACATGGAGGGAGGGGGGAGGGATCCTAAAAAAAAAAAAAAAAAAAAAAAAAAAGAGGGAGGGTTGCGCTTCACAAGGGGGGTCTGTAAATTAAATATCGGGGAGGGGGATCAGGGGGGTCAAGGGAAAAAAGCATAATCTGGGGATAATACGATGGCAGGAAATACAGAATTAGTAATTTTAACTGTAAATGTAAATGGGATGAACGATCCCATCAAACGGAGACGGATAGCAGATTGGATCAAAAAGCAGAACCCTACAATATGTTGCCTACAGGAAACACACTTAAAGCAGGGAGATACATACAGAATAAAGGTAAAAGGTTGGAACAGAGCCTATTATGCTTCAGGTAAAGCCAAAAAAGCAGGGGTAGCTATCCTTATCTCAGATCAAGCAAAAGCAGAAGTAGATCTCTTTAAAAAAGATAAGGAAGGAAACTATATCCTGCTGAAAGGTAGCATAAATAATGAAGCCATATCAATACTAAACATATATGCACCAAGTGGTATAGCATCTAACTTTCTAAAGGAAAAGTTAAGAGAACTGCAAGAAGAAATAGACAGTAAACCTATAATAGTGGGAGATCTCAACCTTGCACTCTCAGATTTAGACAAATCAAACCACAAAACAAACAAGAAAGAAATTTAAAAAGTAAATAGAACATTAGAAAAACTAGGTATGATAGACCTTTGGAGAAAACTGAATGGCAATAGAAAGGAATATACTTTCTTCTCAGCAGTTCATGGATCCTATACAAAAATTGACCATATATTAGGACATAAAGATCTCAAAATTAAATGTAGGAAGGCAGAAATAATAAATGCCTTCTTCTCAGATCACAATGCAATAAAAGCTACATTCAGTAAAAAGTTAGGGGTAAATAGACCAAAAAGTAATTGGAAAATGAATAATCTCATCTTAAAGAATGACTGGGTGAAAGAGCAAATTATAGAAACAATTAACAATTTCACCCAAGATAATGATAATGATGAGACATCATATCAAAATCTTTGGGATGCAGCTAAAGCAGTAATAAGGGGAAATTTTATATCTTTAGAGGCTTATTTGAAGAAAATTGAGAAAGAGAAGATTAACGAACTGGGCTTACAACGTAAAAGGCTAGAAAAAGACCAAATTATAAACCCCCAACCAAAAATTAAACTAGAAATACAAAAATTAAAAGGAGAAATCAATAAAATTGAAAGTAAAAAATCTATTGAATTAATAAATAAAACCAAGAGTTGGTTTTATGAAAAAGCCAATAAAATAGATAAACCTTTGGTAAATTTGATCAAAAAAAAGAAAGAGGAAAATCAAATTGATAGTCTTACAAATGAAAAGGGGGATCTTTCCACCAAAGAAGAGGAAATTAGAGAAATAATAAGGACTTATTTTGCCCAACTTTATGCCAATAAATTTGATAACTTAAGTGAAATGGATGACTTCCTCCAAAAATATAGGCTCCCTAGATTAACAGAGGAGGAGATAAATTGCTTAAATAGTCCCATTTCAGAAAAAGAAATAGAACAAGCTATTAATCAACTCCTCAGGAAAAAATCCCCAGGGCCAGATGGATTCACATGTGAATTCTACCAAACATTTAAAGAACAATTAGCCCCAATGTTATATAAATTATTTGAAAAAATAGGGGATGAAGGAGTCCTACCAAACTCCTTTTATGACACAGACATGGTACTGATACCTAAACCAGGAAGATCGAAAACTGAGAAAGAAAATTATAGACCAATCTCCTTAATGAATATTGATGCTAAAATCTTAAATAAGATATTAGCAAAAAGACTTCAGAAAATCATCTCCAAGATAATACACTATGATCAAGTAGGATTTATTCCAGGAATGCAGGGCTGGTTTAATATTAGGAAAACTATTAATATAATTGACCATATTAATAATCAAATTAATAAGAACCATATGATCATCTCAATAGATGCAGAAAAAGCATTTGACAAAATCCAACATCCATTCCTACTAAAAACTCTTGAGAGTATAGGAATAAATTGATTATTCCTTACAATAATCAGGAGCATATATTTAAGACCTTCAGTAAGCATAATATGCAATAGAAATAAACTGCAACCTTTCCCAGTAAGATCAGGAGTGAAACAAGGTTGCCCACTATCACCATTACTATTCAATATAGTACTAGAAACGCTAGCCTCGGCAATAAGAGCCGAGAAAGAGATTCAAGGAATTAGAGTAGGAAATGAGGAAATTAAACTATCACTTTTTGCAGATGACATGATGGTATACTTAGAGAACCCCAAAGACTCTGCTAAAAAGCTACTAGAAATAATTCAATATTTCAGCAAAGTGGCAGGATACAAAATAAATCCACATAAATCCTCGGCATTTTTATATATCACTAACAAAATGCAACAGCAAGAGATACAAAGAGAAATTCCATTCCAAACAAATGTTGAGAGTATAAAATATTTGGGAATCCATCTACCAAAAAAAAGTCAGGAATTATATGAGAAAAATTACAAAACACTTGCCACAAAAATAAAATCAGATTTAAATAATTGGAAAGACATTCAATGCTCTTGGATAGGCCGAGCGAATATAATAAAGATGACAATACTCCCCAAACTAATCTATTTATTTAGTGCTATACCAATCAGACTCCCAAGAAACTATTTCAATGACCTAGGAAAAATAACAACAAAATTCATATGGAAGAATAAAAGGTCGAGAATTGCAAGGGAACTAATGAAAAAAAAACTCAGAGGAAGGTGGTCTAAGTGTACCTCATCTAAAGCTATATTATATAGCAGCAGTCACCAAAACCATTTGGTATTGGCTAAGAAATAGACCGGTAGATCAGTGGAACAGATTAGATACAAAGGACAAAAAAGGGTACATCTATAGCAATCTAATCTTTGACAAACCCAAAGATTCCAACATTAGGGATAAAAATTCATTATTCGGAAAAAACTGTTGGGAAAACTGGAAATTAGTATGGCAGAAATTAGATATGGATCCACACTTAACACCATATACCAAGATAAGATCAAAATGGATCCATGAGTTAGGCATAAAGAGGGAGATAATAAATAGATTAGAGGAACAGAGGATAGTCTACCTCTCAGACTTGTGGAGGAGGAATGAATTTATGACCAGAGGAGAACTAGAGTTCATTATTGATCACAAAATAGAAGATTTTGATTACATCAAACTAAAAAGTTTCTGTACAAATAATACTAATGCAAACAAGATTAGAAGGGAAGTAACAAATTGGGAAAATATTTTTAAAAACAAAGGTTCTGACAAAGGTCTCATTTCCAAAATATATAGAGAACTGACCCTAATTTATAAGAAACTGAACCATTCTCCAATTGATAAATGGTCAAAGGATATGAACAGACAATTCTCAGAGGAAGAAATTGAAACTATATCCACTCACATGAAAGAGTGTTCCAAATCACTACTGATCAGAGAAATGCAAATTAAGACCACTCTGAGATACCACTACACACCTGTCAGATTGGCTAAGATGACAGCAACAAATAAGGATAAATGTTGGAGGGGATGTGGGGAAATTGGGACACTAATACATTGCTGGTGGAGTTGCGAAAGAATCCAGCCATTCTGGAGAGCAATCTGGAATTATGCCCAAAAAGTTATCAAACTGTGCATACCCTTTGACCCAGCAGCGCTACTACTGGGATTATATCCCAAAGAAATACTAAAGAGGGAAAGAGACATATATGTGCCAAAATGTTTGTGGCAGCTCTTTTTGTTGTAGCTAGAAACTGGAAGATTAATGGATGTCCATCGGTTGGAGAATGGTTGGGTAAATTGTGGTATATGAAGGTTATGGAATATTATTGCTCTGTAAGAAATGACCAGCAGGAGGAATACAGAGAGGCCTGGAGAGACATAAATCAACTGATGCTGAGTGAAATGAGCAGAACCAGAAGATCACTGTACACTTCAACAACAATACTGTATGAGGATGTATTCTGATGGAAGTGGAAATCTTCAACATAAAGAAGATCCAACTCACTTCCAGTTGATCAATGATGGACAGAGGTAGCTACACCCAGAGAAGAAACACTGGGAAGTGAATGTAAATTGTTAGCACTAATATCTGTCTGCCCAGGTTGCATGTACCTTCGGATTCTAATGTTTATTGTGCAACAAGAAAATGATATTCACACACATGTATTGTACCTAGACTATATTGTAACACATGTAAAATGTATGGGATTGCCTGTCATCGGGGGGAGGGAATAGAGGGAGGGGTGGTAATTTGGAAAAATGAATACAAGGGATAATATTAAAAATATATATATATATATCTAATAAAAAATTAAAAAAAACAAGGTCCTCCTCAAAAAAAAAAAGATATGTTATATTATATTTCATACATTATATATATTTGATCAACTGTACATTCCTGATATAAATCTGATTTTTATATAGCATATAATCTTTTTAACATGTTGTACTTTATTTAATATCTTATTTAAATTTTTTTGCATAAAGACTGGTTCATTAGGAATATTAAAAAAAAAAAAAAAAAGAGTAAACAGTAGGCAATCCCCAATCACCATTCAGAGAAGCAGCTAATGGGCATTGCAAATGCATGGTATCTACCAATGGAAGGAGAACCAATCCAGCAATTCAGCAGCTTGCTTAGACGCAAGAGGCCCTGTTTAGGCATCCCTGTTTACGTAGTCACTGGCTGTGACCCTTGGCTTACACTCATTCCCATAATCATAAATCAATGCTCCTTGCTCAATAAGGGTGTTTCTGCATTAAAGATTGAGGTGGCCTCAGTATTCCCTCTTAGCAGAATCCCATACCCTTGTAAATATGGAAATAGGTTTTAAATGATTGTATATGTATATATATATATATATATATATATATATATATATATATATATATATATATATATATATATATATATATATATATATATATATATATATATATATACATATATATATATGTATATGTATATATATACACATATTATATTGTGTATATATATATATATATGTATATATATATATACACATATTCTTGTCTTGGGAAGATAAGAGGGAATAAATAAAGCAAAGTAGAAAAAATTGGAACTCAAAATCTTACAAAATGCATGTTGAAAACTATCTTTAAATATTATTGAGGGAAATATAGAATAAATTTAGATAAAACAAAAACAATTCTAGTGTTATTTTCATTTTACCATCACCTGTAGAAAGAAGCCATATTATGTTCACTATCTGTTTTAATGACTAGGATATCATAGAAAACTTGCTTATGAAAAATACAATTGACATATACCTTAGACATATTGCTAATATGATAAATGATAGATTATCAATTTGTATATCTTAATGGTCTCAAATATTATCCTTGAGCTAATTAATCACGGATAAATTTAAGTTCAACTAACTTTCTAGCATTTATTAAGTACTTACTAATATAAGTCCTGAATGGCTAGGTGTGGTTGTCAGAGAAAGACTGAAGTATTGCTCTGAGGAAAACATAAAAGGGCACTGATTGGGATCAGTTTAACCTTGCAGTTCCATCTTTCTGTGTCCACCCAAGAAATCCAAGTTTTGTCAAACCCTAAGACCCATACTCTTTGGAGATCAGGGGCAGCCCAGCTATGTCCTATCACAAATCCCAGTCATGTTTCTGAAGTTATTTTTCCCTATAAATCTACTTATATTCCATACCATCTTTGCTGAACCCCTATGGTCAGTTCACTCTGACTTGTAGTGTCTTTCCTGTTACTCTCCATGCCACATGGTATCTTGATTCTTCCCACCATGCTTCTTGATCTCTCCTCTTATTTTCCCATTATGGATTTCAGTGGTTTTTCTCCTTAAAGCTAACTTACTCTTTTAGGGTACTAAATTCCTTTTAGGATTTAGACTGCCAACTAGAGGCATATCCCAACTTCTTGAGGTATTTCTTTTCTCTTGGCTAAGTGAGTTTCACTAGGGCACTTGTCTTTTCTCCATTAATTACTAAAACCCATATCTTGCTAACTATATGCTCTCTCACTCTATTTTATATTTACCAATACTGGTGTTTATTTTATCTCTTCATTTCATCTGAAATATCTTATCCTAAAGAGCTCTACCTTTTTTCAAAGAAAATGGCTATTGTAAATTCTGAACATGATTGAACCTGAATATTTGGTGCTCTTCTACAGAACATCATTTGGGCGCGATATCATGTACTACATCACCTACAACTTTTACCATATGTCATTGATAAATATATATATATATATATATATATATATATATATATATATATATATATATATATATATAATATCATGTGACCAAGTACAAAACTCAGTGGCATATTACTAGAAATTTGAGGTTCACACTTTGTATTGATCCACATTTTGGGAGTATAATTATTTAGTTAAGATGTTGCAAATATAAATAGTCACATGATTACCTAAATATTAGTTGGTATTCTTTTGTTTGTGTTATCTACAGAATCATTACACTAAATACTTTCCTAAATTCAAATGTAGTTTGTCAATGTCATGATTTTGAGAGGAGATATGCTAGAGAAAATATAGTCCAAACCTTTTCATTTGACTGAAAAATAAATTAAAATGGAAATGAATGGCTGGTTTCCATAACCTGAAAAGACTAGGTCTAAAAACCTGCTTGCTTAATTCTTAGTACTATTTTCTTTTTATTACACACATGGAATTGATTTCTTACCTTGATGGAAACTCTGGAGGGAAACACATTAAGCTCACTCATGGAATTTCCATGAATTAAAGAAAATTATATACATTTACTTCACATCCATTTACATTCCAAGAAAATTCAAATTTCTTGTGGAAAAATTATTGAATTTTTGTTTTGAATATCCAGTTCTTTAATATATGCATGTATTAAACACTTAATAGATACTTATTATAATTATTAGAAAATGAAAATACACTCTGCAAAGATTTTTCAGATTATTAAAATCAATTGAGTGTGTGTATGTTGCTTTGTTATACTTTTAAAAAATCATTTTGAGATATTTTTCCAAACAGTGTTAAATATTATATAGTTCTGTTTAATTCAATATATACAAATTCATTATATCATCCACCCCAAGATTATAGTCTGAAGTAAAGATGCAGACATATATGATAGAATTAGTATCTCTGGCGAATCAGTTAGCACACATTTATCAATTTCCCTTGTCTTCCAGGAGACTATATTTAGTATGAGAGATATGAGCACACACAAGTGAAACATTTATTTTCAAAGATCTTATAGTCTATTAGGAGAGCCAATATATACAAATATAAGTGTGTAAAGAATAAATATATGCAGAATAAATACAAAATTAGAGTGTTAGATATCATATTTTTAAAAGGATACTAGACTTTGTTGTAGGGAAGGAGATTAGGAAAGGGTTTTTGTAGAGTAGAGGGTTGAAGGAAAAAAAAATTGGAATTATATGAGGTGGAGCTAACATGGAATGTAGCTACTGCAAATGTCAGGAGAAAGGACACAGACCTGTATGGGAAGAGAGAGGCAATTTGGTTTAGGCCATAGAGGGTAGAAATAGGGATTTGTGTATAAAGTTGTTGAAAAGAATATTTTTTTGGAAAAAAAAAAGTGTATGAATGACTTAAAAAAGACAAACAGAGGAGTATATATTGTATCCTTGAGGTAATAGGGAAGCACTGAATGTAATTAAGGAAATAAATGACATACATGGTGAGATATAACCTAAGAAATAAATTTACTTCTGTAAAAGAAGAATAAGGTACAGAAGAAATATGTGACAGGAATACTAATTAGAAATCCATTGTCATAGTCTAGATATAAAGTTATTAATTACTTGATATGATAATGACTTCATAGTAACTGTGAATCTATTTTTCTCAACAAATGGATTTTAAATCTATTAACTAAAATATTTTATTTCAATCTCTTGTACTATTAATATTATTAAAACAAGTTTCTTTCTTTCATATTTGAAAATACATTGTGTTAAAGTTTATATGTGGGATTCATAAAAATCTGTGCAAATTCCAGGATGTAAGCTATGTGTTACATTTTAAAATATATTTTTTATTTGATATCTAAATCCCTTTATCTTTTATCTTTTTCCTCTTATAGGAATGCAATGATATATATATATATATATATATATATATATACATATATATATATATATATATATATATATATATATATATAGAGAGAGAGAGAGAGAGAGAGAGAGAGAGAGATGCCCATATGTGGGCATCTATTTTACCTTTTAAGTTGTAAGTTGGCATAATAATTCTGCAAGAAGTAATTATTGAATCATAGAATAAAGCATCTGATAATCAGATATTTTCTTGTCTTTAATAAAATTCTCATCTTTCTAAGTGTCCTTTGTTTCTATACCAAAATTCAATGCATTCTTTTTTTCATTCCATAAAATGAATTACCTTCTTAACAATGTCCACACATTCTTATTTTCATTTATATTCACTCATATGTGATTTCACATAGCTGGGGACTCCTTATCTAGCTTGAATCAATAAATTCTAAGAGGTAGGGAGCCTCCATCTTGTAGACTTCTAGGATCTTTCAGAAAATGTAACTTTGTTGAAATCATAGATATAAGTGCGATTTCATTTATCTTTTTAAGATTTCTGTATTGAATGCTAGAATAGGGAAAGCAGCAATTTCATTCATTGCTGGCAGGAAATCAGGGCAAATGTAGCCAACTTTACTTATCTACATGGTTCCAAATTAGTAACCAGGGGCATGATGGAAGTTGGAAAGAATTTTCATTTTCTATCCCTAACTCAAGGAGTAGATTGAATTAAAAAAGTAGCAGCTGAAGCATAAGAAAACCATTTTATAACGCCAAATTAATGCCCAAGGACTTTTCTAGGTGGCTAGTTTGCAACAACTGTGGTTGTGAATCACAAAAGACCTGATGTATACACCTAGGACCTTGAGCCTGAAAGATGACATACCTTACCAGCTAGCCAAAAGAAATAATAGTAGATGACACAAGAGTGGAGAGAGCAGAATACTGCAGAGTCAGCTTTAAGAGAGGGGCAGGAAAAAACAATAACAAGCAAGAAAATTAAAAAGAAAAGCAAACCAGAATAAAACCTTATTCCTCAATAATATTAATAGATCATTATAAGAGCATAATAGCTTTGGAGTAAATCAAGCCACAGGGGAAACTGAGATTTTCAACAGAGACAAAGCCTTATGTGTCTATATATATATATATATATATATATATATATATATATATATATATATATATATATATATATATATATATATATATATATATATATATATATATATTTACATAGATATGTTGCTTATATCTAAGGGTGGAGGCAAGATGTTATAGTAAAGCCAAGTAGCTACTCAAGCTCTCCCAATTTAGCTTGAAAACGACATGAAACCAAGCCTCTGAACAGAGTCTGATGGAATGAAACCACTTTCCAGCTCAAACTTTGGCTGAAAAACTTCAGGAATACTCAGTCTCACTGGGGTGGAAAGGGTGTTCAGCCCAGCTCAAAAAAATTTTGGGAAAGCTGGTGAGAATGTCTAAATCACAGTGAATCATCAACACCCTCAGTCCTGGCTCAGTAGAGCCAGCAAACTATGGGATTCTAACCTGATTCCTGAAAAAAAGATAGGCAACATTAACCCCTGGAAAAAAAAAGGACCTTTTTCAACGGCAAGATCAGAACTGCACAGAATATTGGAAGAGTGTCCTCTTTATCCCAGAAGCAGAGATCAACCATAAAAGTAAAAAAAAAAAAAAAATATTGATCTAGATGACGTCCATGACAAAAAAAAAAAAAACAAAACCTTGAAAACTGCCCCAGAAAGTAGGATAGACCCACACTTATCAACTTATACCAAGATAAGATCAAAATGCATGTATGATTTAGACATAAATAATTTCATAAACAAATTAGAAGAACATAGGATAGTTTACTTCTCAGATTTGTGGGAAAGGAATTATTGATCACAAAATAGCTAAGTTTGATTATATTAAGTTAAAAGGTTATTGTACAAACAAAATTAATGCAAATAAAATTAGAAGGGCAGCTATAAACTTACATCCAAGATCTGAAAAAGGCCTTATTTCTAAAATATATAGAGAATTGACTCAAATGTATAATTGTTAAAGCTATTCTCCAATTGATAAATGGGCAAAGGATATGAACAGATAAATTTCAGATGAAGAAACTGAAACTATGTGTATTCATATGAAAGAGTGCTCCAAATCACTATTTATCAGAGAAATGCAAATTAAGACAACTCTGAGATACCACTACAACCATTCAGATTGGCTAAGATGACAGGAAAAGATAATGACAAATATTGAAGGGGATGTGGGAAAATTGAAACACTCATACATTGTTGGTGGTACTATGAAGGGATCCAACCATTCTGTAGAGTAGTTTGAAACTATGCTCAAAAAGTTATCAAATTTCACATATCCTTTGAAGTGTTTCTTTGGGGATTACATCCCAAAGAGATTTTAAAGGAGGGAAAGAGACCCACATGTGCCAAAATGTTTGTGGCAGTCCTCTTTGTAGGGAAAAGAAACTGGAAACTGATTGGATACCCATCAATTGGAGAATGGCTGTATAAGTTATGGAATATAAATGTTATGAAATATTATTTTTTGTAAGAAATGACCAACAGGATGACTTCAGATAGGCCTGGAGAAACTTAAATGAACTGATGCTAAGTGAAATTAGCAGGAGATCATTATACATGCCAACAATGAGACTATAGATGACCAATTCTGATGGGTGTGGCTCTCTTCCACAATGAGAGAATTGAAACCAGTTCTACTTGTCCAGTGATGAAGAGAGCCTTCTACACCCATAGACAGAATCACTGGAATAGAGTGTGGGACACAACTTAGCATTCTCACTCTCTCTGTTGTTATTTGCATGTATTTCATTTTCTTTTTCAGTTTTTGTTTTCCTTCCTTCTTGATCTGATTTTTCTTGTGTAGCAAGAAAACTGTGGGTGTGTGTGGGTGTGTATATGTGTGTGTGTGTGTGTGTGTATAGGATTTAACAACATATTTAACCTGCCAGCTATGAGAGGATGGGGGGGGGAAAGGAGGGGGAAATTTGGAGAAAAATATTTTGCAAGGGTCAATGCTGGAAAAATTATCCATGCATATGATTTGTAAATAAAAAATGATAAATCAATAATCAAACAGATAATAGATAGACAAACAAATGAATGAATGATTAGATAGATAGATAGATAAATGAAAGATTAAAAAAGTAAAAATAAAAGTGTCCTGATGTCCCAGAAGCAGAAGGGAAATACTCATAGAAAGAATCCATATATCATTTTCAGAAAGAGATCCCACAAGGGAAACCCCAAGGAAAATTATTGCAAAACTTCAGAATACAGTCTCAAGGAAAAAATATTGTAAGCTGCTGGACAAAAAACATTTCAAATATTAGAGCAATAGTCAGAATTACCCAGGACCTGGCAACTTCTACAATAAAGCGTCAAAAGCATTAAATACCATATTCCTGCAGGCAAAGAACCTAATGTTACAAGCAAGAATGGATTATCCAAAGAACTCTGTAAAGGGCTGAAAACTGAGTTGCTCTGAGTCCAAGCACTTGAGGCTAATTACCAATTGGACAATACTCTATTAGCATATGCTTGGAGAATGACCTGCCACCATCCTGTGCTGGCTCCATCTGTGGGTGTATGAAGTAAATGAAAGGAGTCATTGGAGGGTGGAGTAGGACAAGCTCTATCATTCTTTGGGGTGGAGAGAGAGAAAGGTGGGGTGGAGATTCCTATATCCATCCCCTGAAGGTGACCCCAAAAGACCAAGAATAAAGACTTTTGCTCATCTTGACTCCGGCTGATTCTAAGGTATCCGGGGTACTATGTGGTTATTACAGAACTCAGCATCATCTTTCTGGGGAGGCAATTGCTCTTTAATGAAGAAAAGGATTTTCAAAATTTTTTTTAAACAAACAAACAAACAAACAAACAAAAAAAAACAGACCTAAACAGAAAATTTAATTTAAAATAAGACTCAAGAGAATGTCTTGAAAGGGGAACAGGTGAAAAGACATACATTATTTAAAAGTTAAACCACTTACATACCTAGATGGTATAAGGATGTGTATAACTCTTAAGAACTCCATCTGTCACTGGGGCAGTCACATGAGGACATCACATGGACAGAGAATGTGGTTGTGAATGGATTCTTATGTGATAATATTAAATAAAAAGACAGTAAAGGTTAGTAAGACATCTTCAGTAAAAGAACAAGAAAGGGGAGATATATTGGAACTATTTAGATCACATGAAGAGGCACAAAAGAGATAACAATCAAGAGAAAGAAGCATGGAGAGGAGAATTGTCTAAAACTTGAAGTAGTAAGGATATTAAATGTGGATTAAGTGCTAAAGCAGCCAAATTCCTAGAAAAGATTTTTAAGCCAATTACAGGATGAAATAGGCAACAAAAGTATACTGGTGGGGAAATTCAAACTTTTTCTCTCAGAATGAGACAAATCTAACCATAAAATAAATACTAAATAATCTAGGGAGATTGATAGAATTCTAGAAAATCTAGATATGATAGAACACAGGAGAAAACTGAAGAGACAGAGAGGAATGCACAATGTTCTAGGCAGTACATGGTACCTACACAAAAATTGTGCATGTACGAGTCCATAAAATCTCACAATAAAATGTAGAAAGGAATAATTAGAAAATGCCTCCTTTTCAGACTACAATGTAATAAAATTATATTCAATAAAGGGCCAGAGAAAGACGGACTAAAAACCAGTGCAAGGGAACAGAATGTGTGAATTGGAAAAGGTAAAGAACTCCCAGTAACGTAGGATTTGTGAATTGGAAAAGATAAAGAACTCCCAAGAAAGTAGGATTTGTGAATCAGAAAAAGAAAATAACTCACTAAAAAAAGAAAGAAAAGAAAAGAAAAAAAAAAAAAAAGAAAGAAAAAGAAAAAAATAAAAATTAGTGAAATGGGAAAAAAAGCCATAAAACAAAACAATTCATTTAAAAACTCAATTGGACATATACAAGAAGAAGTAAAAAAGCTAATGAAGAAAATAACTCATTAAAAATCAGAAATGAACAAATATAAATGAATGATTTATTGAGACATCAAGAATCAGTTAAGCAAAACCAAAAAAATGAAAAATTAGAAAAATTAAACATTAAATATCTACTTGGAAAAACAACAGACCTGGAAAATAGATCTAGGAGAGATAATCTGAAGACTATTGGACTTCCCAAAAATTATGATAGAAAAAAAAAAAAGAGCCTAGATACTATTTTACAGGAAATCATCAAAGAGAACTGCCCAAACATAATAGATTCAGAAAGCAAAATTGGCATTGAAAGAATTCATCAAACACCTTCTGAATAAGACCCTAAAATAAAAACTCCAAAGAATATTGTGGCCAAATTTCAGAACTATCAGACTAAGGAAAAAATATTACAAGCAGTTAGCAAAAACAATTCAAATACCAAAGTGCCACAATAAGGAACTCTCAAGAACTGGCTGCCTCCACATTAAAAGATTGAAGTGCCTGGAATCTGATATTCTGAAAGCCAAAAGAACTTGGAATGCAGCCAAGAAACTACCCAGCTAAGCTGACCATTTTCTTCAGTGAAAGAAGATGGACATTAAATGAAACAGATGAATTCCATTTATTTCATAAAAAAAAAAAAAAAACAGATCTAAACAAACAAACAAACAAAAAATGATCTCCAATCATAGGACTCAAAAGAAACAGAAAAATTTGATTTTACTGATATTAAATAAAAAGGGAAGTAGAAATGGAAAAGGGATAGTGTCAGAAAAGGGGAAAAGGGAAGATAAAAAGAGGGAAACTATAAACCATGAAGATGATAGGGGTTGACATCCCTTTAAGCTTTCTTTCTGATTCCCCACCCCACATGCCTGACCTTTGATTTACAAATCCTGATCACCCCATCCCCCACCAAATCTGAATTAACTTGAGTTTTTCCCAACCCCCACAGTTTAAACCCATTGAATTCTATTCAATGCTGACTGGGGATAATAAGATGGCAGGAAATACGGAATTAGTCATTTTAACCATAAATGTGAATGGGATGAACTTTCACATAAAGGGGAGGCAGGTAGCGGAGTGGACCAAAAGACAGAAACCTACAATATGTTTTTTACAGGAAATACATTTAAAGCAGAGAGAGAAAGGTAAAAGGCTAGAGCAGAATCTATTATGCTTCAGGTGAAGTCAAAAAAGCAGGTGTAACCATCCTTATCTCAGATCAAGCAAAAACAAAATTTGATCTAATTAAAAGAGAAGGCAGGGAACTTTATCTTGCTAAAGGGTACCATAGACAATGAAGCAATATCAACACTGGGCATATATGCATCAAGTGATATAGCTTCTTTCTTTTTTTTTTTTTCAAAGATAATTTTAATTAATTTTATAATTATAATTTTTGACAGTACATATGCATGAGCATTTTTTTACAACATTATCCCTTGTATTCATTTTTCCAAATTTTCCCCTCCCTCTCTCTACTCCTTCCCCTAGATGACAGGCAATACCATACATATTAAATGTGTTACAATATAACTTATATACAGTATATATGTGTAAATGCAATTTTCTTATTGCATAGTAAAAATTGGATTCTGAAGGTATAAGTAACCTGGATAGAAAGACAGTGGTGCAAACAGTTTATATTCAATTCCTAGTGTTCCTTCTCTGGGTGTGTAGCTGTTTCTGTCCATCATTGATCAACTGGAACTGAATTGAATCTTCTTTATGTTGAAGATATCCACTTCAATCAGAATATATCTTTATAAAGTATTGTTGTTGAAGTGTGTAGTGATCTCCTGGTTCTGCTAATTTCACTCAGCATTAGATTTTTCAGTTTCTAGCCCCTACAAAGAGCTGCCACAAACATTTTGGCACATACAGGTCCCTTTCCCATCTTTAGTATTTTTTGTGACATAAAGCCCACTAGCAGCACTGCTGGATGAAAAGATATGCACAGTTTGATAACTTTTTGGGCATAGTTCCAAATTGCTCTCCAGAATGGCTGGCTTCTTTAATAACTCCACCAACAATGCATCAGTGTCCCAGTTTTCCCACATCCTCTCCAACATTCATTATTATCTTTTCCTGTCATCTTAGCCAATCTGACAGGTGTGTAGTGGTATCTGAGAGTTGTCTTAATTTGCAAGTGTTTTGTAATTTTACTCATATAATTCCTGACTTTTCTTTGGTAGATGGATTCCAAAATATTTTATACTCTCGACAGTTGTTTTGAATAGAATTTCTCTTTGTATCTCTTGCTGTTGCAGTTTGTTGGTGATATATAAAAATGCTGAGGATTTGTGTGGATTTATTTTGTATCCAGCAACTTTGCTAAAGTTGTGAATTATTTCTAATAACTTTTTATTAGAATCTCTGGGGTTCTCTAAGTATACCATCATATCATCTGCAAAGAGTGATACTTTGATTTCCTCATTTCCTACTCTTATTCCTTTAATCTCTTTCTCAACTCTTATTGCCTAGGCTAGCATTTCTAATACAATATTGAATAGTAATGGTGATAGTGAGCAACCTTGTTTCACTCCTGATCTTACAGGGAAAGGTTCCAGTTTATCTCCATTACATATTATGCTTACTGATGGTCTTAAATATATGCTCCTGACTGTTTAAGGAATAGTCCATTTATTCCTATACTCTCAAGTGTTTTTAGTAGGAATGGATGTTGTATTTTATCAAATGCTTTTTCTGCATCTATTGAGATGATCATATGGTTTTTATTAATTTGAATATAAATGTGGTCAATTATACTAATAATTTTCCTAATATTAAACCAGCCCTGCATTCCTGGTATAAATCCTACTTGATCATAGTGTATTATCCTAGGGATGATTTTCTGAAATCTTTTTACTAATATCTTATTTAAGATTTTAGCATCAATATTCATTAAGGAAATTGGTCTATAGTTTTCTTTCTCAGTTTTCAACCTACCTGCTTTAGGTATCAGTACCATGTCTGTGTTATAAAAGGAGTTTGGTAGGACTCCTTCATCCCCTATTTTTTCAAATAGTTTATATAACAATAGGGCTAATTATTCTTTAAACGTTTTGTAGAATTCACATGCAAATCCATCTATCTGGTCCTGAGTATTTTTTCCTGAGGAGTTGATTAATAGCTTGTTCTATTTCTTTTTCTGAAAGGGACTATTTAAGCAGTTTACCTCCTCCTCTGTTAACTAAGGAAGCCTATATTTTTGGAGGAAGTCATCCATTTCGCTTGTTATCAAATTTATTGGCATAAATTTGGGCAAAGTAACCCCTTATTATTGCTCTAATTTCCTCTTAATTGTTGGAAAGATCCCCCTTTTCATTTTTAAGACTAACAATTTGATTTTCCTCTTTCCTTTTTCTGATCAGATTTACCAAAGGCTTATCTATTTTATTGGCTTTTTCATAAAGCCAACTCTTAGTTTCATTTATTAATTCAATATTTTTTTTTACTTTCAATGTTACTGATTTCTCCTTTTAATTTTAGAATTTCAAGTTTAGTTTTTGGTTGGATGTTTTTAATTTGGTCTTTTTCTACCTTTTCAAGTTGCAGGCTCAATTCATTGATCTTCTCTTTCTCTATTTTCTTCAAATAAGCCTCTAAAGATATAAAATTTCCCCTTATTACCACTTTAACTGCATCCCACAAATTGTGGTATGATGTCTCATCATTGTCATTATCTTGGGTGAAATTATTAATTAGTTCTATTATTTACTGTTTAACCCAGTCATTCTGTAAGATGAGATTATTTAGTTTCCAATTACTTTTTAGTCTATTTATCCCTAACTTCTTATTGAATGCAATTTTTATTGCATTGTGATCTGAGAAGAAGGCATTTACAAGTTCTGCCTTCTTGCATTTAATTTTGAGATCTTTATGTCTCAATATGCGGTCAATTTTTGTATAGATTCCATGAACTGCTGAGAAAAAAAAAATATTTACTCCTTTCTATCACGATTCAGTTTTCTCCAAAGATCTATCATACATAGTTTTTCTAATGTTCTATTTACCTCTTTAATTTCTTTCTTATTTGTTTTGTGGTTTGATTTATCTAATTCTGAGAGTGCAAGGTTGAGATCTCCCACTAGTATAGTTTTGCTGTCTGTTTCTTCTTGCAACTCTCTTAACTTATCCTTTAGAAAGTTAGATGTTATACCACTTGGTGCATAAATGTTTAGTATTGATATGGCTTCATTGTCTATGCTACCTTTTAGCAGGATACAGTTTCCTTCCTTCTCTTTTCATTAGATCAATTTCTGCTTTTTCTTGATCTGAGAATAAGGATGACTACACCCTGCTTTTTTGGCTTCACCTGAAGCATAATAGATTCTGCTCCAACCTTTTACCTTTACTCTATATGTATCTCCCTTCTTTTAATGTGTCTCCTGTAAACAACATATTATAGAGTTCTGACTTTTGATCCAGTCTGCTCTCTGCCTCTGTTTGATGGGAGAGTTTATCCCATTCACATTTAGAGTTAAAATTACTAATTCTGTATTTCCTGCCATCATATTATCCCCTGATTATGCTTTAATTCCCCTTGTCCCCCCGGAAACCCTTCCCCAGTATTGAATTTATGGACACCACTTGTGACACACAACCCTCCCTTTTTATTAATCTCTTACCCCTCCTTTTAAGTCCCTTCTCCTTTCTGTACCCTTCCCTTATTCCTCTTTTCCTTTTCCTTTTTTCTCTTCCCCTTTATAATGAAGTGAGAGAGAACTCTCTGAAAAACAAAAATGTCAATTATTTACTCTTTGCGCCTACTCTGATGAGAGTAAGATTCACACAATATTTTTCCCCCTCTCTAAATTCCCTAAGATGTGGCAAATTTTCTGTGCTTCTTCTTGGGATGTACTTTCCTTCTTTTTATCTGTTGTTTCCCCTTCCCTTTACTACTTCACTTTTTTATGTCATATCAGTAAAATCAAATTATCCATGTGGACTTTCTCTATATCCACAACAGAGATACAGTTCTCAAGAGTTCTTTTTACCTTTTTCTGCTTCTATAGAGTCTTGTGGATGTAGATCAAAATTTTTGTTTAAGTCTGATTTTTTTTAGAAACAAATGAAATTCCTCTGTTTCATTAAATGGCCATCTTCTTCCATGGAAGAAAATGCTAAACTTAGCTGGGTAGTTTATTCTTGGTTAAAAGCCTAGTTCTTTTGCCTTTCAGAATATCAGGTTCCAGGTCCTTTGATGCTTTAATGTGGAGGCAGCCAAATCTTGCATGACCCTTATTGTGTCCCCTTGATATTTGAATTGTTTTTTCCTAGCTGCTTGCAATATTTTTTCCTTAGTCTGGTAGTTCTGCATCTTAGCCACAATGTTCAGTGGAGTTCTTTTTTTTAAGGTCTCTTTCAGAAGGTGTTCGCTGAATTCTTTCAATGCCTATTTTCCCTTCAGTTTCTATTATCTCTGGACAGTTCTCTTTGATGATTTCCTGTAAAATAGAATCTAGGCCTCTTTTTTTGATCATAGTTTTCGGGAATTCCAATGATCCTCAGATTATCTCTCCTAGATCTATTTTCAAGGTCTGTAGATTTCCCTAGTAAATATTTGACATTATTCTCCAGCTTTTCTTTCTTTCTTTTTTGTTTTTTTGTTTTTTGTTTTGTTTGACTGATTCTTGGTTTCCCAATGAATCATTCTTTTCTCTTTGTTCAGTCCTGATTTTTAATGAGTTATTTTCTTCATTCACATTTTTTAGTTCTTTTTGTATATGTCCAATTTAGTTTTTAAATAAATTATTTTGCTCTGTTGATTTTTTTTTCCATTTCACTATTTTTTTTAGTGAGTTATTTTATTTTTCCAAATCACAAATCTTACTTTCTTGGGAATTTTTTATCTTTTCCAATTCAGAAATCCTACTTTTCTGTGATTTTTTTTAACCTTTTCTAATTCAAATTTTGTTTCCCTGCACCTCCTGTGAATTCTTTATTTTTTCCAACTAAAATTTCAGTACATTGTTATTCTCTATCATAGCTTTGCTTTACTTTTCCTATTTTTCTTCAAACTGTCTTAACTTTTTAATAGTCTCTTCTAGGAAAGAATTATGTGATGGGGGGCAGGTATCATTCCCTTTAGGGTGTTATCTGGAGACTGTATGCTGTTGGCCTCATTGGGGTTGGATTCTTTCTCTGTATAGAAGGTGTCAATTGTTCTATTCAATTTCTTACTCATTGTTAAAACTCTGTGGGGGTCTGCCTTTGGATAGGAAATTTACCCGCTTCCTCCCAGACCAGGGATAGGATGCAGCAATCCTGTGACTGGGCTAAGAGAGAGCTCTGGGAGATATTTCCCCTCCCCCCCCAGAAATGTCTCAGAGATGGTTAGCATGGCTGTGTTGCAAGGAGTGCCCAATGACAAGCCCCAGACAAAGCCTCTGGTGGGGCCATGGATATAAGCAGCTGACCTGTGAAAAGCCCCTGCACTCAAAACAGAAGTGTCTGCCTGGGAAGCATAGTCTCTGCTGTGGAGATCCCGCTGCTGTGGGAGTTCCACTGCTGCTGGAATTTTGCTACTGTGAGAATTTCACTGCCTCAGGCTGAGCACCACACTATGTGGATTAGAGGCTGCCCCAGGCTATGTCCCCCACTGTTCAGGTTTTTAACTGCCCCAAGGAAAAGCCCTGGACAGCAGAAGGCATCTGTACAGCCTTGCTAACATTGGGTTACTTCTAGTTTGGGGTGATAATATTTTCTGACTTTTTTTATTTTAAAGTGGCTTTGATTTCTCTTCTGATCTGCTGTTTTATAAGCAGAGTAGAGCTATCAGCCTATGCCAGATTCCTCTATCTCAGTGGCTTTTCTGATCCCAGAGTTCTCCCCAGCCCATTTGGCACAGTGTGCTAGCCACTAGTCCAATGCTATCTGTGCTGGTCTTTTTTTTTTTTTTTTTTTTCCCCTTCCCTTGGAACAGACCTATTCTGTCAAAATCCAAGGCTGGTAAGTTGTGCTTCTAATCCTTATGGATTTTATCAGTCCAGCTTTATTTCTGCGGCTGATTTAACTAGTTTGTATTGAGGGAAGAAGGGAGCTTAGAAATTTGCGTGTATCTTCTCCACCATCTTGGCTCCACCCCACTCATCTAACTTTCTAAAGGAGAAGTCAAGAGAGTTGTGAGAACAAATAGACAGCAACTATAATAGTGGGAAATCTCAGCCTTGTACTTTAAGAATTAGATAAATCAAACCATAAAACAAATAAGAAAGAAATTAAAGAGGTAAATAGAATATTAGGAAAATTAGATATGATAGATCTTTTGAGAAAACTGAATGGTGACAGAAAGGAGTATACTTTCTTCTCAGCAGTTCATGTAACCTATACAAAAATTGACTATATATTAGGACTTAAAGGCTTCAAAATTAAATACAGGAAGGCAGAAATAGTAAATGCTTTCTTTTCAGATCACGTTGCAATAAAAACTACATTCCACAAAAAAAGTTACACCAAAAATTAATTGGAAACCAAATAATCTCATCTTAAAGAATGATTGTGTCAAATATCAAATTATAGTCACAATTAACAATTTCATTCAAAATAATGACAATGATTAGGTGCCATACTAAAATTTGTGCGATGCAGCTAAAGCTGTAATAAGGGGAAATTGTATCTTTAGAGGCTACATGAATAAAATAGAGAAAGAGAAGATCAATGAATTGAGCCTGCAACTTAAAAAGCTAGAAAAAGACCAAATTAAAAATCCCCAATCAAACACTAACTTGAAATTCTAAAATTAAAAGGAGAAATTAATAATATTAAAAGTAAAAAAGGTAAAAAAAAACAATCTATTGAATTAATGAATAAAACTAAGACTTGGTTTTATGAAAAAAACAATAAAATAGGTAAACTTTTGGTAAATATGATTAGAAAAAAGAAAGGGAAAAATCAAATTGTTAGTCTTAAAAATGAAAAGGGAGGACTTTCCACCAATGAAGTGGAAATTCGAGCAATAATAAGGAGTTAATTTGTCCAACTTTATGCTAATAAATTTGATAACCTACATGAAATGGATGACTACCTCCAAAAATATAGGCTTCCCAGATAAACAGATGAGAAAGTAAATTACTTAAATAGAGTCATTTTAAAAAAGAAATCAAACAAACTTCTAATCAATTGCCTAAGAAAAAAATCCCGAGGACCAAATGGATTTACATGTGAATTCTACAAAACATTTAAAGAATAATTAGCCCCAATGCTATATAAACTATTTGAAAAAAAAATAGGGAATGAAGGAGTTCTACCAAATTCCTTTAATGACACATATCAGTAGATCCATAAACCAGGTAGGAAGTAGAGAAAGAAAATTATAGACCAATTTCCCTAATGTATATTGATGCTAAAATCTTAAATAAAATATTAGTAAAAAGATTTCAGAAAATCATCCCCAGGATAATATACCATGATCAAGTAGGATTTATACCAGGAATGCAGAGCTGGTTCAATATTAGGAAAACTATTAGAATAATTGACCATATCAATAACCAAATTAACAAAAAAACATATGACCATCTCAATAGATGCAGAAAAAGTATTTGATAAAATCCAGCATCCATTCTTATGAAAACACTTGAGAGTATAGGAATAAATGGATTTTTCCTTAAAATAATCAGTAGCATCTATTTAAAAACCATCAGTAAGCATCATATGTAATGGGGATAAACTGCAAACATTCCAAACAAAATGTAAAGGTCGTCTGTTCAATCCTAATCTTTCTCTGGGAGGAGATCTCTTTTCTGTAGAATCTTTTCTCTCTGAGCAGATTTCTTGGGAGCTCTGAATCTCCTCTAGCTCTTGGCCTTCCCCAATCCAGACTGCTTCTCCAGGCCCAATGGTGTCTCCTTTTATCCTCCCAGAGAATGGGCATGTGAGAACTCAGGGGCTTGTGGGAACTCCTTCAACCAATGAAATTGTTCCATTTAAAGGTTGTGTAAACTCCTTTTCAGAACTCCTTTTAAAGGTGTAAACTCCTTTAAATGTAAGGTGTAAGGTGTAAAGGAGTAAGCTCCTTTTCAGAAGTCTAAAGGTGTAAACTCCTAAAGGTGTGAACTCTGAACTAGAGAATTGTTTAGACAACCAGAGTTCTCACCTTGTAATCCTAAAAATTCCCAATAAGATCAGGAGTGAAACAAGGTTGCCCACTACCACCATTACTATTCAATATTGTTTTGGCAATAAGAGTTGAGAAAGAGATTAAAGGAATTAGAGTAGGTAATGAGGAAACCAAATTATTACTCTTTGCAGATGACATGATGGTATACTTAGGGAACCCCAGAGATTCTACTAAAAAGCTATTAGAAATAATCCACACCTTTAGCAAAGTTGCAGGATACAAAATAGACCCACATAAATCATCAGCATTCTTATATATCATTAACAAAATCCAACAGTTAGGGTTACAAAGAGAAATTCCATTTAAAGTAACTACCAATAGTATACAATATTTAGGAATATATCTGCCAAGGGTAAAGCAGAAACTATGTTAGCAAAACTACAAAACACTTTCCACACAAATAAAATCAGATCTAACCAATTGGAAAAATATTAAATGCTCTTGGACAGGGCAAGCAAATACAATAAAGATGACAATACTACCTAAACTAATCTATTTATTTAGTGCTACTAAGGAGAGGAAAAATTGGAACAAAAGTTTTGCAATTGTCAATGCTGAAAAATTTCCTATGCATATATCTTGTAAATAAGAAGCTATAATAATAAAAAAGAAAATTACAAAACCAAAGCATTTAGATATATTAGGATTCTCCACAAAATAAAAAATAATTTCAAATGGAAAAAAAAAATACTTCTCTAAGAGCTCCATAACTAATTTTAAGAAGAGTATCTAAAGATAAGAGTGTCTCTTGAAGGTCTATATGCTACTATAAGGAGCTCAGAATTTGCTTCAAAGCTAATATAAGGCACACTGTCTTCAGTGGCGATAATTTTCTTCATGTGTAGTTTAGCGCACTCTTGGTTACTTCAAAGGATTATGTGAAATAGTCCTGTATCTTAGCAATCCTTACATAATTGTTCTTAGTTACCTGAATAATCAGAGGCTCAAGCAATCAAGGTAGTTAAAATATCCTTTTTTCTTTCTTTTCTGAGCTTTAGATATTTATTCTTTCTCAGTAGTTTTTTTTTTAATTTTTAAAATTCATGTAGGGATAGTTTTCAACATGGAATTTTATTGAGACTTTTTCAATATAATTTTGTAAGACTTTTCCAAAATTTTCTCCCTCCCTTCTCCATCTCTCCCCTCTCCAAGACAACAAGGCATCTGATATAGGTTAAATATATGCAATTCTTATAAATATATTTCCATATTACCATATTATGCAAGAAAATCTGACCAAAAGGGAAAAATAAGAAGAGGAAGAATACAAACACCAAAGATAAAATACATTTTGCACATAGCAGATCTATATTCACAGGTGGAATCTAATTCAACTAATTCTATGCTTGTATTCATGATATGAAAGATTAAAAAACAAAAAACAAAACAAAACAAAACAAACAAACAAACAAACAAACAAACAAACAAAACAATGGAGTGCTTTTCCTTGCTTGGACTGCTGGGGATGGCTGTGATCTCTTGACCAAGCTTGCTAATTCATATCCAGATAGAGCTGCCTCATGTTGCTTCCTTCCCTTCCCTTCTAAATATGCAAAATACTTTTGCATGGACCTCTAGTTTGGAAAATCCATGATGTCCTGAACTTGTTGATGGCGCCAGTTTACAAACCTCTTTATTTTGAATAAAGACACACACATTTCCTTTCAGAAATTTACATTTTTTACATTTTTGACTTATTTCAGGACTTAACTGCTTATGTAAGACATCATTTATGCTTAAAATTTGAAATAGATTTTGATTTGCTAAAAATAAAAGTCACTCTGCACATAAATATCATGCATATTCATATTTCATTTGGAATTATAGAAATCTTTTGTTTCAAGGAGTTCCAAAAATGACAACTATTATTCAAATAGTACAAGCCATGATGAGTCAAAAGTTGGCAAGAAAAAGCTCTTCATGTGCTCAATTAATCCTAAACCTGGTCTCCTCCAGCACTATTCTCTATCACTTAATTGCCTTTATCTCTTCTTTGTCCTCTCTTTGTCTACTGGTACTTTCACTATGACAAAAATATACATACATATACATATATATGTATATATATGCATATATATGTATATATATATGTTTATGTATGTGTATATATATGTATATGTATGTGTGTGTGTGTATATATATATATATATATATATATATATATATATATATATATATATATTTCTTTTTTTTTTTTTTTTTTTTGCTTTACTCTTCTCTATCCTAAAACAACAGCAGTATTTGGAAAAGTCAAGTTAAGTTAAGGATCATAATCTAATGTCTCTTTTTCCCTTAATTGCTAACATTCTAAAGGACAACCTAAATCTACTCATTTAAAATCATATAATCTTCCAATTAACAATTCTATTCAGATAATTTATGAAACTGTGATCTTCCCTGGAAGTCTAGTTCCTTATCTTCAAGTAATTGCTAAACCTTTACAGTTGGACATTATATATATATATATATATATATATATATATATATATATATATATATATATATATAGTTTCTTAACAGAAACTATAAATCAATAAGTCTAAAAGTAAACTCATAATTTTCTGTTCTAAATATCTATTTAATCTCTACTAGTTTGGTTGATGATTTTATTCTACCAATCACCTATGCTTGAAAAAGGAAATAAAATTCTTTCTTCTGTCATCTCATATTTCATTTCACTTTTCACAGCTTAATCATTCCACCATGTATACCCCATGGCAATATCCATGTCAGGATTTCCTTATGAGCTTTCTAGAACCTCTATTAGCATAATATAATCTCAGGCACAGATATACCTAATAGAAGAGGGAAGGGAACAAGAGTTTATTATAAGGGCACAACAGTTCATGAATTCATAATAAATATTTTAAGATTTGAACCCCAAACTCAGCCTAATCCAAAAAAATCCCTAAGAATGAGATATAACACAAGACAATAATATCACGGATTCATGAGGAAATACTCCCAGAAATTACACACAAATAGAATTGCTTTGGATTACTATGAAGGCATTTTGTTTTGTTATTTTTGTTTTGTCAATTTAATCTAATCTGCAGCCATACCTTAAATGATATTTTAGGAATACCAATAGAGAAAACTGGTTTGGTTTTGCTTTCTATTCTGTCTGAAAGCAACTTTTAACATAAGAGTGAAGTTGATGTTGTTGTCAAGGACTTTTGGAAGAATAACTAACTTGCAGTTGTTATTATATTAGTGACTGCAATAATAAGCTATTCAGATACTTATTCCTCTAGTTTATGTTCAGATTATTTGCCCAAGAATGTTGTGATTGTGTCTTTACCAGACTTTCAGATGCCCAGCTAGGGAAGTTTCTGTGACTTTTTATTGTGAATAGGATAAAATATCAATTCTATAACTTGATATTTTTGTCTATGTAATCTGGATTCCCTGATTTTATCTAGCTTTATTTCATTTTATTAAATGAGATTATATTGCACAATTTTATCATCCCCAAATTCTTGCTGTTTTGTTTTAGCTTCTATGACTTAAATCTATAATTTTTTTCATTCTGGAAATATTTCTCTGAAAATTCAAAAGTAGAGGAATTATGCCTTATGTAAAGTTTCTGTTTTCTCTGGACAATCTTGGTTTCCCACACTCAGCAGACATCTCATAATATTTAATTGAAGCACAGTGGGTTGCATTAGGATTAGTTATTCTTTCACTATAGCATATTTCCCAGATAATACATTTCAGGTAATGTAATTTTAAATCATTTTGAGAACACCAATGAACAAAAAATTACTATTATGATTCATTTCTCTTCTTACATGCATTAAATTATTAAATGTAAATTATAATAAAATATAAAAATAATGTGATAAGAATGCAAAATAATTTAAAGTTATAACATAATATAAATTTCCTTTGCTTTTTTAAAATTGTAAATAATGTTCACTGTTATCATTAATGATACAATTTATTTGCTTTCTAAAGAAAAAGGGCTAATTCTCTAATTGACAAAGTCAAAGGATATGAACAGACAATTTTCAGATGAAAGAAAATCATTTTAATTGTATGATAAAATGACCTAAATCACTATTAATCAGAGAAAAACAAATTAAAACAATTCTAAGGTACAATAGACACATTTTATATTGGCTAAGATGACAGGAAAATATAATGATGAATGTTGGATATGGAAAAACTGGGACACAATACATTGTTAGTTGAATTGTTAACAGATCCAACCATTTTTTTTTTTAGGCTGGAGTTAAGTGACTTGCCCAGGGTCATACAGCTAGGATGTGTTAAGTGTCTAAGATCAGATTTGAATTCGGGTCTTCCTGAATTCAGGGCTGGTACTCTATCCACTGCACCACCTAGCTACTTCTGGATCCAACAATTCTTGAGAGCAGTTTGGAACTATTCTCAAAGAGTGATCAAACTGTTCATACCCTTTGATCCAGTAGTCTTTCTACTGGGCCTATATCTTAAAAACATCTTGAAAGAGGGAAAGAGACCCACATGTGCAAAAATCTTTGTAGCAGCTTTTTGTAGTGGCAAGAAAATGGAAGCTGAGTGGTTGCCAATCAGTTGGAAAATGGCTGAGTAAATTATATTATAGGAATATTATGTAATAGTATTTTCAATACTATTTCATAAATATTCATAAAATAGAAAGAAATAATCAGCAAGATGATTTAAAAGAAACTTGGACAGATTTACATGAACTGATGCTAAGTGAAATGAGCAGAAACAGGAGATGATTATACACAGCAACAAGATTTTATAATGATCAATACTGTTGGATATGGCTCTTTTCAACAATGAGATGATTCAAGCCAGTTCCTGTGATCTTGTGATGAACAGAGCCATCTACATTCAGAGAGAGAACTGTGGGAACTGAGTGTGGATTATAACGTAGCATTTTCACTTTTTTTTGTTGTTTGCTTGCATTTTAATTTATATCATTTATTTTAATTTTTGATTTATTTTTTTCTTGTGCAACAAGGTAATTGTATAAATATTATATAAATATGTATGCATATAATGGATTTACCATATATTTTACCATATTTAACATATTTGGATTACTTGCCATCTAGGGGAGATGGTGGGGGGAACACAAGGTTTTATACAAGGGTTAATATTGAAAAATTATGCATGCATATGTTTGGAAAATAAAAAAAAGCCTTAATTTAAAATAAAAGAATGGACACTTCTGGCCAAGATGGTGGAGAGGAGGCAAACGGCTGCTTGAGCTCCTCGTTTTCTCTCAGAGGTTACTTCATGACAAGCCTAGGAATTAATGCTTGACCTGAAAAGAAACCCACAAATAATCACCAACAGAAGACATCCTTGAAATTCTCCAGAAAAGGTCTGTGTTTGTTTGGGGGAGGGGACAAACAGACTAGGCACGGACTGAGGGTAAACAGAGAGAGAAAAGCAGGCAGCTTACACTACTCAGACCTGAGGGGGCAGGGGTGCAATCTCTTCCATTTCTGTGAAACGACCTTTACCCCAGAGTGGATACTCCATCTTGACAGCAAGTCAGGAGCAGCAGAGAAGATGTAAACACCAGAGGTAAAGAATAAAACCCTATGAAAAGCTAGTGTCTCTCGGGAACTGGCCACCCCCACCCCACCCAGAGTGACTCAGCACATTCTTAGAGCCTCAGAGCACAGACACAGCACAGCCATCAATGTCCTGCTAGTGCCTCATTGCTGTCTCCCACATTCTGTAGAGGAATCCTGGTAACATCATCCAGCCACATCCCCCCTAAAAGAGAACAGTTGTTTCTCTTGTCAATTTGTTTTCTTCAATTCCGCTCTGACAAAATGAAAAAAAAAAAAATTAAAAGGGCTCTAACCATTGACAGCTTCTGTATGGATAGAGAGCAGAATTCATACCCTGAGGAGACTAAAAACAGACTTTCTCCAGAGGAATCCTCTAAGGGGGATATGATCTGCTCCTCAATACACAAAACTCTCATACAGGAAATCAAAAAGGCTCTCACAAGAGAGCTAGAAGAAAAATGGGAAAAGGAAAGGGAAGCTTGGCAAGAGAGTGTGGAGAAGTCATCCCGGGCATTTAAATACAGAGTAGATAAAGAAAATGAATCATTGAGAAATAAAATTAGTGAGTTGGAAAAAGAAAACAGCTCTCTAAAAAAATAAAATGGATGAAATGGAAAAAAAATTCTATAGAAGAAAAAAAAAACTCACATAACAACTCAATTGGACAATTACAAAAAGATATAAAAAAAGTGAATGAAGAAAATACATCATTGAAAATTAGACTCAAACAAGTAGAAATGAATAGACCAATGTGACTCAAGGAGAAAGCAAGAAGTAATCAAGCAAAACCGAAAAATGAAACAATTGAAAAGAATGTCAAGTACCTTATTGGAAAGACAATAGACCTGGAAAACAGATTCAGGTGAGACAATTTGAGAATAATCAGACTCCCTGAAAAATATGAGGAAAAAAAGAACCTGGACACTATTTTTCAGGAAATTATCAAAGAGAACTGCCCAGAAATTTTAGAAACAGAGGGTAAAATAAACATTGAAAAAATTCATCGATCGCCTACTGAAAGGGACCCTAAAATCAAAACGCCAAGAAATATAGTGGCCAAGTTCAAGAACCATCAGACTAAGGAAAAAAATATTGGAAAGTGCTAGAAAAAAGCAATTCAGATATGGAGGAGCAACCATAAGGATAACACAGGATCTAGCAGCATCCACATTAAAAGAACAAAGGGCCTGGAATATGATACTCCAAAAGGCTAAGGAACTTGGTATGCAGCCAAGAATAACATACCACGCAAAAATGAGCATCCTTTTCCAGGGAATAAGATGGACATTTAACAAAATAAATGAATTCCATCTATTCTTGATGAAAAAAACAGATCTATACAAAATGTTTGATCTTCAAACTCAAGAGATTTCTAAAAAGGTAATAAGAAATCTTGAGAACTATATATCTGCATAAAGATATGTAAGGAAAACATGAATAATTTGTCCTAGAAACCAGATTTGGAAAGGAAATAATATCATAAAAAAGGGTAAAGTGGTGGTACTACATCTCATGAAGAGGCAAAGGTAACCTATTATATCTGAGAGAAAGAAAGGAGGGGGAAGAACATAGTGTATATCAATTGACATATTCGATTTATGGTGAAACTTCTTCTACTTCATTGAAAAGTAGGTGGGAAGGAGTAAGCTAAGGGGAAGGGAATACAGAAATTGTGAGGAAAAAAGAGGTAAAATAGGGGGAGGAACTTTAAGGGATACTAAAAAGGGAGGGCTGTGAAAAGCAAGTGGTGCTCACAAGTTTAATATTGGGGAGGGGGTTAAGAGGGAAGGAAAGGAGAAAAGCACAAGCAGGGGTTAACAGGATGGCAAGCAATATAGAATTAGTCATTCTAACCATAAATGTGAATGGGGTAAACTCCCCCATAAAGAGGAAGCAATTAGCAGACTGGGTTAAAAGCCAGAATCCTACTATATGTTGTTTACAGGAAACACACCTGAAACAGGGTGGTATATTCAGAATAAAAATAAAAGGATGGAGCAGAATCTACTATACTTATAGTGAAGCCAAAAAAACAGGGGTAGCCATCCTCATCTCAGATCAAGCAAAAATAAAAATTGATCTAATTAAGAGAGATAAGGAAGGGCATTTCATCTTGCTAAAGGATAGCATAGATAATGAAGCAGTATCAATACTAAACATATATGCACCAAGTGGTGCAGCATCTAAATTCTTAAAAGAGAAATTAAGAGAGCTGTGAGAAGAAATAGACAGCAAAACTATAATAGTGGGAGATCTCAACCTCGCACTCTCAGAATTAGATAACACAAACCACAAAATAAATAAGAAAGAAATCAAAGAGGTAAATAGAATGCTAGAAAATTTTGATATGATAGATCTTTGGTAAAAGCTAAATGGAGACAGAAAGGAGTACACTTTCTTCTCAGCAGTTCATGAAACCTATACAAAAATTGATCATATACTAAGACGTAAAAACATCAAAATCAAATGCAATAAGACAAAAATAGTAAATGTATCCTTTTCAGATCACAATGCAATGAAAACTACATTCAATAAAAAGCCAGGGGAAAATAGACCAAAAATAATTGGAAACTAAATAATGTCATACTAAAGAATGATTGGGTGAAACAGCAAATCATAGACATAATTAATAACTTTACCCAAGAAAATGACAATAATGAGACATCATACCAAAATGTGTGGGATACAGCCAAAGCAGTAATAAAGGGTAGTTTTATATCTCTAGAGGCCTACTTGTATAAAATAAAAAAAGAGAAGATCAATGAATTGGGCTTACAACTAAAAATGCTAGAAAAGGAATAAATTAAAAATCCCCAGACAAATATGAAACTTTAAATTCTAAAAATAAAAGGTGAGATTAATAAAATTGAAAGTAAAACAAAATCTATTGAATTAATTAATAAAACTAAGACTTGTTTCTATGGAAATACTGACAAAATAGACAAACCCTTAGTAAATCTGATTTAAAAAAGGAAAGAGAAAAAACAAATTGTTAGTCTTGAAAATGAAAAGGGTGAACTCACCACTAATGAAGAGGAAATTAGAACAATAGTTAGGAGCTACTTTGCCCAACTTTATGTCAATAAATTCGATAACTTAAATGAAATGGAAGAATACCTTCAAAAATATAGCTTGCTCAGATTAACAGAGGATGAAGTAAATAGTGTAAACAGTCCCATTTCAGAAAAAGAAATAGAACAAGCTATTAACCAAATCCCTAAGAAAAAATCCCCAGGACCAGATGGATTTACATGTGAATTCTACCAAACATTTAAAGAACAATTAACTTCAATGTTATGTAAACTGTTTGAAATAATAGGGATTGACGGAATCCTACAAAATTCCTTTTATGAGGCAAAGATGGTATTGATACCTAAACCAGGTAGGCTCAAAACAAAGAAAATTATAGACCAATGTCCCAAATGAATATTGATGCTAAAATTTTAAATAAAATATTAGCAAAAAGATTACAGAAAATCATCCCCAAAATAATACACTGTGACCAAATTGGATTTATACCAGGAATGCAGGGCTGGTTCAATATTAGGAAAACTACTAGCATAATTGAACATATCAATAACCAAAAAAACAAAACAAAACAAAAAAAAACAAACAAAACAAAAACAAACAAACAAACAAAAAAACATAAGATCATCTCAACAGATGTAGAAAAAGTATTTGATAAAAACCAACATCAATTCCTATTAAAAACACTTGAGAGTATAGGATTAAATGAACTATTCCTTAAAATAGTCAGGAGCATATATTTAAGACAGTCAGTAAGCATAATATGTAATGGCGATAAACTGGAACCTTTCCCAGTAAGATCAGGAGTGAAACAAGGTTGCCTACTATCACCATTACTATTCAATATTGTACTAGAAACACTAGCCTTGGCAATAAGAGCCGAGAAAGAGATTCAAGGAATTAGAGTAGGAAATGAGGAAATCAAACTATCACTCTTTGCAGATGACATGATGGTATACTTAGAGAACCCCAAAGACTCTGCTAAAAAGCTATTAGAAATAATTCAGAACTTTAGCAAAGTTGCAGGATACAAAATAAATCCACATAAATCCTCAGCATTTTTATATATCACTAACAAAATGCAACAGCAAGAGATACAAAGAGAAATTCCATTCAAAATAACTGCAAATAGTTTAAAATATTTGGGAATATATCTACCAAAGGAAAGTCAGAACTTATATCAGCAAAATTACAAAACACTTTCCACAAAAAATAAAATCAGATTTAAATAATTGCAAAGATATTAAGTGCTCTTGGATTAGGCCGAGCGAATATAATTAAGATGAAAATACTCCCTAAACTAATCTATTCATTTAGTGCTATACCAATCAGACTCCCAAGAAACTATTTTAATGACCTAGAAAAAATAACAACAAAATTCATATGGAAGAACAAATGATCGAGAATTTCAAGGGAAGTAATGAAAAAAAAATCAAATGATGGTTGCCTACCTGATCTAGAACTATATTCATAAAGCAGCAGTCACCAAAAACCATTTGGTATTGGCTAAGAAATAGATTAGTTGATCAGTGGAATAGGTTAGGTTCACAGGACAAAGATAGTGAATAAAAATAACAATCTAGTGTATGACAAACCCAAAGATCCCAACTTTTGGGATAAGAGTTCATTATTTGACAAAAACTGCTGGGACAACTGGAAATTAGTATGGTAGAAACGAGGCATGGTCCCACACTTAACACCACATACTAAGGTAAGATCAAAATGGGTCCATGATTTAGGCATAAAGAACAAGATCCTAAATAAATTAGAGGAACACAGGATAGTTTACCTCTCAGACTTGTGGAGGAGGAAGGAATTTGTCACCAAAGGAGAACTAGAAATCATTATTCATCACAAAATAGAAAATTTTGATTACATCAAATTAAGAAGCTTTTCTACAAACAAAACTAATGCAAACAAGATTAGAAGGGAAGTTACAAATTGGGAAAATATTTTTACAGTTAAATGTTCTGATAAAGGCCTCATCTCCAAAATATACAGAGAATTGATTCTAATTTATAAGAAATCAATCCATTCTCTAATTGATAATGGTCAAATGATATGAATAGACAATTTTCAGATGATGAAATTGAAACTATATCTACTCATTTGAAAGAGTGTTCCAAATCACTATTGATCACAGAAATGCAAATTAAGACAATTCTGAGATACCACTATACACCTGTCAGTTTGGCTAAGATGACAGGAACAAATAATGATGAATGTTGGAAGGGATGTGGGAAAACTGGAACACTGATGCATTGTTGGTGGAGTTGTGAAAGAATCCAACCATTCTGGAGAGCAATCTAGAATTATGCCCAAAAAGCTATCAAACTGTGCATACCCTTTGAACCAGCATTGCTACTACTGGGGTTATATCCCAAAGAAATACTAAAAATGGGAAAGGGACCTGTGTGTTTGTGGCAGCTCTTTTTGTAGTGGCTAGAACCTGGAAAATGAATAGATGCCCATCAATTGTTGAATGGTTGGGTAAATTAAGGTCATGAATGTTATGGAATATTATTGCTATGTAAGAAATGACCAGCAGGATGAATACAGAGAGGTTTGGAGAGACTTACATGAACTGATGCTGAGTGAAATGAGTAGAACCTGGAGATCACTATAGAATTCAACAACAATACTGTATGAAGATATATTCTAATTGAAGTGGATATCTTCAGCTAATCCAATTCCAATTGATCAGTGATGGACAGAATCATCTAAACCCAGAGAAGGAACACTGGGAAATGAATGTAAACTGTTAGCATTTTTTTTTTTGTCCCAAGGTTATTTTTACCTTCTGAATGCAATTCTTGCTTTGCAACAACAACAGCAACTGTTACACCCCTATGGACTACTCTAACCTGGTAGCTCCCCTTAGAGCTACTCTTAATGCCCGTCCGTCGACGGCACAGCTAGAACACACTTACCCGTCTTCAGGCACCAGCCCGGATCCCATAGAGACAGACCACCATTAGGTAGGGGTGAAGCAAAAGAGAACTTTATTCTGAGATAGCATATATTTATACCCCACTGATGATATGGGGAAAGGGTGAAGTCCTCTAGGAACCTGGCATAATATGATTGGCCCGAGAAGAAGGAGAGAGGTGTGCTAGGCTTTGAGAGCACTAAGGAGGGAGGCTTGGTACCTGGAATCAGACACCGCTTCATGGGGCTGTGCCCCACCTCCACATAGGACTCGCCTGCGCCTCAGAACCTCTCATCCCTCAGTTCCTTCCACATGCCTTGAACTGCCTTCCTTGCTTCCAGGGGCTTTTTAACCCTTACAACTCTCCCTTTTTTATTAATAAGACAGAGTGTTCTCATGTTGACAAATGAGAAGCTCTTCCATAAGCACCTCTAAAGAATTTTTAAAAGAATACATACAAAGCATCCTAGCAAAGTAGGCAAAAACAAAAGAAGCAACAATACAAAAATGGCTACATAGAGCCCATGGGATACAATAGAAGGGGTTGGGAAGGGAAGTATGTTGTATCCAATCACTAAGTTGGTCCAGCAAGGGTAGTCATCTCTCTGCTATGGAGCTGTTTTGGGCGTTTCCTGGGTCATCTCCTTTTCTTCTTCTTCAGCCCCCATTTTAATAGGGGCAACTCTCCTTGTCCTTCTTTCTGGAATCCAGCGGCCTTTCACATCAGATCTGCAAGACATAAATATCCCAGCCCTCTCCAAAGTAATAAGGATGGACCTTGCCAACGTCTTTCCTCGTCCTTCCAAAGGACCTTTTGAATGTTCTCTAGCACTTGAAGTGCAGTTTTCATGGAGCTTAGTTTTCTGTCCTGTCTATAAGATTTTGCCAAATGTATCATTCCTGGAGAGAGGCTGATATCCCTATGCAGACACAAAAAATTGTAATTATATAAAGTCTTATCCATGTCCACCTGTGTAGGCCATCGGGGGTTCTGTCTACTTACTCCCCCTTTCTGTTTAACAAGTGTGGCCTTCAGAATATGATGGGCATGTTCCACCTAGACCTGACCCTGTGGCTTATAGGAAATTCCTGTGACATGCTTAATGGTGAATGTGGTGAGAAAGGTGGCCATCTGCTTAGAGGTATAAGCTGGCCCATTGTTGGTCTTTATGGTATTAGGAACTCTGTGAGAGGAGAAACAACCATACAAATGTTTAATGACTGAAGGAGTGTTCTCACAGGAGGCCACTGTGGCCCAAATGAATTTATAATAAGTGTCAATACAGACGTGGATGGCCACACAATCCACATGTGTCACATCCATTTGCCACAAATCATTGGGGAATAAACTCCTGGGATTAACTCCTTTACTAGGTGAAGGAGGGAGAAACTGAGCACACTGCTTCCCTATGTGTTGGGCTTGTTCCCAGGTGAGGCCATAAAAGCTATGTAGAGAATTAGTGGATAAGTGGAGAAAATCATGGGCACATTCAGGAGATGTGGTGACCATGAGAAGGGAGCATTGTAAAGCATGGTCCACCACCTCATTGCCAACAAATATGTCTCCTGCACAGCATTGGTGAGAATATACATGCAGGATGTAAATGGGATGTTTCCTAGTCTGTAAAATAAGCTGCAATTCATCAAGAAGGTCAAAATGTTTTCATGATTTGGTGAGCTACTTCTACTCAAATTTGAAAATCTATGAAAAGAAACCGACCAAGTAGCAAAGCACTTTTGAGGAGGGATAGAATGAAAGAAGAGAGAATAAATGGAAGGAAATACAATTTGCAATAGTAATTATTAAAAAACAAACAAACAAACAAAAAACTAACCTAATTTCTCAATGGAATATTATTATTTTCTGGGAAATAATGAACCAGAGGATATCAGGAAAAAAAAACCTGAAAAGTCTTCCATTAACAAAGTGAAATATACTATATACAAATAATAGAAATGTTCTATAATGACCAGGTGTAAATGACTTTTTTTTTTTTTTTTCTGTGATACAATCATTCACAACTACTCTAAAGGACTTATGATGAAAAATCCTTTTCATACTCAGAGTAGAAATTGATTGAGTCTTCATATAGATTGAAGCATTCTCTATTTCTGTGTCTCTATATTTAACATAATTTTTATTGAGGGATTTTATTTTCATTATACTGGGAGATCTATGTTTTCTTTCATAATGACTTTCATGGAATTGTTTTACATAACTTCCCATGTGGTTTTAAAATTGTGGTTCAGGATAAAGGAGAGAACTTAGAATTCAAAAATCTTAAAAAACAAATAATTATTTTTTAATGTAACTGGGGAAAATATTAAATAAAAAAAGAGAGAAAGAGAAAATGACTATTTTATGCTCCCTGTCCCTTTGCAGAATTATGAGGTCTTCTCCGATAAGTCAGATTCATCAATGAGGGTGTGACATGATGCTCCCATATCACAGAACTGAGCAAATATTGAAGGCTAAAACATCATATTTTGTCTAATCTGACATCTGCATGGTAGGAATAGTTAACTTGCCTCAGTTTCTTTTCTGGTATGTTTAGCATCATAACAGATTATTTAGTCAAAACCCTTTATTCTAGAAATATAGGAAAATGAAGTCTAAAGTATAAGTGAACTTTTATAAATTACACAAATGATTATAATAGTAAAAAATTTCCAGTAATAGAATGGAAATTTTCTTTTAAAAACTAGCTCTTTTTGAAATTTCTTTGTACATTATCATGATTTAATTATGATATAGTTTCCTAATGACTTTGCACTCAAATATTAAAGTATATACCACAAAGCAGAAGCCATTAGTTTACTGTTAGATTTCATTATTTTTTAAGTATTAAAATCTGATATTATTTAAATTAATTATTCTTTCCAAACAATACTTTTGAGATTATACATTATTCACTGATAGGGGATATATTTTAAATTCCCATAAACATTTAGATGAACTCCATTCAAAGGAAAATTCACTCGAAACAGATGACTATTGACTAAATTCTGTTGGAATTTATTTATTTTTTGTTTTGGGTAGAAAAGAAGATATCAGTCAGAATGAAACAATTGATGGAAAATCCAAATGGCATATTGATATTTCCAAAGAATTTAGGTGAGGGGAGGGGGGAACAAGGAAGCAATGACTAATCAATGAATTAAACTATATTTGCCAAATATCTTAGATCAATCGCTTTTTTAAAATTTTTGGTTACAAAGACATAGAAACAGACATGAGAAAGCCATTAACCTCAAGGAGCTTACATTTTGCTTCATGGATAAAATATTTTCACATTTAAATAAATATAAGATATATTCAAATTAAATATACCATGTTATAACAGTGGCAAAAGCCAATCAAGAAAATCAAATAAAATATCATGTATAGCAGATTTTGGGGAATCATGAGTAATAATAATAAAATATTTCAGTGCATATCAAAATAGAGACAACCTTTCCTCTAATACTGAAAATACATTAAAATTCTGAACCAAGTGGCAATATTCCACTTTTCTTATCTATAAGCATTCATTTGACCTAGCAAAATGATAGTGAATAAATATATAAGATTTGAAGTTAGTTGACTTGAGTTTATGCCATGCCATTCCTACTTGATACCTATAATACAAGAGACAAGCCATTTATACCCCTAGCTTTTATTTCCTTAGCTCATATGAAATTAGAAATTGGTTGACATAATTTTGGAAGTCCCTTCCAGTTCTTATTTTATGATTCTGTCAACATCCCTTCACCTCCAATTTCCCCTTCTACTGTCCAGCAGCAATGTACTATATGATTATAAAGAACATAAAAGTATCCAATGATGCATTACTCTTGCAGGGAAGCAAAGTGCATTTACTCCTACAGAAACCCATAAGGGATGTTTTTGTCATGGTTAATGAATGTATGGCCTTCAACATTTAGGTAGAAGAACTCAATTGAAATTGTATTCTATTTAGACTGGAATTTTCAATCCCAAATAAATGTTATTCAGCATATCTAGGAAAATAAATAATTTTTAATGTTTCATAAAAATTAGATTAAAGGTAGTAGGTATACAGAATTAATATGAGTCCTGATTTAGAATCTAATACCTCATTTCAAAAATCAGTTTTTTGCTATTTTCTGTCTATGGGAAAATCATTTCACACTTCTAGGTTTCAGCTTTCTTATTTCTAAGAGGATGTCATTAGAATAAGTGTTTTCTAAAATATATTCCATATTTAAATCCTAATCATCATACAAACAAATGAAAGAACATTTATTTAAAATTTAATATATGTGAAATCTTATAAATAATAATGGATATTTAAATTAAAATTGTGATAATATCTTATTTGAAGAATTTACATTGTTTTTTAGGAAAACAATATCAACAAGGAATACTGAGCAGGGAGAAGTATTTTGCCTGACAAGTCAGAGAGAAAAGAGATTGTTTAGATGCTAAAATGATGGCCAAAGACAAAAAGGAAGTATCTGTGGACTGCCAGATATAGAAGACAATGTAAATGTGCACTCATTAATTAGGACAATATAAAATCTACAGTAGGAGTTTCAAAGTTGAGTTCATTGTGGTGGAGATGTCAAGTAAATAGTTGGAGATGAATGTATAGAACACAGGACATCTATAAATTTAGGAGTCATTTATTAGTAACAATTTTGAATTATACCAAAAGGAACATGTGAGCTATCACTGTTATAATTACTGGCAAACAATATTAGCTTTCTCAAGTTTTTTTTTTGTTTGTTTGTTTTTTTTTTTTTTTATATTAATTAGCTCTTCTGACAGGAGAAAACAAAACAAAACACAAATCAAGAGAGATATAACTTTTCATTCATCTTCTAATATTCAGTCCATGCCAACTTCAGTTCTCAACCAGGATGGTGGAGCAGTAAACAGAGGTAACATTCATTTTTCTGTCAAAATGACCAGGTACTTTTTATTCGATCCATTTCAGGGTTCATTGTTTTTGTCAGAACAAGAACATTTGCCATAAGAAATTTGAATCTATTTATGTTTGCATTATTCTGCACCTGTTAAAAGTTTTTGTGCATTCAGTATTTCTATGATTCATCAGTTAATCCATTTACTTATATAACAGCATCTGTTCCAAAGGGTCTATTCCTGAAATGCAATGGATATGATCGCTCCAGGTGCTTCTCATCTACCTATCCTGGAAACATCAATTACCTGATAAAATAGCAAGGATGATAAAGTCATTTCCACTGAGTTTATAGTTTAGCAGATGGCAGCCTGAGGTCATATGAAGAAGAAATTGGTCAAGATGAATATACAAATCATTATCTTCCAGACCACATCATCTGCCAACGTCTACCTCAAGGACCCATAAACGATTATTCTATCAATATAGTACCTACTTAAAGATTGTCATTTAAGGATTTTTGTTTACTTTGTAAATTTTAATTAGATATACAGAGAATAGTCATTGTCATAACTATTACTACTATCAATAACAATAATAATCTTGAGGAATTGAAAAACACTTTGTATTCTAATTCATTTTACAGCTATTGTCATATTTTGTATAGCTTTAATATTCTACATCAGTGGAGTTTTATATCTTTGCTTTCTTGTCTTAATCCTGAGATTTATTGCATAAGTTACAAATCATTAACTTACTTTGCATTCTCAGATGAAAAAATTTCCTCAAACATGGCTACCATTTCAACTCCTTTGCAAATTATAGGCTTTAATATTTAACTTTTATACTAAAAGGCTGCACTCTATAAATAATATGTGTTAGAGATCTGACTTGTACCTAGGCCTCCTTAGCCTCAAGAATAGTTTGGTATATAATAACCCTCATTAATTCTTCATCTATTCCCAAAATTCACACATTAGAAAACATTAACTAATAATATAGAGCCTTAGATGCATATGCACTGACTGGCTCTTGAAAACAAGTTGAGGCTAGGAGCATTTCCAGATAATTTCTCTCATGCATGCCTTTTCTGCCTTCTCTTTCCTGGGTCTTTCCCATCTATCTATGTTTTAGGTCTCATGTTCTATTTAAAGTGGCAATATGAAATGCTATATAATGTATCCCTTTAAGTTGGAAGCTACCAGGATGTCAGAGTAACAGAAACAATAACGAGTTCCCCCACAAAAACAAACAAAAAACTATTGAAAAAAGATTCTAAAACATGCACCAGATAGAAAACTGATTGGGAAATCCAAGGGGAAAAAAAATCAGTGTGGCATTTATCTGGCCAAGGTCATCAAAAAGAGATGGATAAAGAGGTCTATTGACATTGCTGATGGAGTATCTGGTCAGGAATGTATCTCAAGTAACTAATTGTCATGAAATTGCTAATATAAAAATGGAAAAATATGTATTTGTAGATGTAAATAAAGCTCAGATGGGAAGATATTAACATTTGAGAATGGCAAGAGAAATAAAAATCTCCTGCAGAAATTGATATTCAAGATCTTAGGGGAATTCCTTTCAGCAGGTGATTGGTAGGTTTTTTTAATTTTTTCTTTAATTTATAAAACTATATTACATTTTGTAATTTATGGAAATATCTTGCCTAGTTTTTGTTTTACTTTCTTCTTGTGTCTTTTTTGTCCTAATAGTTCCTGTTACTTCATCAAACCATTCTGTTTTGTTCCTCCATTACAGTTTTCAGGAATTTCCATTTCCTTTTAAAACTGCCAATTTTTCTAAGAAGTGTTTTGTTTCTTCTAGGAATTCTTGAATTTCTTGTTGCAAAGAAATTCTTTCTCTCTGTGCTTTTTTTCAGGGTCTGAGTTTATATTTTTGGTTTCTTACAACTCATTGCATTTCTTCATTTGATGCATAATCTTATTTTCTCTTATATGAATCTTCAATTTGTATATTGAGACATCATTTCAGCACCATGCTTTCATACCACCAGAACTTTTGTATCTATTAAGTATTGATTATTATTTACAAATTCTTCTACTACCATTTCCTTTCTGACAGAGCAGTTGGCACTGGCACTTCCTAGTTTTTATCAGTCCTAGTCATCCAACATTGTAGAAGGCATCAGGTTTTTCTTTTTTTTTTTTTTTTTTTTAACCTTGCTTAATTCCCAATCATGAATTGGCCCCATCTCTCATTCATTGAAAGATTTCTGAGTAGAGGATATGATGATGGGGAATGAATTTTAGGAACATTAATTTGGAAGCAGAAAAATGTAAATGTCATTTCACTTCCTTGTAGATAGAAGTTCACAGTCTTTGTAGTAAGCTATTTTAAAAATGGATATGATGGAAATATTCAGCTTCAAAAAAGCCCATGTATTCTTTCTAAAAATTTGCATAACTATTTTTGTATTATAGCTTATGGGACCAAATGCATAATTATAGGTAATTTAAAAGCATACATTATGGATAATTTTTGTGATACTACAACCTAGGACAATGAAAATGTCATATTTTTAGCTTTTAATGAATTTTCTTTGTATGGGTGAGTGGGTGAAAAGCTATAGAACACCTGGAAGGGCAGCATGTACTGCAACTTCAAGGACAAAGCCCTAGAACAGATGTGATATGAATGGATAAGAGGCTGAATGAATAAATCAGTGAATCAGAAACTATTGCCTATATCAAAAGATTTCAAACAGATGCAGGATGAGACAAACAATAGATTCTGATCTCTGTCATTTGGGCTGAAATTGTGTGAATTGTTGATAACATTTCATATCCTTATTAAAAAGACTTGTAGAAAAAATTCATCTTGAGATATCTATTTTCAGTAACTAGTTTTTAGCTATGGATGCTCATCAATATCACTGATTGTAATTAATTTTATCAATTAAACCTCTTGTCAGATGACCAAATAAACAGAAACTAATTTTATAAACTAGATAAAATGACGTGTTTCAGATTGCATATATATATATATATATGTGTGTGTGTGTGTGTGTGTGTGTGTGCATGTGTGTATAAATATATATAACAAAAAAAAACAGTGGCAATAAAATAACTTAAACTTTAAAAAGCACACATACACATATATCAGTGCATTTTATTTTCTGAGAACTAAGTTGGTAAACAGTTGTCAGCAACCCTTGATTATACAATGGCAAAAATAGAAATAGGCTACAATATATTACTAGCAATGAAATGGAAAAGGAGTAACAAAGAGAAACAAAATTTCAGGCACAATGCTTGGCCTATAGTAAAATCTATGAAATGTTTCTTGACTTGAAGACATCGAGAAATGTCAACAAAATTGGGAAAAGAGATGGATAGATATCAATCAATAGCCCATTTGCTGTACCAGAATCTTTGCATTATTTAAATATATTACAGAACTCCTCTAGCACATAATATGGAACATTTTCCCATGGATAAGCACTTTTATATCCCCAGAAAATGAATAAACTCGTATAGGATTTGGTTTCAATTTACACAAGTGAATAAGGGATGATACCTATCTTGTTATGAGGAAAAGCCTTATGGAAAGCCTAAATATTATTATTGTATTTCCATAAAATATACTATGGTTGTTGCTCATATAATACTTCACTTGGAGCATTCAAGTTGCACAGTGGATAGAGCACTGTGCCTGAATTCTGGAAAACCAGATACTTACTAGTTGTATGCTCTTGAGCAAGTCACATAACACTGATTGACAAAAACAAATAACAAATAAAAACCATCTCTTTCTTCTACGTGATTGCTTTCCTGAAACCAATAATTACCAGTTTCTTCCTTTCCTAAATTTTGTTTTAAATTGTATTTATTTTTGTATTACTGTTGTTGTTTTCCCTCTTTGACCATCTTTACATTCCTATGATGAATAGTTAGCAAAGAAAACGAGTTCAAATCCTGCCTTGGAGACACTCTTTGTATGATCCCAGGAAAGTCAATTAACCTCTCATTATTCTAGATAATTGTCTAAGACTATGTTTTGTATGATAGGTGGCAATATGCCTTGGTTGGAATTCCCTTAAAATAAGTACTCTTCAAGGAATTCACAGTCTAATGGGAAGTATACAAATAGTTGTGTATTAAAAAAATATATATATACAAAATAAATTCTGCATAATCAACAGGTGGAAGGCACTAGGATTAAATTTGCTCAGGAGATTCTTCTTATAGAAAGTTGGATTTTAGCTGAAGCATTAAGGAAGTCATAGAATCAAAGAGACAGAAATGAGGGTAGACTGGAATGGGGACTTTAGTCAAGGAAATCAACCACAGGCTCTTCCAATAAACTAGGTGTAAGATGATGAGAAACTGAAGCAGGATGGGGGAAATACTGATGGAGGAAAAAAATAGTTGGAATTAAGAAATATGGTAGCTGTAAAATCAATAGGCCTTGCTAACAGATTGTATGTAGATAGTGGGAAAGGTCAGAAAGAGTGAGACATCAAAAATGACTCATAGAATTTGCTGTTGGGTGACTTAGAGAATGACTTAGATAATATTAATTGGGAGGTCAGGAAGGGGAAGGTTTGGGGAAATTATAATGGAGTCCTATTCCTTGAGAAGAGAGATTATTTCATATGTTTTTCTTTGAGTCCCTGGCTTCTAGATTGCTGATTAAATGATTTGTAACACATATTTATACTGCTCCTGCATTCTCCCACCATTTTATTTTTAAATATTTTAGTTATTTATTTGAGTTTCAAATTCTTGTCCTCCCTTACATGACCTTCCATACCCACTGAAAAAGAAAGAATTATGGTGGCAATTCTTCTCTAAGAAAACAAATCATTCCCCAATTGATAAATAATCAAATGATATGAACACACAATTTTGAGATGATGAAATTAAATCTCTCTCTAGTAATATTAAAATGCTCTAAGGCAATATTGATTAGAGAAATACAAATTAAAACAACTCTGAGGTACTAATCTCATATCTTTCAATCAGGCTAAGATGACAAGAAAAAAGCTAATGATAAATATTGGAGGGGATATGTGAAAACTGAAACAGTATTGCATTATTGGGTGGCGTTGTGAAGTGATCTAACCATTCTGGAGAGGAATTTGGAATCATAAACAAAGGGATATAAAACTGTATATGCCTTTTGACCCTGCAGTGCCACTACTGGATCTGTATCCCAAGGAAATCATAAAGGAAGAAGAACCAATATGCAAAAATTTTCTCCACTACTCTTTTTGTGGAAACAAAGAATTGAAAAATGAGTAAGTGCCCATCAATTGGACAATGGCTGGATAAGTCATGGCATATGATGGTAATAGATTATTATTGTTCAATGAAAAATTATGAACAAGCTGATTTAAGAGAGACCTGGAAATATTTACATAAACTGATGCTGAACAAAATAAACAGAGCCAGGTATACATTGTTCACCTTAACAGCAAGATTGTGTGATGATCAATTATAAAAGTCCTCATTCCTCTTAGTTGTTCAGTGATCTAAGGTAATTCTAATAAACTTTGAATAGAAAAGACCATCTGCACCAGCCCTGAATTCAGGAGGACCCGAGTTCAAATCTGGTCTAAGACACTTAACACTTCCTAGCTATGTGACCCTGGGCAAGTCACTTAACCCCAGCCTCAGGAAAAAAAAAAAAATACCACCTGCATCCAGAAAGAGAAGTATGGAGATTGAATGTAAAACAACACATGCTATGTTCACTTTTTTCTTCTGTTTTTTTTTTTTTCTCTCTTGTGGTTTTTCCTTTTTGTTTTTATTATTCTCTTCTAAAATGATTCATAAAGAAACTTGTATATTAAAAATAAATATATATGTAGATAAAGGAGTTCTCTTGACTGGATGATTATTTTCTGAATTTATGTCTTGGTTTTCACTACTACCATATAGCATTTTATAATCACATTATTTTGTTGTTGTTCTTTTATTATAATTTTGATTATATTAAATTGAAAAAATATTGCAAAAATCAATGAAAACACAATGAGAAGAAAAACAGAATTTGTATAGCATATGTTTCTGATAAAGGTCTCATTTCTAAAATATAAAGTGAACTTAATCAATTTGATAAGAATACAAGGCGTTCCTTACTTGATAAATGGTCAAAGGACATAAATAGGCAGTTTTCAGATTAAGAAATGAAAACTATCTCTAGTCATATGAAAAATGCTATTGAATAGAGAAATATAAATTAAAACAACTCTGATATACCACCTCACACATATCAGATTAGCTAATATGACAGAAGACAACAATTATAATTGCTGGAGAAAATATTGGAAAATTGTAATATTAATGGAGGACTTGGAGGTCTTGTGCACTGATCCAACCATTCTGAAGACCAAAGAACAATCAGACTGCATACACTTTGATCAGGTAGTGCCATTCTTGGATCTGTATTATAAAGAGACCATAAAAGAGGGAAAAGTTCCCATATATAACAAAAATGTTTATAGCACCTCTGTTTGTGGTTACAAATTATTGATTATTGAGTGCATGTTCATCAATTGGAGAATGGCTGAACAAATGATATTATATGAATGTGATGGAATACCAGTGTTGTATAAGAAATGATGAGCAGGCAAATTTCAGAAAAATTTGGAAAAATTTGCATGAAATGATGCTGAATGAATTGAGGAAAACATTATATGGAGTAACAACAGCATTGTGTGATAACCATCTTTGATAGACTTAGCTGTTCTCAGCCATGCAATGATCCAAAAGAATTCCAAAAGACTTATGATCAAAAATGTTATTCTCATTCAGAACAAAGAATACAGAATGAAACAAACTATTTTCCCTTTTTTTTACTTTCACATGAATTTCCCTTTTATTTTGATTCTTGTTTCACAATGCTAATGTATAAATATAATTAATGTAATAATACAGAAAGGTAAAAATCTGTATCTGATGGCTTCCCTTTTTGGGAAGGGTAGAAAGGAATAGTGGAAGGAGAAAATAAAAGTTGGAACTTAGAATCTCATAAAAATAACAGATGGAAACAAGAGAACTAAGTAAAAGCAAAGTATTGCTGACCTTTCCCCCACACAGCTCCAAAATTGCTTTAAATAATTACTCTAAAAAGTTGTTGAGCGGGGGCGGAGCCAAGATGGCGGAGAAGAAACACACGTCTCTGTGAAAGTCCTCACTCCCTCACAACCAATTAGATAAATTAAGTCTCAGAATTAGCTCAGGACTGATAGATACCATAAGGACTGGAAGCACGACTTACCAGCTGAAGAGAATCTGGAGTTTCAACAGGAAAGGTCAGTTCTCAGGGGAGGAATAAGAGAGACCAGCACAGACGGTGGGGTAGTGGCACACTGCGCCCATTGTGCTGGGAGGGGCTCTGGGATCAGAGAAGCCACTGAGGTAAAGGAATCTGGCACAGGCTGTTAGCTCTTCTCTGCTAATTATTTAACAGTTCAGAAGAGAAAGCCAAAATATTTAAAAACTCAGATTAGATTTTCCCCGGACCCTGGAGGTGACTCAGCAGATCTCGGCACCAGGGGGTGTGGCCTCAGCTACCTCCTGAGAATAGTTAAGAGATTGACAAGTGGGTGGATACGGCCCAAGGCAACACACACTGCCTAGTTTAGCTGGAGGGAGTGGAACTCAGCTCCAGGAAGTCCCAGAGAAGCGGAACCTTTGAACTAGGGACCGCAGTTTCTGGCAGACACTTCCAGTTTGAGCACAGGGGCTTTTCTCGTCACCTGCTGCAGACATCCACTCCCCACCCGGACACATAGGCTGGGCTTTGTGCTGTCTTTACTATTCTACACCCTCGAAGCACAGTAGTGCTAATCACCTCTGAGGCACTTCCAGGGAGGGGGTGGGGAACTCTCTCCCAGAGCTCTATCTTAGCTCAGGCGCAGGAGCCTCTGCATCCATCTGGTCTGGGAGGAAGCTGGTAAAGAAGTAAATAAATAATTTCCTACCCCAGGGACAGACCCCAAAAGATTTTTTTAAATATGAGCAAAAAAGCTAGAAAAACCATAGATTCCTTCTATACAGAGAAAGAGCGGGTATCCAACCCCGAGGAAGTTAACAGCAGAGAGTCAGCAGATAACAACCCAAAGGGGAACGATCCCTGCCCCCCATCACATAACTCTCTCCTAGAAGAAACTCTTAAAAAATTGAGGGAGATTGAAGAAAAATGGGGAAAGGAAAGGGAAGCTATGATAGAGAATAACAACGTCCTGAAATTGGAGTTGGAAAAAATAAAGAATTCATAGGAGATGAAGGGAAACAAAATTTATGAATTAGAAAAGGTTAAAAAAACACAGGAAAGTAGGATTTCTGAATTGGAAAAGATAAAAAAGTCTCAAGAAAATAGAATTTCTGAATTGGAAAAAGAAAATAATTCTCAAAGAAAAATTAGGGAAATGGAAAAAAAATTCAATAGAGCAAAATAATTCATTTAAAAACGAAATTGGGCATTTACAAAAAGAACTAAAAACTGTGAAAGAAGAAAATAACTCCTTAAAAGTCAGGATGGAAAAAATAGAAATGAATGATTCACAGAGAACCCAAGAATCAGTCAAACAAAACAAAAAAAATGAGAAGCTGGAGAACAACGTCAAATACTTACTGGGAAAATCTATAGACCTGGAAAATAGATCTAGGAGAGATAATCTGCGGATTATTGGACTTCCAGAAAACTATGACCAAAAAAAGAGCCTAGATTCTATTTTACAGGAAATTATCAAAGAGAACTGTCCAGAGATAATAGAAACAGAAGGGAAAGTAGATGTGGAAAGAATTCATCGAACTCCTTCTGAAATAGACCCTAAAAAAAGAACACCACGGAATATAGTGGCTAAGCTGCAGAATTACCACACAAAGGAGAAAATCCTGCAAGCAGCTAGAAAAAAAAACAATTTAAATACCAAGGTGCCACAATAAGGGTCACCCAAGATCTGGCTGCCTCCACATTAAAAGATAGAAGGGCCTGGAACCTGATATTCCGTAAGGCAAAAGATCAAGGACTGCAACCAAGAATGAACTACCCAGCTAAGTTTAGCATCTTTTTCCATGGAAGAAGATGGTCATTCAATGAAACAGAGGAATTCTATATGTTTCTAAGAAAAAAACCAGACTTAAACAAAAGATTTGATCTACATCCACAAGACTGAAGAGAAACAGAAAAAGGTACACAGAACCCTTGAGAACTGTAACTCTGTTGTGGGTATATAAAAAATACTCAAGGATAATTTGATTTTACTGATATAAAAGAAAAAAAGGGGGGTGTAGTAAAGGGAAGGAGGTCGGTTCAGAAAAAGGGGAAGGAGTGATAAAAAGAGGGAAACTACATCCCAGGAAGAGGCATAGAAAATATACCATATCTGAGGGAACTTAGTGAGGGGGAGAATCATTGTGTGAATCTTACTCTCATCAGGAGAGGCTCAAAGAGTAAATAATTAACATATTTGTTTTTCAGAGAATTTTCTCTCACCTCATTAAAAGGGGGGAGAGGAAAAGGGAAAAGGAAAAGGAGAATAAGTGAAGGGACGTGGAGGGAGGGGGGAGGGATCCTAAAAAAAAAAAAAAAAAAAAAAAAGAGGGAGGGTTGTGCGTCACAAGGGGGTCTGTAAATTAAATATCGGGGAGGGGGATCAGGGGGGTCAAGGGAAAAAAGCATAATCTGGGGATAATACGATGGCAGGAAATACAGAATTAGTAATTTTAACTGTAAATGTAAATGGGATGAACGATCCCATCAAACGGAGACGGATAGCAGATTGGATCAAAAAGCAGAACCCTACAATATGTTGCCTACAGGAAACACACTTAAAGCAGGGAGATACATACAGAATAAAGGTAAAAGGTTGGAACAGAGCCTATTATGCTTCAGGTAAAGCCAAAAAAGCAGGGGTAGCTATCCTTATCTCAGATCAAGCAAAAGCAGAAGTAGATCTTCTTAAAAAAGATAAGGAAGGAAACTATATCCTGCTGAAAGGTAGCATAAATAATGAAGCCATATCAATACTAAACATATATGCACCAAGTGGTATAGCATCTAACTTTCTAAAGGAAAAGTTAAGAGAACTGCAAGAAGAAATAGACAGTAAAACTATAATAGTGGGAGATCTCAACCTTGCACTCTCAGATTTAGACAAATCAAACCACAAAACAAACAAGAAAGAAATTAAAAAAGTAAATAGAATATTAGAAAAACTAGGTATGATAGACCTTTGGAGAAAACTGAATGGCAATAGAAAGGAATATACTTTCTTCTCAGCAGTTCATGGATCCTATTCAAAAATTGACCATATATTAGGACATAAAGATCTCAAAATTAAATGTAGGAAGGCAGAAATAATAAATGCCTTCTTCTCAGATCACAATGCAATAAAAGCTACATTCAGTAAAAAGTTAGGGGCAAATAGACCAAAAAGTAATTGGAAACTGAATAATCTCATCTTAAAGAATGACTGGGTGAAAGAGCAAATTATAGAAACAATTAATAATTTCACCCAAGATAATGACAATGATGAGACATCATACCAAAATCTGTGGGATGCAGCTAAAGCAGTAATAAGAGGAAATTTTATATCTTTAGAGGTTTATTTGAAGAAAATAGAGAAAGAGAAGATTAATGAATTGGGCTTACAACTTAAAAGGATAGAAAAAGACCAAATTATAAACCCCCAACCAAAAATTAAACTTGAAATACAAAAAATAAAAGGAGAAATCAATAAAATTGAAAGTAAAAAAACTATTGAATTAATAAATAAAACCAAGAGTTGGTTTTATGAAAAAGCCAATAAAATAGATAAACCTTTGGTAAATTTGATCAAAAAAAAGAAAGAGGAAAATCAAATTGATAGTCTTACAAATGAAAAGGGGGATCTTTCCACCAATGAAGAGGAAATTAGAGAAATAATAAGGAGTTACTTTGCCCAACTTTATGCCAATAAATTTGATAACTTAAGTGAAATGGATGACTTCCTCCAAAAATATAGGCTCCCTAGATTAACAGAGGAGGAGATAAATTGCTTAAATAGTCCCATTTCAGAAAAAGAAATAGAACAAGCTATTAATCAGCTCCCCAGGAAAAAATCCCCAGGGCCAGATGGATTCACATGTGAATTCTACCAAACATTTAAAGAACAATTAGCCCCAATGTTATATAAATTATTTGAAAAAATAGGGGATGAAGGAGTCCTACCAAACTCCTTTTATGACACAGACATGGTACTGATACCTAAACCAGGTAGATCGAAAACTGAGAAAGAAAATTATAGACCAATCTCCTTAATGAATATTGATGCTAAAATCTTAAATAAGATATTAGCAAAAAGACTTCAGAAAATCATCTCCAAGATAATACACTATGATCAAGTAGGATTTATTCCAGGAATGCAGGGCTGGTTTAATATTAGGAAAACTATTAATATAATTGACCATATTAATAATCAAATTAATAAGAACCATATGATCATCTCAATAGATGCAGAAAAAGCATTTGACAAAATCCAACATCCATTCCTACTAAAAACTCTTGAGAGTATAGGAATAAATGGACTATTCCTTAGAATAATCAGGAGCATATATTTAAGACCTTCAGTAAGCATAATATGCAATAGAAATAAACTGCAACCTTTCCCAGTAAGATCAGGAGTGAAACAAGGTTGCCCACTATCACCATTACTATTCAATATAGTACTAGAAACGCTAGCTCGGCAATAAGAGCCGAGAAAGAGATTCAAGGAATTAGAGTAGGAAATGAGGAAATTAAACTATCACTTTTTGCAGATGACATGATGGTATACTTAGAGAACCCCAAAGACTCTGCTAAAAAGCTACTAGAAATAATTCAAAATTTCAGCAAAGTGGCAGGATACAAAATAAATCCACATAAATCCTCAGCATTTTTATATATCACTAACAAAATGCAACAGCAAGAGATACAAAGAGAAATTCCATTCCAAACAAATGTTGAGAGTATAAAATATTTGGGAATCCATCTACCAAAGAAAAGTCAGGAATTATATGAGAAAAATTACAAAACACTTGCCACAAAAATAAAATCAGATTTAAATAATTGGAAAGACATTCAGTGCTCTTGGATAGGCCGAGCGAATATAATAAAGATGACAATACTCCCCAAACTAATCTATTTATTTAGTGCTATACCAATCAGACTCCCAAGAAACTATTTCAATGACCTAGGAAAAATAACAACAAAATTCATATGGAAGAATAAAAGGTCGAGAATTGCAAGGGAACTAATGAAAAAAAACTCAGAGGAAGGTGGTCTAAGTGTACATGATCTAAAGCTATATTATATAGCAGCAGTCACCAAAACCATTTGGTATTGGCTACGAAATAGACCGGTAGATCAGTGGAACAGATTAGATACAAAGGACAAAAAAGGGTACATCTATAGCAATCTAATCTTTGACAAACCCAAAGATTCCAACATTAGGGATAAAAATTCATTATTCAGAAAAAAATGTTGGGAAAACTGGAAATTAGTATGGCAGAAATTAGATATGGATCCACACTTAACACCATATACCAAGATAAGATCAAAATGGATACATGATTTAGGCATAAAGAGGGAGACAATAAATAGATTAGAGGAACAGAGGATAATCTACCTCTCAGACTTGTGGAGGAGGAAGGAATTTATGACCAGAGGAGAACTAGAGATCATTATTGATCACAAAATAGAAGATTTTGATTACATCAAACTAAAAAGTTTCTGTACAAATAATACTAATGCAAACAAGATTAGAAGGGAAGTAACAAATTGGGAAAATATTTTTACAGTTAAAGGTTCTGATAAAGGTCTCATTTCCAAAATATACAGAGAACTGACCCTAATTTATAAGAAACCGAACCATTCTCCAATTGATAAATGGTCAAAGAATATGAACAGACAATTCTCAGAGGAAGAAATTGAAACTATATCCACTCACATGAAAGAGTGTTCCAAATCACTACTGATCAGAGAAATGCAAATTAAGACCACTCTGAGATACCACTACACACCTGTCAGATTGGCTAAGATTACAGGAACAAATAATGATAAATGTTGGAGGGGATGTGGGGAAATTGGGACACTAATACATTGCTGGTGGAGTTGCGAAAGAATCCAGCCATTCTGGAGAGCAATCTGGAATTATGCCCAAAAAGTTATCAAACTGTCCATACCCTTTGACCCAACAGCGCTACTACTGGGATTATATCCCAAAGAAATACTAAAGAGCAGAAAGAGACATATATGTACCAAAATGTTTGTGGCAGCTCTTTTTGTTGTAGCTAGAAACTGGAAGATGAATGGATGTCCATCAGTTGGAGAATGGTTGGGTAAATTGTGGTATATGAAGGTTATGGAATATTATTGCTCGGTAAGAAATGACCAGCAGGAGGAATACAGAGAGGCCTGGAGAGACTTACATCAACTGATGCTGAGTGAAATGAGCAGAACCAGAAGATCACTGTACACTTCAACAACAATACTGTATGAGGATGTATTCTGATGGAAGTGGAAATCTTCAACATAAAGAAGATCCAACTCACTTCCAGTTGATCAATGATGGACAGAGGTAGCTACACCCAGAGAAGAAACACTGGGAAGTGAATGTAAATTGTTAGCACTAATATCTGTTTGCCCAGGTTGCATGTACCTTCGGATTCTAATGTTTATTGTGCAACAAGAAAATGATATTCACACACATGTATTGTACCTAGACTATATTGTAACACATGTAAAATGTATGGGATTGCCTGTCATCGGGGGGAGGGAATAGAGGGAGGGGGGGTAATTTGGAAAAATGAATACAAGGGATAATATTATAAATATATATATATATATATATATATATATATATATATATATATATATATAAAGTTGTTGAGCATCAGAAAACACTACAAAATGGAAGGATCATTTTATAGCCCAAGACAATTTAGAAGATCAGTAAGATCAAGGTGGGAGTATAGTGTGCAGTGCCTGAACAGGCTAGCCATAGTATCCTCAGCCCTAGAAAAACTCTTGGGCCTCTGAATCATCAGCAGAGAGAATCATCGGAGATTTATAGGCCCATAGACACCAAAGAATATAGGAAACATGAGCAAGAAATTTTTTTCACTAGGATGAGAGGGCCTTGGAAAACCAGGAAATTAGAAATGGCCATGGGCCTCAGTGGCTATTGCAGCTTCCAGATGCCTCAGCTCATAAGAAGTCTCTTTACTAACGCTGAGAAGGACTTTCTTACTTTAGTACACTAGAATTTAAAGCCACAATAGAACAGCACACTCCTCACAGTTCTAGGTCAGGAAAAAATGCTAGTGCTCATTTTTCTAGAAGGATCTCTGAAAACAACTTTGGACAGGGCACTTTCCACGCTGCAAGTAGAGTCCTACTTTAACAAAAAAGTAAAAACCAAGTAATAGGCTGAGACAATAAAAAGACAACAAAAATATTCTGATCATAGAAAGTTACTGTAATAAGAAGGAAGATCAAAAAAAAAAAAAAAAAGTCAAAGATCTAACAACCAAAGCCTCCAAGCAAAATAAGAATTGGTCTTAGACCATGTAAAAGCTCAAAAGATATTTTGAAAATCAATTAAGAGAGATACAGGAAAAAGTGGGAAGTGAAATGAGAGTGGTATAAAAGGAAATGCAAAAAGCTAATTAAATGAATGATTTAAAAAAATAATCAAATTCAAAAAGATACAAAAGCTCACTGAAAAAAAGATAATTCTTTGAAAATTAGAATTGAGCAAATAAAAACTAATGGCTTTATGAGAAATTAAGAAATAATAAAACAAAACTAAAAGAATGTAAAACTAGAAAAAAAAGTAAACTTTTTAAAAACAAAACTCATTGGAAAAGAAAATGATCTGAAATAAGTTAACAGTAGAATTAAATTAAAAAAAAACATTGGTCTACCTGAACAGACTGATCAAAGTGATCAAAAAAAAGAGCCTAGACATAATCTTTCAAGAAATTATCAAAGAAAACTGACACTCTAGAACCAGAAAATAAACTATAAATAGACAACCCACTGATCTCTTCCTGAAAGAGATATCAAAATGAAAACTCCCAGGAATATTATAGCCAAATCCTGGTAATTCCAGATCAAGATGAAAAGACTGCAAACATTCAGAAAGAAATAATTTTCTTCTTTCCTTTCTTCCTTTCTTCCTTCCTTCCTTCCTTCCTTCCTTCCTTCCTTCCTTCCTTCCTTCCTTCCTTCCTTCCTTCCTTCCTTCCTTCCTTCCTTCCTTCCTTCCTTTCTGAAAGGGTTGGCCTTCCTAGAACTATGTATTCCTTTATTTAATGATCTTTCACTGAAAAAAAACTTACTGTACCACAATGGTTGATCACTTTTCTACAATTCATCTTAGAAAATTACCTTGGATTGTTGAGATAACATTAGACTTGCTTAAGGTCACTTAGTCATTATGATAAAGAAGAAAAAAATTGTACCTTGGTCTTCCTGTCTGCCATGATGATTATCTATTTCAAGATTGTCACCACTATATTTCAAGGAACTTAACAGAAATTTATCTTTTCCAACAATGATACTACCCTCTACACTGTCATAGTTACATTAATTTACATAGCAGGAAACTTGTAAATGATGCCAGCACAAAGGAAAAAAAAAAACCCTTGCCTTAAGAACATGTGTAAAGTTATTTTATTGTATGAAACCCTGGAGGTTAATAACTCAAAGGGTCGTTTCAAAGACTAAGAAATTTAGCAGTTTGACACATGAGTTAATTTTATTTATAGCATTTGGAGTTTCAGATCACACCAAAAGAAAGAATATAAACAAAAAATCTATCTGATTTATAGCAAGTGGGCATAGATTAAAGGGAAGAGGTTCATGTTAAGAGGCAATGAAAACAGCTGATGTTACTTTATCCCACCAAAGAAATAATGCAGTCTTGACCGTCTTGTGCATAATTCCTTTTTACAGGAAAAAAATGTCTTCTTAACAATAATGGCAACATCCATATAAGGAACTCACATAAGAAAACTTCATGCAGTCTGAAGCAATATGGATGACTATGGGCAAACAATTTCCCATTTATTGGCCTCAGTTTCTTTATCTGTAAAATGGAGAAAGGGTATAAACTCCCTTACAACCCTGGATTCTATTGAAAAAAACAGCACTGCCATTGAACTTTTTACATACAATTCAATTTTCCACTAAAAATTAATGATGGTAATGATAATAATATGGGCACAACACACATACACACACTAATTGGACCCAGATGAGAAGCTTGAGAAAGACTAAAGTTGTGAAAGTAACTCTGAATTTGGAATTATGAAATTCAACTTCAATTATTGATTGCCAAGTCACCTCATGAGCTTTGGAGAACTACATTGAATTTTGGGGTTTCAATCTGCTCATCTATAAAATGAAGTGGTTGCACTAGATGACTTCTAAGACTCCATTCACCTTAAAATCAATGTAGCTATGACCTGTACGATATCTTCCAAGCCTAAGTTTATGATTCTGGGACAGGCTACCTAATTTTTTTCAAACAAAGTTCTAGAGTCCTCCATTTGTAATATGCTGCAATATATTGAAAACTAAAGTATTTGCAGGTTTTGAGGTAAGAAAGTAGAAAGTAAGGGAGGTAGTGAGGAGATTACAAGAGGGATTTAAGAAAAAAAAAAAGTTGGAGGCTCTGATTTTCCTAGTGAATAAGTTTGAAGATTTCTCTGCTTCCAATGCTTCTTACCCAATTGCAATACATAAGACATAGTATTAGGAATTTATTGTTCACAATCCTCTCTACACAAAAGTGATTCATCCCCACTACTTAAAACAAAACAAAAAACAAACAAAAAGAATTAGGATTGGGACTCCAGATTCCTAACTCATTGATTTTTAGGATTATACATTAAAATAGTTCCTCATTCATCATAAACTGACCAAAACAAAACTCACAATTTCTACTCCTCAAAATCAGAAGCAATCATTGTATAACATCAACATTATAAAATCAATTTTGAAGATTTTGATAAATTGAAAAATATGAAATGAGCAAAACCAAAATACCAATATACACAATAATAGCAACATTGTAAAAATGAAAAATAAAAATAAAATCTATGAAAGCTATAACCACTATGGTCAGTATAATCACTATCTAAGATTATGATCAATGAAGAAACATTCTATAAATATCCTGACAATGGTGATAAATTTATGCATGCAAGGAGACATGTATACAAACATGCACACATGTGCATGCACATACATACACATAACCGTACAAGTATTTGTGTGTGTATGAATACATATATTTTTAGATTTGTATAAGATAATTAGGTAATATATTGTATAGAATACTGTGTCAGTAATAATGAAAACTCATCTTCCTGAGTTTAAATCTAATCTTAGACATTTACTAACTTGATGACCCAGTTTTCCAATCTTTAAAATTGGCTAGAGAAGGAAAAGTCAAATCACTTCAGCATCTTTATCAATAAAACCTCAAATGGGGTCACAGAATCAGACATCACCTCTGAAGTATCACTACACACCTCTCAGATTGACTGAAATGATAGGATAAAGTATGACTAAGATGATAGGATAAAGTAATGACAAATGTTGGAGAGGATGTGAGCAAATTAGGACACTAATACATTGTTGGTGAAACTATGAATTGATTCAACCATTTTGGAGAACAATTTGAAACTAGGCTCAAAATTATCAAACTATGCATACTCTTTGACTCAACAGTATTTGTACTGGTCTTATATCCCAAAGAGATCTTAAAGGAAAGAAAGGGACCACACAGGCAAAAAAATATTTGTGGCAGCCCTTTTCATAGCAGCAAGAAACTGGAAACTGAGTGGATGCCCATCAGTTGGAGAATGGCAGAATAAGTTATGGAATATAATGTTAAAGAATATTATTGTTCTGTAAGAAATGACCAGCAGGATGATTTCAGAGAGGCCTGGGGAGACTTATATGAACTGATGCCAAATGAACTAAGCAGAACCAGGAAATCATTGTACATAGTAACAACAAGATTGCATGATGATAAATTTTGATTGATGTGGCACTTCTCAACAATGAGATGATTAAGACCTGTTGTAATGATTTTGTGATGAAGAGAGCCATCTAAAATTCAGAAAGCAGACTGTGGGCACTGAGTGTGGATCATAACATAGCATTTTCAGTTACTTTGCCTAGGTAAGTAGACTCTCAAATATTTTATATTATCTACAGTTATTCTGGAAATACCCGGGAGAGAGAAAATACAGGACAGCCAAAATAATGTAAATTTAAGAGCATTTACTCCTGGACGACAACTGAAACCACAAGTACAAGACTTGGGAAGTCAGCCCTGAGGGTCCAGGGACACATATATTTAGGACTCTGTATCAATAAACCTGATGCTACTCTTTCTTTTGATTGATAAATCACACATTGTCTATTTGTATTAATGACTGGGATATTATCTACATATTCTCCAGTATAGGGATAAACAGTTTTTTGTAAGTACTCTCAGGAGATTAAATGATCAAGCCTAATGTGCCTGGAGGGAAAGGATCCATAGGGCATACAGGGATAGATTTCACCTCTCCAGGCGATATCTTAGTAGTCCCAGGTGTATACTATTCTATTCTCCTTAGTTGCAATCCCTTTTTCCCATCTGATTGCTTCTTGGCTGATTAATCATGTCAGAGTACTGAACTTCTAAAAACTCTCTGGGTATAACCTCAGCTTCCATCATACTCCACCTGTTTTTTGTCTGAGGCCCTGGAGCTGGGCCTCAATTTCTGTTTCCCTGAGTCAAACTACATTCTGATGCCCAATGGAAGCCTCTGTTGCATTTTGAATATAGGGTTTTGGGTCTTGTTCTCTCACCTTGTCTTTTCACTTTATCTCTATGACAATATTGAGCTTTCAGGTGTCCTACTTTACCACATTGAAAGCATTGACAAGTCTCTCTGGAAGAGCCTTGCCAAAAGGGACCACATCTTTCTGTGTTCTGTATCATAGCCTGGCTATAAAAGGCATTTGTGCCCACTGTGGCATAGCATCTTATGATCAACACTAAAGGAGCATCTTTGTGTAGACCTAGTATTATTCTTCTACAAACCTCATTAGCATTTTCTTTAGCAAGTTGTCTTATCATAATTTCTGTTGCTGCATTTTCACCAATAGTTTGTATGACAGCTGTCTGCAGACTTCCCACAAAATCAACAAAAGGTTCATTTGGACCTTACTCTATTTTCTTGAATCCTTCCCCTCTACCTTGTTTTCCTGGGAGGGTGTACTATGCTTTGATAGCAGTAGCAATTTGCTCATATTCTATCAAAGGGTAATTAATCTATGCTAAAGTGTCTGTGTAATGAGCTATATCTGTTAGTTGATCAAAGGTGATTGGTATATTAACTCCAGTTTGCCTATTTCATTGCTTTTATATTCTACAGAGTTCACTATACTCTGAAAGTAACAACAAGTTTTGTCTAAGTTATAAACATGCCCTTGCTATAGATTTCCACTCATTAGGGTTTAAAATTTCAAAAGCCAAATTCTCTAATACTATCTTAACATAAGACTATGTAGCCTCATAAAGAATGCAACCCTTTTTCAGTTCTTTAATAATTTCCAGATCAAAAGGAGTGTATCTTCTCCTAGCTTGACCTGACAAACCAATTCTTCAGTCAGATATTCTTAAATCAGATATATCCTGTCCTTCTTTTTTAGCTTTAACTACTGTTTTTTCTAATAGTGTTATAGGAGCTAGACAAAGCTGCTTCATGGGTGGTACTGATAGTGTCACTGTCCTTCCTCCTCCTCCTCCTCCTCCCTCCACCCATGAAGGGGAAATTGAGGAGAGTCATGAGATGAAGAATGCCCTAATTTCCTGCTGTGAAACAACACATTCCTTAATTTCATCAGCACTGTATTTAACTCCTTTCTTATCTAATTCTTCATGCTTTTCAGCTATTTTGTCAGTACCATCCCCTTCCTGATCTTTCTCCTTTTTTCCCTGTTCTAATAAGTATGTAATTCCTTAAAGCCAATTGTATTATATTGTATATATAGAATGTTTCTTCAGGAATTAAATCAGGACCATTATCATTGTAATATTCAATTGATTGCTCTCCCATAGTTTCCACTTATCTGGCTATAATGTTTCTTCCTTAGAGAACCAAGGAGACTTGTACTGTAATGTTTCTAAGATTTCAATGAACTGCTTCCAAGTTATAATCAAACCTTGGTTCTTAATGTTAGCTTAACTATGTGTTCTACACAAGGTTCTTTTCTAAGCATTTGTCCCATTTCAGCTGAAACACTAGTTTAGCCCTTACCAAAGTTTCCTAGCTTTCCTCCAGGTCACAGGGACTTCTCCATTGAACTCACTATCCTGTCAGTCAGACTTCTGAGTGTAGATCTTTATATCTACGTTCGGGAACCAAAATGTAATGTTTTGGCTAGCTTTCTGGAGGGCCTTGAGACCAACTTTGGTCTCAGCGGAATAATCATCACAAGAATAGTCAGGAATAAAGTCCAAAGTCTTTAATGTCTCCTTCAGTCTCCTAGTCTGCACCAGCAATCTCAGGCAGCCAGCCAGTCAGTGGTCTGCACATTTCAGGCTCTGCTCCTACTTTGGTGTGACTCTGATCTCTTAAATATTCTATTACAATTGAATAAATTCATTTCACTGAGTATAAGCCAATAATTATATCACTAGGGAACCAATTATCTCATCAATTCCATGGAGTTAATATCTTATTGTAGGATTAAATCAATCATACTGAACCTTAAGTATACCTTTTCAGAGTTTCTGCCCTCTACAACTAAAGGTAATAGTGGATAACATTGTTTCACCCCTGATCTTACTGGGACTGCTTCTAGTGTATCCCCATTATATATGATGCTTGCTCATAGTTTTATATAGAAGTGACTGATCTTTTTAAGGAAAACTCCATTTATTCCTATACTCTATTATTTTTTAATAAGTATTGGGTTTTGACAAATGATTTTCTGCCACTATTTATCTGTTTTCTGTTACTTTGGTTATTGACATAGTCAATTATATTAATAGTTTTCCTAATATTGAACAAGCCCTGCATTCCTGGTATAAATCATAGTGTATTATCCTGGGAATAATTTATTGTAATCTCTTTGATAATATTTTATTTATTTTGAATTTAAGTACATAAAGATGCAGAAAAAGAACATTTCTAAATACACAACAGGAAACTGAAGGAGGATTTATTATGAAACAATGTACATTTTTTGAAAAAAAAATTACATAAAGTCCAGTCATCATTTTTAAATTTAATCTATGTTCTATGCTTCCTTTTATATTTTATTTTTTTCTCTGCTTTGCATTTGTGTATTTATCCTCCCCCCAAACAAAAGCTATCATTAAATACAAATAGGTAGCTACATAAATAGATAGATAGATATGTGTGTATGTGTACTTCTTTCTCTGGAGTTGGATGACATCTTCCTTCATAGGTCCTTTGTATTAAATTTAGGTATTTATGATACTCAAAATGTCAGTTGTTCATCTTTACAGTCAGTATTTCTGATAAAGGTTTCATTTCTAAAATACATAAAAAACTATGTCATTCATAAGATTACAAGTCATTCCTCAATTGATGAATTGGGAAAGAATATGAACAGACAATTTTCAGATGAGAAAATTAAAGCTATTGAAAGTTATATGAAAAAAAATGCTCTAGGGGCAGCTAGGTGTCTCAGAGGATAGAGCACCAGCCTGAAGTCAGTAGGATCTGAGTTCAAATTTGGCCTCAGATGCTTAACACTTCCTAGTTGTGTGACCCTGAGCAAGTCACTTAATCCCAATTGCCTCAGGGTGGGGAAAAAAAGGCTCTAAATAATTACTGATTTGAGAAATGAAAACTAAAACAATTCTGAGATTCCACTCCACTGTTCTCAGATTGACTAAGATGACAGTAAAAGATAATGATAAATGTTGGAGGGCATTTGGGGCTGAATAAGTTGTGATATATGAAGATATTGAAATAAAATATTTTAACCTTTAAAAACATATTTTATTATTCATTTTTTAACTTTTTTGTGCTCTTAAGTTTTATATTTGAAGGTCAGATTTTCTGTTCAGCAATGGTCTTTTCAATAAAAATAAATGAACATCCCTTATTTTGTTGAATGCCCATCTTTCCCCCTGAAAAAATACTGCTTAATTTCCCTGGGCAATTAATTATTTTAATTATTGGCCATAATCCAAACTCTTTTGTCCTCAGGAATATCATATTCCTTAATGTGGAATCTACGAGCTTCCAAGTTATCCTGATTGTGGCTCCTTGATATATGAGTTGTTTGCTTTGGCTGTGTGCAATAGTTTTCACTTGATCTCATAATTCTGGAATTTAACTATAATATCTTTTTCAGTTTTCATTTTGGAGTCTCTTTCAGGAGGTAACTGGTACATTCTTTTAAGGGCTATTTTACACTCTGATTCTAGAACATTAGAGCAGTTTTCCTTGATGATTTCATGAAAAACATATTGTACAGTCTGTTTTTTTTTTTTTTTTATTATGGTTTTCACATAGTAAAATAATTCTTAGATTCTCTCTCTTGGATGTGTTTTCCAGGTCAGTTGGTTTTCTGATGAAGTATTTTACATTTTCTTCTATGTTTTTTTTTAATTTTAATTTTTATTTTTTATGACTCATTCTTGAGGTATCATTGAATTACTCACTTCCATTTGTTCCATTCTAATTTTCAGTGAATTATTGTCTTCAGTAAGCTTTTTAAAATCTCTTTATGCATTTGATCAATTGAATTTTTTAAAGAGTTGTTTTGTTCTTTTTTTTTTTTTTTTCCATTTCACAATTTCTGTTTTTAAAGAGCTATGGTCAAAGCTCTTTTTGTTTTTGTCCACATTTTTTTTCCCCTGAGGCTGGGGTTAATTGACTTGCCCAGGGTCACACACTAGGAAGGGTTAAGTGTCTGAGATCAGATTTGAACTTGGGTCCTCCTGAATTTAAGGCTGGTGCTCTATCCACTGTGCCACCTAGCTGCCCCTTTGTCCACATTATTAAAGGTTGAATTCTGCTCTTATAGCAAAGGGGAGATTGCCCCAAGCTTCCTCTACAGACAACAAACTGCCCTTAGGTCAGTTCTTCTGCCTTCCTTCCTATGATGGCTAGGTGTGGCCCATTCCTGATTGTTATGTTGAGGTTCAGGAACTTACTTTTGTCTTCTGTAGTTGTGTTGGAAGTCTCATGACTAGTCTGTTGATCCACAGGTGTAAGCACCAGGACAGAGTAGCCAATGTTGCTGCATTTTGTCTAAGACACTCCTTCTAGATTCCCCTTGCATGAGGAGGTCTCTCCATCCTAGGTCTCCCTGTGCTACACTGTATGTGTACTGGCTTGAAACCCCCTCCCTCCTGCCAAATTGAGACAGACCTTTCCTGAAGTTCTTCCAAAACATCTTGGGCTGGAAGTTTATTAAACTCGAAATATTTGTGTGCTGTGTCACTCCAAAGCCTTTTCAGAAGTTTTATCTGGTGTTTATCTGAGTGAAGCCAAGAAAAGCTCAGATATTTCTAATCTCCAGTATCTTGAGGCCACTCCTAAGTCACTACATTTTTCCCTTTCATTTTGATTCATAGGAAATAGCCTCATTTTTTTATATATCCCCTTATGGATAACAAAGCAAGATCCCTTTGAAATGGACTAGTTTTGTCTAAATCATCATTTATTAATTTGATCCCTGTAGGATTGTGGCCTTTGACCAGAGCATGATGGCCATTAGTCTGAATGCTACCCCTTTTCCACTGTTCTCAGAAAGGCATGGCAGCAATGGAGACTATCACTATGTGTCATATGTTCTTATTCCCTTGTGCATAATAATAAGGTTTTTGTTTTCATGTTTCTTAACATCTAACCCTATGTGGTTCTGTTATTCTTCATCTAGACTCTTCTGTATGACATTTCCATAAAGACTGTTTTATAATTGCAGTCTATGATTCCTGATTATGTATCTTTTTAAGGAGATTTTCATGTATTCTTGTGCTGCTGTACTCATTTTAAATGGATTTCCCCCATTTATTTTCTTCTTATCCAGTTTTGTTTGTAGCTCAAAGAAATGTGATGATTTATATGGATTTATAATTTATCTCACAACTTTGTTGAAGTTATTAATTGTTTCAATTAATTTTAGTTTACTCTAGGGAAATTATTAGAAACTATTTTGCCAAATCATATGCCAATTACAGTGATAGCTTAAATGAAATGGATGAATATTTACAAAATATAAAGTGCCTAAATTATCAGAATTGAAAGAATTTAAATGATTCAAAGTAAAAACAAATTAAACAAACCTTAAAATTAAGAAATAGAACCAGATAGATTATAAGTACTATCAACTATTGAAAAAACACTAAATTTCAATATTACATTAACATTCTCAAAAACAAAAAGTCATCAAACTATGTTGTTGTTTTTTTAAGATAATCTTGATATTTAAAGCAGATTGAATTAAAAGAAAGAATGTACATTTTACTTATCTACATTAATGCAAATATATATATATATATATATATATATATATATATATTTTAAATTACCAAAACTTTGTAGAAACATGTTAAAAGGATGACACACTTTAAGTTTCCTGTATAATGCAGCATTTTCTCAGTATTAAAGTATTATACAATAGCATATGGTAGTTAGTTGGAATTAGCTCATTATAATCTATGGTTAAATTTGTATGCTGAATATTTATACCTTGGAATTTTTCAAATACTACAAAAGAGGACTTGATTTATTGCTTTGTTAATTTTTTTGGACTTAAATCTATAATATAAATGTTAATAATGCAGTTTAAGCTTTAAAGTATGTCATCCATTAATTTATTTTTTTCTCTTGGGGAGTAGGTTATTAAATATTTACTAGCACATTACCTAATGATAAATGAAGTGGACCATATCAATAACAATACCAACAAAAATGTGATTTTTATAGATATGGAAACATTGTTTGACAAATATAATACCAACTTCTATTTTAAAGAAATAGAAAAATAAGAATAAATGGACACTTCCTTTTGTGTCTATATGAACCAGGTGTCATCATTATATGTAATGGGATATAAATGAAAGACCTTCCAAATAAGATCACGGGTGAAGTTGTTAAGTGCCCCACTGGATAAATAATTAGGACTGAAATCAGGAAAACTTGAATTTGAATACATCTTTAGACACTTTACTGGCTGTGTGGACTTGCACAAGTAACTTAACCTTTGACTCAGTTTCTTTAATTGCAATGTATGTATAACAATAATGCCTACATCTCACTATTGTTGTGAAGTTATATTGAGATAATATTTGTAAAGCATCTGACACACAATAAATGATATGAACATGGTATTATTATTATTATTGTTATTATTATTATAGCAAAGATACCAGTTATCACTTCTGCCATTTACCCTCATCCTCCTCTGCTTCCTTCTCTTTATCCTTTTTCTTCTTCTTCTGATTTGTATTTTCTGCAGTCTCCTACTTTCTCAGAGTAATAAGTACACTAGTCTTGAAAGATATCAGAGATGCCTCAGGTGACAGACTACAAAACGTCCAATGTACCTTAAGCAATCTGATTTATTGTGAAATCTAATTGTCTGATCCCAGTGTGTGATTTATGTAACACAAATGTATGCTTGCTCTTGGCTCTAGATCTACAAGATTGCTATTGGACACAGCTTCTCTCAATTAGTTAGAAGAAGTTCAGAGTGACAGAACTTTAGGTTCACACTAGCTCTGAATTTCCTATCAAGATTACTAAGTTTTAGATTTCATCACAAGTATTTGGGATAAACCCATCCCAGTATTAGTGTCCAAATCACAATGCTACAGATATTTTCTGTTCATAATTATGTGAGAAGTAAAGGTGTAGAATTTCTTCATGTGCTTCATTTCAGGTTTCTGTAAGTCTAGACTTATACATTCATACACTGAATGTATTAATGTTAGAAAAAAATCTAGGTTTTTTATGTGAGTTGTGATATAATATATTATCTGTGTAATTACAGAATTATATAAGGGCTTGTAAAAGTATTACTTATTTTGCCTTGGTGTTAAGTAAATTGTATTGTTTTAGGTCTAAAAGTGTCATTACTATGAGTGGTTTGTATAAATAAAAATGTGTAGCTGGAGAACTGTGAAGACCGAGTTAGCACCTTGAATACCTTAGAATCAACCAGAGTCAGGATAATAAAAATGGTCTTTATACTTGGTCTTTAGGGGTAGAAGTGAAGGGAATGGATATAGGATCTCTGTGATCTTCCTTTTCCTCCTCTCACACAAAAAGTGGCTCTGGCTTGTCTTACTCCAGGCCCTAATTCTTCCCACAATTCTCTGTATAAACCAAAAGATTGACCCAGCACAGAATAGTAGGAAGGGCCATTTTCCAAGCATATGCTAATAGGGTATTGTCCAATTGGTAATGAGCCTTAAATGCTAGGTTGTCTGACCTCAGTGCAACAACTCAGAGTTCCAGTCCTTTGCAGAGAACTAAAAACTAGATGTATGACTAGGTAGAGCTCATTCCCCCACAACAGAGTTACTCCTAACACATTGAAATATTTTATTTTGATCATGTACTTGTGTTTTGCTTCTGGCAATATATACATAGTATAGAAGCAAAGTGGAATAAGATAACTCAGAGAGCAAATAGTTATCTAAATGCCTAGATAGGAGGTAGGAAGTGCTACAGTATGGTTAATTTATTCCATGAATCAGTATTATAGCTAGCAAAGTTCCTAATGCAATATAAGAACTTAATAAATGCTTATTGTTTGATAATTATCTTCATAATACTTTCATATACATCCTTTATGAGGTACCCAACTCCTTTAAGACATAGAAATACTATGAAAATATTAAGTATTTGCATTTTTAATTATTATAAGATGAATCAAGTTCATTTTCTTTCTATTACTTTTTTTTCTGTCATAATTTCTGAATAGTGACACTTAAATAAAAATCCATTTTATTGTTGCTTTTCAAGTGAATTTTATTCTATACACATCACTCTTACAGCATAGTCTCAAACCTTTTCCCACTAGAAGTGTACTGAAATATGACAGAGATTGAATTAGCCTATTTCTGAAGAGCCATATATGGAAACAAGTACTGGCTTATGAAAATTCACTTTATAATGAGCTATTCAGAAAAGATAATGGTAGCATGCCATCCAGGAAGATTTTCATACCCAGACACTTTTCAGTTTCCATATTTTTAAACATTTATTTTTATATTTATTTTTTTTTTTGGCTCCCAACCTAGGTGACCTAGATGGTGGGTAGCTCTAAGCTATGCCTTTAGGTTACACGATGTACTGATCCAAAAGCTTTTTTGCCTGAGGGTATAATTGCTAATACACTATATTGCAGAATTTTCTTTCTTCCTTAGGAATGTACTTTATGTTCCATTCTTTCAAAATCTGACCTTTTATATATTTGAAGAACTAAAAAGTCTACTGTAGCTAACATTTCCCTGAAAGGATGATTATCTCATAGCTGAAGGAAAAAAAATAAATTTCTACGATGAGTTCTCAAGTAACCCTTTAACCCATAATTGAATGAAATAGTTGAAAATAAAATGCCCTTGGTTCTTTGACCTAGTTTATTAACTAACATGACTTTTCATCAAGACTTTAGATTGAACTGATGAGAACAAATGAGGTAAAGAGGATATAGATAGATAGATAGATAGATAGATAGATAGATAGATCTATCACAAAGAGTAAGAAAAGAAAATGAATACTAGAATTTTACTCACCTATTAGAAGGTTCACTTTAAAAGAAAAAAAAGTCTTCCAAATGAATTATTCATCAAGTATCCTTGAGTCTAAACAATGATTGGCTGAATTTGAAGTGATTATTGAATTGAACTGAAACTAAGACTGCCTCCAGAAGCTGCCCCCCCCCCCCCAGCAAGAAACCTGCTCCCAGAGAACATTATACTTTAAGGAAGAACATTACAGCTCTCCAGAATGATTGAATCACTTCACAATTCCACCAACAATGAATTAGTGTCCCAGTTTTGTCATATCCCTTCCAATATTCATCATTCTCATTTCTTGTCATCTTAGTCAATCTGAAAGTGTGTAGTGGTACCAGAGTTGTCTTAATTTGCATTTTTCTGATAAATAGTGATTTAGAGCAACTTTTCATATGACTAGAAATGGTTTTGATTTCTTATCTGAAAATTGTTCATATCCATTGATCATTCATCAATTGGAGAATGGCTTGAATGCTTACAAATTTAAGGCAGTTATTGATGTATTTTAGAAATGAGGCCTTCATCAAAACTGTAGAATGTAAATAATATTTCCAGTTTATCATTTCTCTTTTAATTTTGTCTTCATTGATTTTGTCTCAACCAAAAATGTTTACATTAATATAATCAAAATTATTCAGTTTGCATTCAACAATTTACTCCCAGTTCTTCTTTGGCCACAAATTTCTTCCTTTTCTACAGATCTGAGAGATAAACTAACCTTTATTCTTCTAACTTACTTATAATATCACTCTTTATGTCCAAATCATGAATCCATTTTGACCTTATCTTGGTATAGGATGTTAGATGTGGTTCAATGCCTAGTTTTTGCCATACTACTTTCCAATTTTCCCAGAAGTTTTTGTCAAATAGTGAGTTTTTATCTCAAAAATTGGTGTCTTTGGGTGTGTTAAGCAATGGATTACTAAAATCATTGACTACTTTCTCCTATAAACCTAACCTATTCCACTGATCAACTGCTCTATTTCTTAATCAGTACCAAATGTTTTTGATGATTGCTGCTTTATAATATAATTTATAATATAGTTTTAGATTTGGTACAACTAGGCTATACTCATTTGCATTTTTTATTAATTCCCTTGAAGCACTTGACTTTTGTTCTTCCAGATACATTTTATTATGCTTTCTAGTTTCATAAAACAATTTCTTTTGATTTCTATTTGTATGGCACTGAAGAAGTAGTTTAATGTAGGTAGTGTTGTCATTTTAAATATATTAGCTCGGCCTACCCATAAGCACTTGATATTTTTCCAATTTATTTATTTGACTTTATTTGTATAAAAAGTAGTCTTCTCCCCCCCCCAAAAAAAAAAAAAAAAAAGACCCATGCCAATTGGAGTTAAGTGACTTGCCCAGGATGACACACCTAGTGTTAAACGTCTGTGATCACATTTGAACTGAGATTCTCAGCTATCCACAGCACCACCTTGCTACCCCCTGTAGGAAGTGTTTTGTAATCATGTTCATATAGTTTCTGACTGTTCCATTTTTCATTTCTATTTGTTCAGGTATAATTTTTAGTGCATTATTTTTTGTTACCTTTTTAAGCTCCTCTTGTATTTGACCAATTGAATATTTAAATAAGTTGTTTTGTTCAATGCATTTTTTTTCCATTGCACAAATTCTGTTTTTCAAGGAATTGTTTTCTTTAATCATTTTGTCAAATCTATTTTTAAGGAGTTATATGTTTTTTTCCCAATTCACTAAATCTATTTTAAAGAGTTTTCTCCAGATAATTTATGTATTTCCTTTTCCAAATTCTCCTGGAATGTTCCCTTTTATTTCCCCATTTTTTTTCTAATGATCTTTTAAATTTTTTTTGAATTCTTTCAAGAGATTCTAGTGAGATAGAAAACAACTCATATCACCCTTTGGGGCCTAATCTAGAGATCTTTTGCTTTTAGTGATAAGGTAAAAGTAAACAACATTTTTTTTTTTTACAATTACTATTGCTAATTGTATCCTCCCCATTTATTCAATATTTCCTTTTACCCTGTACCTTCTCTAACATGTTTTGCTACTGACCATTCCCTCCCCCAATATGCCCTCTCTTTTATCACACACACTCCTTCTGATAGCCCATTCTTCTCTTATTTTTTCTGTAGGGTAAGATAGATTTCTATACCCCTATCGAGTATGTATGTTATTTCCAATTAATGAGAATAAGGTTCATTCACTCATCCTCTCTTCCCTCTCTTTTTCTCCACTGTAAAAACATTCCCTGCCTCATTTTTCATGGCAGATAATTTGCAATATTTCACTTTCCTTTTCCCTTTCCAATTTGAGCCAATTCTAATGAGAATAAGGTTCATTCACTCATCCTCTCTTCCCTCTCTTTTTCTCCACTGTAAAAACATTCCCTGCCTCATTTTTCATGGCAGATAATTTGCAATATTTCACTTTCCTTTTCCCTTTCTTCCAGTACATTCCTCTTTTATCTCTTAATTTTATCATTTAAAACAGTTATTATTTCTTCATATTCAATTCATACCTGTGCCCTCTATCTATACTCCTAACTAAGGTAACAATGAAAACTTTCTATTGAAATACAAGTATCATCCTCCCATGTAGGAATGCAAACAGATAAACCTTATTGAGTCCCTTATGATATCACTCCTTATGCTTCTCTAGAGTCCTGTATTTGAAAGTCAAATTTTAGATACTTTTGATTTGTATGTTAACCTTTGGTTCTAGAATATCAGGACAGTTTTCCTTGATAATTTATTAAAAGGTGATGTCTGGACTCTTTGTTTTTTTTTTTTTTGGGGGGGGGGGTTTCTTTAGATCATAATTTTTAGGTAGACCAATAATTTTAAAATTATTTCTCCTGGATGTATTTTTCAAGTTAGTTGTTTTCCAATGAGATATTTTACATTGTTTTCCTTTTTTTTTTCTTTTTTTTTTTTTTAGTTTTGCTTTATTGTATCTTGATTTCTCATTAAATCATTAGCTTCAATTTGTTCAATATAATTTTTATAATTCTTTATTTTTATTAAAAAGCTTTTTGTTTTTAAAACATATTCATAGATAATTTTGAACATTCACCTTTGCAAAACTTCATATTCCAATTTTTCCCCTCCCCTAGACAGCAAATAACTCAATATATTAAACTTGTGAAATTTGTATATACATATTTCCACAATTATCATTCTGCACAAGAAAAATCAGATCAAAGAGGGAAAAAATGAAAAGGAAAATTAAAAAGATGAAAATACTATGTTGTGATCTACATTCAGTCCCCACAGTCCTCTCTCTGGGTGCAGATGGTTCTCTTCATCACAAGACCACTGGAACTGGCACAAATTTCCTTGCTGTTGAAAAGAATCCATTTCTATCAGAATTGATCATCACATAATCTTATTGGTTCTGTGTACAATGTGCTCCTGGTTCTACTCACTTCACTTAGCATCAGTTCATATAAGTCTCTCCAGGTCTTTCTGAAATCATCCTCTTGGTTGTTTCTTACAGAACAATAATATTCCATAACATTCATATACTATAACTTATTCAGTCATTCTCCAACTGATAGATATCTATGCAGTTTTCAGTTTCTTGCCAGTACAAAAATGGCTGCTGCAAACATTTTTGCACTTACAGGTCCTTTTCCCTTTCTTATGAACTCTTTGGGACACAGGCCCATTACAGATACTTCTGGATCAAAGGTTATGAACATATTGGTAGCCTTTGGTATAGATCCAAATTGCTCTCTAGAACAGTTGGATCAATGTCCAACTTTACCAACAATGTATTAGTGTCTTGCTCAATCTAATTTTTAAGGAATTATTTTCTTCAGTGAGCTTTTGCATCTCCTTTCCCAGTTGGCCAATTTTGCTTTTTAAGACATCCTTCTACTCATTAGATTTTTAAATTTTCATTTTCTCACTTCTCTCAGTTCTTTCCCTAATTTTGTCTTGATCTCTCTTACTTAATTTTCAAAGTTCATTTTGAGCTCTTACACGATCTGAGCCCAATTCTTATTTTTCTTGGAGGCTTCAGATATATGAGCTTCAAATTTGCTATCTTTGATCCTCCTTGTCACCATCATTTGTTTCAGTGGTCAAAAAAAATTTTTTTTGTTTTCTGCTCATTTTTTTAGCCTATTTCCTCTGCTTTTAATTGTTTCCAGAGAGAAGCCAATTTTAATAGAAGAGAATTATAGTATTCCCAAAAGATAATAAAAATTTGAAATCTAGACTAGTGTAAAATGGCCACAGAGTTTATTATACTTAAATATTATAGTAAATTGAAATTTTAATGTATACATATAAGTTTGTGGAATTGGTTTGGAGTTTTGGATATTGTATGAGATAGAATCAAAAAGTGATACTAGTGTGGGGCTAAAGGGGATAATGCTTGTAGGAATGTTTCTTTTAGATTTTTGAGAGAATTTGAGCTTCTTTATTATAAATAATATGATATTTGACTGTGAAATTACTATGCTGAGTATTAAATATACTTGTGTTGGTTTTAATGTTTTATAGCTTAAAGTAAGGAGCATGTTATCATAGTTAAATACACATGTGTACATATGCATATGTGTATGTGTAAATAGAATTGTGTGTGTGTTAAGGAAACATGATTGAAATTTTATAATAAATTCATGAGGGAAAAAAAGGAATCAATGTGTGTAGAGTATTGTTTTACAAGCAACTTTTCTGTAATTTGAAATCCACCATTTGATTTATTTTATTTCAATTACTTATAATCAGTTTTCCTTTGACCTAGTAGCAAGCTCAGCATTTTTATTCAAATACATTAGGAAGTGCACTTATAAACTAAACACTACTTTGTGAGGGCTGCTGAAAGGTAGTTTGATGAAGAAAAGAGTAGTATCTGTCTAGTTTAAAAACAGGAGTTAGATTTACCAGTAAATCAGAATATAACCAGCATAAAAAAGGACACTAGGTAGAATTTCATCATAAAATAATTCAGACTCAATTCTAGAGCACTATACGGAAATGGAAACATTTCATTGCATAGAATGCACTGCAATAAAGTTTTCTAAAGCAGTATCATCAAATTCACATAGAAACAGGAGTTATGAAACCACATATAAGGATATCTTATGTGGATTCTTAATAACATAATCAAAATTATTATCATTTTTATTTTATTGCATATTTGTTTATTTTGTTAAATATTTCTAAGTTACATTTTATTTGGCTAGGCCACAATTGAGGAATCTTGGTGCATACATGTATCCTATTGACTATGTGTTTGATACTTTCATTCTAAACTATTCAGCACTAAACCAAGAGGCATCAGGTCAAATTATTTAACCTTGTGTTTTTTCCACTAACTTGTTGAATAACACATTTCAGTACAATAGATTCTTATCAGAAAATAAAGGTGTTATGATAAAACCATGTTTTAGAAACCACATTAGAAAATTGATATATTTTCTGTCAAAGATCAGGCAAACTTCTAGAGTGTCCACATGACTCTCAGTGACTAAGGACAGAATTGAAAATAAAAATAATTTTAAGATTAGAGAAGTAAAGAAAAATAAAAGATGAGAACTCAATTGAGTAAAATTAAGCATTTTAGGATATCTGTTAGGAGATAGATAGAGTAGAAGTGGCCTTAGATTCTAATCAGAAATCTGTGGATTACTAACTCTTTGATGCTTTACAAATCATTTAACTGCTCCAAGCCTCAATATTTTGTTCTAAAATAATGGTCGCTTATTTCCCTTCTAGTTTTCAATTTATGATAATATGATTACTAGAACTGCTCATATTTTTTATAGTTTAATGCTAGTGTACAGATTGATTGTTGCATTGCTTTTTCCCTCTTGAAACATTGTTAGTTTGTGAAGGCCTCCTAGAAATTGTATTCTACTAGCATGGTCACTGTTAGACTACAACTATATAGAATACTATATTAAAGTACAGAAAGGCAATATCCAATTCAGTTCAATGAGGGTTTTTTAAGCTCATTGAGACTCCACACTTTCCAGCAAGCATTGAGAACATACAAACAAAAGGGACATAAGCTCTTTTGGACTCTAAGGCTTGACTCTGGTGCATACTTACTGAATAACCATATTATGAAAACTAATATTTTAATGACACAGATGACTCCATAATACTGTAAGTGTCAATAGTTGTTTATCTCCAAATATCTATTTAAGTGTATTGGTAAGGGGAGAGTTACTGAAATTCTCCACTTTGAGAAGTTTGAAACATACTTTCATAAAGGTATGAGGCCATGTAATAGAAACACCTTGGCATTAGAGAATATGTGTGAATTTTGTATCTATTCTGTTCTGCTAACTATGTAATAAAAAGACTGATAATTTATTTGCACTGACCCAGTCCACAGGTATTAAGTAATAATAATTCTGATGATGATGAAAAAAAAATATATATATATATAGTTTTAATTATCTTAGTAGTTGGGGTGGAGAGAGAAGGGAAACAAAGGAGAAGAAAATATACATTTATATAGCACTTTCAATAAGGCAGGCATTGTGTTAAGTAATTTAGAATATCATCTCATTTGATCCTCAGAACAACTCTTAAAGTTATGTATTATCATCTCTGTTTTACATTTGAGGAAACTGGGGCATTTGGAGAATAAATGACTTGCCTGAGTAGTCACACAATTAGTAATTTGTCTAAATATTTGAGGCTAGTTTCAGGCTTAAAAGTATTTGATACTAAGCTTTGCACTATCTCCATTCTACCAACAATAGTAAAAACAAGGTTTCTCCTTATTTCGAGACCAATGCTTTTTACCTAGTATTTTTCCTTTATGAAGTATACATCTTAAAAATCAGAGCACTATTATAAATGTGTGCCAAGAAAACAACAAACAAACAACTTCCTCTTCCATCCTCTATCCCAAGAGTCTGGCAAAATTCTATTCATTAAATGCTCATCACTAAAAATGAATCTGGAAATCATCAAAGATTTTACATCTGTCCTTATAAATTAACACCTCAAATGATTAGACTTGAGTAGGCAGTGAAGTACTTTTCCTAGCTGTGCCACAACTGTTTTCCTTGTCAGTTAGCTGGAAGACATAAAATGAAGCACCCAGGAATTCTGTTAAAATGTACAGTACAGCTGCAATTTTGCTTCTGCTGTGAATCCATCTGTTACAAGGGTGATGCTCTGATGGTTTGTCTTACTGTTGGTTGGAATAAGTTCACCAATTATTTTCTATATTTTCTCAATTCAGCTTGTCTAATAGTTTAGACCAAGTTAGTGTTCCTGTGGTACCAATTACTTTGTTTTCTGAAAAATCTGCTTCAGTGCTGCTAAAATGGTTAACAGAATGTATTCCAGCATTTTTTCTCCCTTCTCCACTTTTAGAAACTAGAACTGCTGGTATATGGCATGGAGGAAGGAATGCTGCCTGAAACCAGATGCTTACAGTGTCACTAGACTTTATCATCATGTTAGAGTTCTAATTTGCACAGCATAATTTATTAAAATATGTACCCAGAATTAAAAATTTTATTTTAAAGGAGATCATTTATTAATTTATGAATCATTAAGGACACTTTCTTCAATTAATAAACTAAAACCTATATATATACATATATATACACATATATTATACATATTATATATAAACATTTAAAACAATAACTAAAATTTTAAAATCTAACATTTAAAAACAAAAATTACAAAGTTTGTCTAATGATGACCAGACATGTTCAAAGATGCTAATTTTATGATCATTAGAGGTATCCAATTAGTGAGATAATTCAGATTAGCCAAAAGAGATTAATACTTCTTCATCTTCCTAAACTAGAAAATGAGTCATTACTCACTAGGTATTATTGATTTAAACTCTGTCACACTATCATTGTAATTAATTAATAGTGTTAATTATTTTTTTTCAATTTCAATTTACAATAGAGTGAATGATGCTGTGCTTTGTTTTGCTTTGTTATGTTTTTTGTTTGTTTTTAACTTGTACTCATTTCCCAAAGTCTCTTTTATATGAGACTATAATTATTTAATAAATTTTAAATGGTTTGCAACAAGGGGAAAAATCAATCCAATTTCTTTACCTGATCAAATTATTCTTTCATGGAATTCATATTACTGTCCTTAAAAACAGATTTGTCAAAAGGCCCAAACAATCCAAATTTAACTGCTACTTTTTCAAGCAACAATTTAAATTTGTTCCACATGAGTTTTATATAATCTGTTAATTTCTGATTTTATTAGTCTTCCTATTATAGTCAGATGATTTACAAGAATTTTATTGACATCTGTGGTTAATCTAGGCAATTATTCAGTGCCCAAATAAGTAAAATGAAAAAAAAAAATTCCCTGCTATTCTTTCTTTGTAGTAAAGTATTTGTAGGAATAAAACATATAAATAACAGTAGCCATTTTTTTCTTTTAGTGAACTGATGAAAAGTATATTCTTTGCACAAATCTTTATACTATCCATAAAAATAGATGAAAATATTCTGGGCCACTTCTCAGAATAAGCAAAGTGTTAGTCATACATTGCACTCTTGACATTGCAGAAAGAAGTTAATATCTGGAACTTGAAGAATAGCATGTGAATAATAAAGGAACTGAAGGAAATTAATTTTTAGATAGCCCTTCTGCTATTTATATTTAAGATGGAAAAAGTGAAGGGTTTGATTAAATTTGTATAAAGTTTGTAAAATTATGAGGTAGTTTTATTATAAAGTTATTCATGCTTCTACTTTCTATTTTAATTACATATTAATTTGCAATCTTCAGCTGAGATTTTAACTGAGAAATCTTCTCTATATCTTCTTGGTGTATAAAAATTCCTTAAATAAAGGCAAAATGAAATTGAATTGATAATAATAATCAAAGCTTCTTCTGTTTGCTTTATTATGCATGCTAATGTACAAATTGATTAGGATGAAGTTTAGGTACACTTAGCAAAAACAAAAAATACTATTTATCTTTACATTTCTTTTGAAGTAATACAATAAATTTAAAAATATTTTATAAACCATCACAGAGAGAGAGCTGGGCAGCACTGGATATGGAGTGATATTACCTAAAATTACAAAAAACCTGAATCTCAAGATTTTGTGAAAACAAAATGAGATTCATGTAAAGCATTCTGTAACATTTAAGGCATTTTCCAAAAGCAAAATATTGTAATTGGAGGATAAAGGACTAAGGAATATTCAGAATGTAAATGCCATCATGTAAATGACAAAAAGTAACCCCAGAAAAATAGTAAATTGGGCTTATAATTTTAATTTTCAAAAAGCTACAAACAATTAATGTATTGGGTCAACAAGTTACTAGTGTAACCAACAATTATCAAGACCATTGCATTCAACTTCAGAAAAATAAAATCACTTTTCTTACAATGTTGTGCAAGGCAAGAAAGAAATTATTTTGGTTATAATTATTTTTTATAATTTCTAGGAAATAGTATAAAATTATTTTCCATTGTAGAAATTATGATTTTAGAATTTTTAAAAATACTTAAAACTTTTTATTTTCAAAATATATACATGGATAATTTTTGATAGTCACCCCTACACAACCTTGTATTCTAATTTTTACCCCCCCCCATTTTTCCCCACATCCTCCCCAAGTTGGCAAGTGATCCAATATATGTTGATTATGTGCAATTCCACTATAAATATTTACACAAATATCATACTGCTCCAGAAAAATCAGATCAAAAAGGGAAAAAATTAGAAAAAATGCAAGTAAACAACAAAAAGAGTGAAAATACTATGTTGTGGTCCACATTCAGTTCCCACAGTCCTCTTCCTGAGGTTTTCTTCATCACAGGATCATTGGAACTGGTCTGAATCATCTCATTGTTGCCATTTCCATCAGATTTGATCATCTTACAATCTTGTTGTTGCCATTTATATTGATCTCCAGGTTCTGCTCATTTCACTTAGTATCAGTTTGTGTAAGTCTCTCCAGGCTTCGCTGAAATCATATTGATGATCATTTCTTATAGAACAATAATATTCCATTGTTGTGTCTGGATTAGCTCTTTGGAGGACTTGGCCTTAGGGGAGGAGTGAAGAGATGAGACTCACAGGAATGGTCAAACATGTAGTCTGTTTATTCCTAATTCTCTCAGCCATATACAGCCTAATACCCCTATATAACTATAAGACATTTATGCATGTGCTAACTATATACTGTGCATGTGGGGCCATATAAGCAACTTCCTATTGTTTGTAGATGACTCTTTGCCACTTGGATCACTCTGCTTCAATTATTACACAAGTTTTCTCTGCCTACTGACTTCTCAGGAAGGCTGAGAGCCACAGGGGAGATGGGAAGCCAAATCAGGCATGGTCAGCACATTTCCTCTGAGCTGAAGAGTCTTATATCTCACCCATATTTCCTCCACTATCTATAGCCCTCTACATCACTCCCTTTCTTTCTTTCTTTCTTTTTTTATTATTTCTTTTTTTTTTAAATTGAAACAAATATACATCAGTGGTTAAATCCATCAGCATGGGAGGGATCACACAAGCAAGTAGTAATATTATGCAGGCAAGTGGTAATGTAACAAACAATATGAATAAGCAAGATATTATAAAAGACTTCCATGAGTCCCAGAAGGAAGGTATAGAAATTAAATATCAATGCACAACTACACATACACTTCCTTCAGTAGCCAAGAAAGAGTCCAAAGCCAATCTATTGTCCATCACTTCATGTCTCAGGGTATACAATGATAGCTTCCAGTTTTGAACTCCTGCATCAATCTCATTAGCAATTATTTTTGATGATCATAAGTCAATCACCATACACATAGGGTTAACTGCCATGCTGTCTCAGTGGCAGATGTAGTCAGAGATGGAACCACCCAATGTTTCCTAGATTTTCACTTTCATTTCGAGGGTCTTCTCTTTTTCCATCTCTCTGATGGACAAGGTGTATATGGTTCACTGGCAGCTATCAGATTCCTTCTCTATATGTAGAGACACAAGCAAACCCTTTCCTTCAAGTAGTTAACCTATCTGTTCCTTTCCATTCATCACTCTGTGATCTTTACATAATCTGGAGATTATTTAAAGATACTGGAGCTGCTTTCACTGGACACTGCCCTTCAGATGGGTTATGAAACCTGTCTGCCAAAGCCAATGTATTCTCATCAAAAATCAATAAATTAAATGCATAAAGGGCTCAGTTTAGAAGTTCTCTAGGGCTACCTGTGGCTCCCCCTTTCTTTTGTTTTTGAAGGAGTATCTTGATGTCTCTTTTTCTCCGCTTTACTAGTGCCTGTCCTTGAGGATTGAAGGGTATGTCAGTGGTGTGTGAAATCTGATACTGTGCACAAAAGTGTGCAGAATGTTTAGAAGTATATGCAGGTCCATTATAATTTTTTATTGCTTATGGCACACTCACAATTGCAAAAGCTTGTATAAGCAATTCAGTGACCACTTGGGCCATCTCTTTTGGTGTTGGTACTCTAAAAATAAATCCTGAAAAGGTGTCCACTACTACACGGATAAATGGCAGATGATCAAAAGATTTATAATTAATCACATCCATCTGCAAAACTTCACTGGGTCTCAAACCATGAGGGTTCTTACCTGGAGGGAGATAGAAGCATAGCAAGGAAGGCAAGCTGTACCGCCTTTTACTATGCTTCTAGATTCCTCTTTTGTTATCCCAGACTGTAGATGTGCAGCTTGCTGATATTTAGAATAAGATCCTTGGACTGCCTGAAATAGAGGAGTGTTAACTGACATGGTGAGAAAGGGATCTGAATTTGAATTTTCATAAAAAACAGGACCTGAGTGATGAGAGTAGGCATGCAAAATATAACACTTACCTGGGTGTTTTCTCACTTGCTCCTGAAGTTCCTTAAAAAACTGATATATTTTAGATGCTACACATTTTATTTGGGCTGTGGCAAATTTTTTTCACCACACCTACTGAATAAGCTGAATCAGATATTATATTTACATTTCCTAGATAATAAGTAAAAGCTAGCAAAATTGCATATAACTCATTCTGCTGAGTAGACTGAAAGGAAGTTCTGACTACTCTTTTACACTTAAGTCAGGAAAACATACAGCACAAATATTATATTTGGATGTATCTGTAAAGATGGTTGGTCCTTTAAGGGGAACCTTAGAAACTTTTTCTTCAAAACTCCATTGCCAATTATGTAACAACTGGATTATCTTTAAGGAGTGTAAAATATGGAGTTGTGGTCAATAAAATTTGCCACTATGGAATGGTTTAACAGCATACATTGATTTGTGCATTGGTAGAAAAGGTGTATATCTTGTAAGGTCTTATCCCAAATAATTGTATTACTTGCTTATAGGGCTAGGTTTTGGTCTGGTTGTACTTTGAGGGTCATAGACTCAATCATACTGTCTTTTTGATGAAGGACTAAGTAGATGCCTCTTTTGTAGCAAAAACACAGATTTTCCAAGGGTTTTTGAGTGACTCTTTCAATCACATTAGATAAAGTCAATTTAACCTCTCTCAAAGCATCTTGGGTTTCTTTTGTAAGCTGGGGTGGTGAGTCTAAAGCAGTGTCTCCCCTAAAATTGTCATACAGTAGTTGTAATTCATAAGTAGTTAAGCCTAAGAGTTGACACATCCACTGGATATCTCCTATCAATTTCTGAAAATCATTGAAGGTGTCCAACTTCTCTGTTCTTAAAAAAAAAAAAAAAAAAAAAGTTTTTTTTGTTTGTTTGTTTTGTTTTGTTTTTTTAACCATAAGTACCTTGGGATAAACTTCATATCCTAAATGTTGAAAAGGAGCATGACTGAATTTTTTCTGGGGCTATATACTATTTATATTTCCTTAGTGTTTCTATGGTCTTTATGCTTTATGCTTCTAAGATTTGCTCTTTAGGTACAAACCCCAAGATATCATCCATGTAATGTAATATCATAACTTTTGGAAATGCTTTTCTTACTGGAGTAAGAGCAGCAGCCACACATATTTGACACATGGTAGAGATACTTTTCTTTCCCTTTAGCAAAACTGTCCATTCACATATTTTATAACACTCAGCTAAATTAACACTGAGCCCTGAAAAGGCAAATCTTTTCATATCTTTCAAATTTCCATCTCAAAGGGATAGCACTAAATTCGCTTACTATTGATCTTCCTACACCAGACATATGGGTGTTTCCTGTAATTTTTGACCAGTGACTAGGACAGCTGGCACCTCTAGTGACTGTACTATCTGCACCCATGTCTACCAAATCTTTCAATGATATATTATTTACACAGATAGTGAGCATAAGGCAGTCACCTGTAATAGTTATAGGCCAGAATATTCCTGGATTCTGTCCTTGGGACTCAAAATCTGGGTAAATATCACCAAATTGCTTATCAGGAATGTGTATCAGGAAGCCTGATGCTACTACTTCTCCTGGGTAATAGATGACACATTGTCTACCTATATTAGTGACTGAGATATTAGCTACACTTTCCCCAGATTCCCAAATCAGTGTATGGATGGACACTGTTCTGTAAGCACTCTAAGGAAGTGAAATGATGAAGCTTACTATGTGTGTAGACAAGGGAGCTATAGTTCAGACAGGGACAGGTTTCAACTCTCCAGGGGATATTTCAGTAATTTCAGTGGCATACAATTCTATTCATCCTAATTCCAATCCCCTTCCGCCATTGGCTCGCTTCTTGGCTGACTGATCATATTGGAGTAGTGAACTTATAGAGATTCTCTGGGTGTAATAGCAGCTGCCATCATAACCCCATTTTTTTTTTGTGTGTGTGTGACTGGGGCCCTGGAGCCAAGCCCTACTTTTCATTTCCCTGACCTGTTCTAAATTTTGCTGCCCACTGGAAGCCCTTGTTGCATTTTGGATATGGGATTTGGGTCTTGTTTTCCCATCCTGTTATTTCACTTTATATTTTTGCCAACATTGAGCTTTCCAATATCCTGCTTTACCACATTGATAATACTGATGAGTCTCTTTGGAAGTCCCTTCACAATAAGAACCCTGTTTTCCCATGCTCAAATTTTGCAAAGCTTGCATCATAGTCTGGACATAAAAGGTATTTTTACCCACTGCAGCATAGCATCTATTTTAGTCCTAGTATAATTCTTCTATAAAACTCATAAGCATTTTCCTTAATGAGTTGTTTTATCATAATTTCTATTGCTTCATTTTCACCAATGGTTTATGTGGCAGCTGCTTGCAGACATCCCATGAAAGCAGCAGAAGATTTAGTTGGACTTTGCACTATTTTTGTGAAGGCTTGCCCTCTATCTTATTTTCCTAGGAGGGTCCCCATGCTTTCATAGTGGCAGAAGCAATTTGCTCATACACTACCAAAGAGTAATTAATCTGTGTTAAAGTATCTGCATAAGGATTTATACCTGGTAATTGGTCAAAGGTGACTGCTATATTAACTCCAGGCTGCTTATTTCATTGGGTTTGTGCTCTACAGACTTCAGCATACTCAGAAAGCCACAACAAGGTTTGCCCAGGTTCTAAATATTCCTTTGCTATAGATTTCCAATCATTAGGGATTAAAATTTCATAAGTCAAATTTCAGATCACTTTGGAAAATTTAATTTGTTGCTCTGTCACTATTTTCCATATCTCTGCCTCTAATCTTTCTTCTTTATAGAGACAAGGAGATGTGCACTCTAATATATTTAAGAGTGATCTGCTTCTGAGTTGCCAAGAAACCTTGCTTCCCTATTAACCTAATAGGGTTCTTCTTCATACTTCCCTCAGGAAGGAGACTCTTTTTTTTTGGATTTGCCCCATTTCAGCTGAAAAGTGAAAGTGACAAGATTAGCCCTTACAAAATCTTCCCATTTGCCTATTTTTATACTTACCCTATCCCCAAGGTCACAGGGACTCCTCTGTTGAACTCCCCAGTCTTGTCATTGAGCTGCTATATAACTTACTTTTTAGGGCCCATATCTAGGGCCTTAAATATAGGGGCAAAATGTTGTTCTAGACTAGTTCTCTGGAGTATTTCAGTACCAGCCCAAGTCCTTGGTCTTAGTAGAGGAGTGAAGAGATGCATCTCATGTGGATGGTCAAGCATAGAGCCCACTTTTATTCCAAATTCTTTCAGCCTTATATACCCTAATACCCTTATATAACTATAGCAACACTGTGCATGTGCTAATTATATACTGTGCATGTGAGACCCCATAAATAACTTGATATTATGTGTAGATGAATCTTTGTGACTTGGTATCACTCTGCTTCAACTATAACACAGGTAGTTATCACCCTCGGCCACTCAGGAAGACTGAGAGCCCTTAGAGGAGAAAGAGAGCCAAACCAGATATTGTCTCCAGGTTCCCTCTGGGCTAAGGATCTTATATTCCACCCAGAATTCCCCCACTATCTGTGGCTTTCTACATTCCATAACATTTATACACTACAACTTGTTCAATCATTCTCCAACTCATGAGCATCCACTCAGTTTCCCGTTTCTTTGCTACTATGAAAAGAGCTACTGCAAATATTTTTGCACAGGTGGGTCCCTTTCCCTCCATTAAGATCTGTTTGGGATCCAAGCCCAGTAGAAATACTATTGGATCAAGAGGTATGCACAGTTTGATAGCTCTTTGGGAATAGTTCCAAATTGCTCTCTAAAATGGTCGAATCAGTTCACAACAACAACAACAACAAAATGTATTAGTGTCCCAGTTTTCTCACATCATCTCCAACATTTATCATTATGTTATTTCTGTAATTTTAGCAACTCTGAAAGGTGTGTAATGGTACTTAAAGAATTGTCTTAATTTGCATTTCTCTGATCAATAATGATCATCTTTTCATAGGACTAGAAATGGTTTTAAATTCTTCATCTGAAAATTTCCTGTTCATGTCCTTTAGCAATTTATCAATTGGAGAATGGATTGAATTCTTATAAATCTGAGTCAATTCTCTATGTATTTTAGAAATGAGGCCTTTATCAGAACTCTTGAATATAAAATTTTCCCCCAGTTTATTGCTTCCCTTCTAATTTTTGTCTGTGTTGGTTTTTGTTTGTAAAAAAACTTTTAAATTTTAATATAATCAAAATCAAATATTTTGCTTTCAATAATGTATTCAATTCTTCTTTGGACACAAATTTCTTCTCTCAACACAGATCTGAAACATAAACTGTCCTTTGTTTTTCAAATTTGCTTATAATACCATTATTTATGTGTAAATCATGAACCCACTTTGACATTTTATATGTTGTTAGATATAATTTCTGCCACACTAGTTTCGAGTTTTCCCAGCAGAATTTTCAAATAGTGATTTCTTATCTCAAAAGATGGGGTTTCTAGGTTTGTCAAACACTAGATTATTATAGTCATTGACTATTTTTTCCTGTGAACTTAACTTATATCAAAGATCCACTGCTCTTTTTCTTAGCCAGTACCAAATGGTTTTGATGACCATTGCTTTATAATATAGTTTTAAGTCTTTCAGAGAGGTTGTCTTCATTTGCCTTTTATTTCATCAATAAACTTGAAATACTTGACCTTTTGTTCTTCCAGATGATTTTTGTTGTTATTTTTTTCTATAAATGTGTAGTGATTTCTTTGGATTTTGATTGGTATGTCACTGAATAAGTAGATTAATTTATTCAGTATTGTCATTTTTATTATATTAGCTCAGCCTACACATCCCAAGAGATTGCATCCGACTTATTGACATGGAAAATGTTTTGTAAATGTGTTCAAATAGTTCTTGACTTTGCCTTAGCTGTTAGATTCCTGAATATTTTATGCTATCTACAATTATTTTAAATGGAATTTCTCTTTGTATCTCTTGCTGTTAAACTTTGTTGGTGAATTATATAAATGCTTGTAATTTCTGTGGATTTTCTTTGTATCCTACAACTTTACTAAAGTTATGAATTTTTTCTAGTAGTTTTTAGTTGATTCTTGAAAGTTCTCTAAGTATATCACCATATCATCTGCAATGAATGATATATTTTGTTTCTTCCTTACCTATTCTAGTTTTTTTAATCTATTTTCCTCTTTTATTGCCAAAGCTAACATTTTTAATACAATGTTGAATAATAATGGTGATAGTGGCAATTTTGTTTCACTCCTGACCTTTTTGGGGATGGTTCTAGTTTATACTCTGATCCTTGCTGATGGCTTTAAATAGTGGTAATAATCATTTTAAGGGAAATTAAATTTATTCCTACACTCTCTTTTAGAACAATAGAGAAAAATAGGAATGGATGTTGGATTTTGTCAATTTTTTTTTATTTATCTATTGATATAATCATATGATTTTTGTTTGTTTGTTTATTGATACAGTCAATTATGTTAATGCTTTTCCTAATATTGAATCAGCCCTGCATTCCTGGTATAAATCCTACTTGGTTATGATGTATTATCCTAGGGAAGATTTATTGTAACCTCTTTGCTAATATTTTATTTAAGATTTTTGCATCAGTATTCATTACTTATATTTGTCTGTAATTTTCTTTCTCTGTTTTGACCCTACCTGGTTTAGGTATCAGTACCATGTCTGTGTCATAAAAATAATTTGGTAGGATTCCTTCTTTCCCTATTTTTCCAATGAGTTTGCATAATATTGGGATTAATTATTCTTTGAAAATTCACATGTAAATCCATCCAGCCCTGTAGATAATTTTCTTAAGGAGTTGATTAATATATTGTTCAATTTCTTTTCCTAAAATGTAATTATTTAAGTAATTTGTTTTCTCCTTTGGTAATCTGGGTAATTTATATTTTTGTGAATATTCATTCATTTTTCTTAGATTATTATATTTATTGACATAGAGTCAGGCAAAATAATCCCTAATCATTGCTCCAATTTCCTCTTCATTAGTGGAAAGCTCATCTTTTTCCTTTTCTATTCTACAAATTTGATTTTCTTCTTTCCTTTTTCTATCAAATAAACTAAAGGTTTATCTATTTTGTTCATTTTTTCATAAAGCCAACTCTAAGTTTTGCTTATTTGTTCAAAAGTTTTTTTTTTCTTTTTTAACTTCAATTTTATTAACCTTTACTTTTATTTTCAGAATTTCAAATTTGATATTTACTTTGAGGTTTTTTTATTTGTTCTTTATAGCTTGTTTACTTGCAAATCCAATTCACTGATCTTCTCTTTCTCTAGTTTATGCAAGTAAGCATTTAAAGATATAAAAATTCCCTAAGAATTGCTTTGGCTGCATCCCATAAATTTTGGTATGTTGTCTCATTATTGTCATTCTCTTGGATGAAATTATTAATTGTATATCTTTTCTAAAATTCCATTTACTTATTTTTATTTTTTGGTTTGATTTATGTCATCTTAAGAGAGAAAGTTTGAGATTCCCCTCTAGTGTAGTTTTACTGTCTATCTCTTCTTGCAGCTGTCTCATATTTTTGGATAAGAATTGGTTGCCATATGACTTGATGCATATATGTTTAGTATTGATATTACTTCACTATCTATTGTACCTTCCAGCAAGATGTATTTTCCATCCTTATCTCTATTAATTAATCTTTTTTTTTAACTTCAGCTGAAGCATAATAGATTCTGCTGCAGTCTTTTACTTTACGCTGTATATATTACTCTGTTTTAAATGTTTCTTGTAAACAACATATTGTAGGATTCTTGCTTTTAACCCAGTCTGGTATCAGTTTCTATTTTATGGGAGAGTTCATCCCATTCACATTCACATTTAAAATGACCAATTTTGTATTTTTTGCCATCTTATTTATCCCAAGTTATGTCTTTTTTTCCTTTTCCTTCTTTTCCTCCTCCCCAGTATTTTATTTCTGACCAACACTTCCCTCAAACAGCACCTCCTTAAAAGCTCCTCCCCTTTTCTTATACTGTTTTGCTACTACTTCTGTTTTCCCTTCTGTTTACCTCTCCCTTTCCTTTCCCCTTTCCCCTCTTACTTCCTTATAGGGTGAGATGTTTCTCTTTGAAGTGAAATATGTCTGATATTCTCTTTTTGAGCCAAATTTGATGAAATAAAGATTAACCCAATATTCACACCCCTCCCTTCTCTCCCTCAATTATAATAAGTCTTCTTGGCCTTTTCATTAGATGTAATTTCTTTCATTTTACCTCTATTTTACTCTTTTCCAGTACAATCCCCTTTTCACCTCTAGTCTATTTTTATATTATCACAATAAAATCCAAATGTATCTGCACACTCTAAGTATATCAAAAAAAGAGATATATTTTTCAAAAGTTCTGACCTTTCTTACCTTTATATACTTCTCTTGAATTCTGTATTTGCAGATTTTTGTTGTTGTTGTTCAGCTCTGGCTTTTTCATTGGGAATAAATGAAATTCACCTACAACCTAGAATGTTGATCTTCTTCCTGAAAGATAATGTACAGTTTTGCTGGATAGTTGCTTCTTAGCTGCAATCCAAATGACATTGTCTTTTGGAATATCAGATTCCAGCCCCTTCAATTCTTAGAAGCTGCTAGGTCCAGGGTAATCCTGACTGTGGCTTTTTGATATTTGAATTTATCTTGTTTTGTTTTGCTTTGGATTGTTTTGGTTTGTTTTTCTAGCTACTTCCAGTATTTCTTCTTTTATCTGATAATTCTGAAATTCAACCACATTATTCCTTGGAGTTTTCATTTTGGTGTCTCTTTCAGGAGATGATGTGTGAATTCTTTCAATGGATATTTTACTTTCTCATTTTATAACCTTAGGAGCAGTTTTCCTTGACAATTTCCTGAAAGATGATGTCAAGGCTCCATTTTTCATCATGATTGTCTGGAAATCCCAAATCCTTAAATTCTCTCTCCTAGATCTTCCCCCCCCCCAATGGCAGTTGTTTTTCCAATGATGTATTTGGCATTTCTTCTTCTTCTTCTTCTTCTTTTCTTTTTTTCTTTTTTTTTTTTACTTATTCTTGATGTCTCATTGAGTCATTCATTTCTATTTGTTCAGTTCTAAGTTTTAGTGCATTTTTTTGTTTTTGTTTTTTCAGATTCAGGTATTTTCTTTTTTTATTATTATAGCTTTTTTATTTACAAGATATATGCATAGGTAATTTTTCAGCATTGACAATTGCACAACTTTTTGTTCCAACTTTTCCCCTCCTTCCCCCCACCCCTTCCTCCAGATGGCAGATTGACCAATACATGTTGAATATGTTAAAGTATAAGTTAAATACAGTATATGTATACATGTTCAAACAGTTATTTTGCTGTACAAAAAGAATCGGACTTTGAAATAATGTACAATTAGCTGTGATAAAAATTAAAAATGCAGGCAGACATTTTTTTTCTGTTACCTTTTTAAGTTTTTGTTGTTGTTGTTGTTGTTGTTGTTGTTGTGTTTTTGTTTTTGTATTTGTCCAATTGAATTTTTAAATGAGTTATTTTGTTCAATGATTTTTTTTTCCATTTAAGAAATTCTATTTCTCAAGGAGTTTTCTTTTTCTGTTTTGTCATATCTATTTTGTAAGAAGTTATTTGTTGTTTCCTTTTCACTGAATTTTTAAAACAATTTTCTTCAGATGACTTTTGTGTTTCCTTTTCCAAACCCCCTTACACATTTCCCATTTCCTTTCCCCATATTTCTTCTAATTATCTTTTAAGATACTCTTTGTAAGAAAGTCTTCTGAGATGGAAACCAATTCATATCATTCTTTGGAGCTTCACACAGAAGTGATCTACTTTTAGTATCATCAGGTTTTGAAATCTGATCTTCTCTTTTTCCATTACAAAAGCTGTCTATGGTCAGAATTATTTGCTCTTTTAATCAATTTTTCTTTTTTTTTTTTTTTTTTTTTAAATAAGGTTCAGGTCTGCATTTAGGGAAAACAGGAGATTGTCCAAGCTTCTTCTACAGATGATAATGACTTCACTGTGCTGGGTGGGTGTGGCCAGGTCACAAATTATTCCGGAGTTCAGGGGCTCACACCCCCTGGGACTGTTGCTGTCTACATTCAGTTCCTGTGCTCAGCTAGCCTTTGTTGGCATTCCTGCCCTCTGCCTGCTTCTACTTGGCACACCGGCACTTATCCTACCTTCCTCCATGCTGGATTGAACAAATCTTTTCTGAAGATCTTTGAAATTATCTTCTGCTAGAAATGTATTACACTCCCAGTATTTATGGAATGTCATTCCAAGAGCAGTGAGGAGGCATGATTTACTGTTAGTTTGAGGGAAATAGGGAGAGCTCAGAAAAAGATGTGTCTCCTTTCCACCATTTTGGTACTTCCCCTCTATTCACTTCTTTAGAATTCACTTATGGTACAATATTTGTTGTTTATCTAAAGCTATTTGCTCTTTGAAAGTATGGTAATTTTTTTTAACCATTCCAAAAAAAGCATAATTGATCAAATTAATAAAAATGTTACAAAAATTCACTCAAGCAAAAAAAAAAAAAAAAAAAAGGAAACTTGGGCCAATGGAAAAGCAGTAACAAAAGTTCACTCAATAAAATAATTGCTTAAAAATTAGAATTGGGGGAAGTAAGGAGGCTGAGAAAAGCCAGGAAGTTGTCTGAGTTCTCTCCAGTTTCCCATAGAATATATGTTAAATCAATCCTCTAAAAAGGTTCTGGGGTGACAGTCTCCACAAAAAAATTGAGTGAAACAATTTTCCAATTCTTATAATTTAGAATGACTTCAAGAAAAGTCAGCCTCTTTAGGCAAAATGGGAGTAAGCCCAGTACAGGTGCTGTGCAGGTGAGTCAAAAACTCTTAACCATAACATAGATAAGTAACCTAAATCCATCAATCCAGACTCATAATAACAGTGGCACAATACTTTACTCATGAGGCCTCCATCTGCAGCACAGAAGGCAGACTGCCATTCATAGAATCCAACAAAACAGACCCAATTAAGGCCTATGTATTAGGGAAGGTTCCAGTAACTTCCATCTTAGCACAGAAAGTCAGTTACATCAAGAATTACTCAAAAACAAAGCAAGCACAGCCACAGCAAATCAGGAACAGGTCTCAGGACACTTGAATCTGAGATAGCAGGGTCACTTTCAGATTTCTCAGCACACAGATGCCAAAGACAACATAGAAGGTCAGAAGAAAAAAAAATTGTTACTCCTGTGTGAGAGTGTAGCACAGTCCAGTGCAGGTCAATTCAGGCCAGACCTAGCCCCAGCACATAAGAAGCAAGAATATGAACCTAATAAGTCAGCAGAAGTAGTAGCTGCTTCAAGACCTCTCTGCCCAGAGACAGTAAAGAGTAAAACTACTGGTCAGAAGGAATGACAGGGGTCTCTTTGCTAGCTTTGAAGCAGGACTCTGTTGCATTGATCCATACTTGCATCTAGGTCACCATTCTGTGTGGCAGTCCCCAGATTTAGCACAGAAGAGTTTGCAGACAAAGTGAAACTGGAATACTCCTCACCACTTCAAGGCAGAAAAAAGGTATTGACATCACTCATAGACCAGAACACAGGACAGAGAATAGTAAATGCATCTCTACTTAGAGCAAAGAATCTGAAAATAATTGAAATCTTACAGTATACCAAAACTATCTCTGAAAACAGCTGCACACCTCCCCAAAGCTTTAAGCACTGAATCTTTCAATCTGGAAACTGAGCCCTACTTTATCAAAAAGTTCCAAGCTAAGTAATAGCATAGAAAAATGAGCAGACAACATATTCTGACCATAGAATTTACTGTGGGGACAAGGAATATCTAAATATATGCTTGGAAGAAGATAACTAAGTCAAAGCTCCTATTTCCAAAACCTTGATGCAAAATATGAAATAATCTTAGACTATAGAAGAGATCAAAAATGATTTTTAAAATTATGTAAGAAATGTATAGAAAAATTGGGATAAGGAAGGAAAATGAGTGTTTACCAGAAAAGCATTTAGTAAAGATACAGAAAGTTGAAGAAGATAACACATCAAAAATAGACTAAGCAAAATCGTAAAGAAAGTACAAAAAATCAATCAGGAGAAAACTTCCTTAAAAAGAAGAATTGTCCAGATTGAAAAAAAAAAAAAAAAAAGAAAAACATTAAATGAAAAAATTCATTTAAAAGTAGAGTTGGCAAAATAGAAAAGGAAATACAAAAGTTCACTGAAGAAAATACTTTTTAAAAAAATAAAATTGAGCAACTATCAGATAATGATTTTATAAGAAATCAAGAAACAAGAAAACAAAACCAAAATAATTTTTAAAAAGTGAAATATTTAATGGGAAAAAGCAACTGAGGACTTCTGGCCAAGGTGGTGGAGAGGACACAGACATCTACTTAACCTCCATCTTTTCTCTCAGAATAACTTATTTCATGACAAGCCTTGGAATTAGTACCTGACTGAAAAAAAATAATAATTATAATAATAATAATAACAACGAAGAAAAGATAATCTCAAAATCCACCAGAAAAGGTCTACTTTTGCTCGTGGGTGGGGAGGGTTACATTGGGCACAAAATGAAGGCAAGCAGCAAGAGCATGACAGGCAGCTCATAGCTGAGCAGACTGGAAGGGGATGAGATGTGATCTCAGCGGTTCCTGTGTGGAGACTTTTACTACAGTGTTAGCTACTTTGCTCTGGCAGCAAGCCACTAGACAAGCAGAGAAGCTAAAAACACAGGGGGCAAACACTATAACCCTGAAAAGCTAGGATCTCTCGGGACCTGGCCCCACACACCTGGAGTGTCTCAGCACTCTTTCAGAGTCTCAGAGTACAGATGCAGTGCAGCCATTGCTGTCTTGCTAGTGCCTTGCTGCTGCCCCAGCAGTCTATAAAGGAAACCCCCACCAAAAAACAAAACAAACAAACAAAAAAAGAGACTGCATTTGCTTTTTTCTTAGTTTGTTTTCTTTGATTCTTGTTTGACAAAATAAGCAAACAATTAAAATGGACTCTAACTATTAATACCTTCTATATGGAAAGAGAGCAGACTTTAAACCCTGAAGAGACTAAAAACAGACTGTGTCCAGATGAATTCCCAAAGAGGGATATGATCTGGTCCTCAATACACAAGATTCTCATAGAAGAAATTTAAAAAGCTCTCACCAGAGAGCTGGAAGAAAAATGGGGGAAAAAAAGAGAAGCTTGGCAAGAGAATCTGGATAAGTCATCCCACTCATTTAAAGATAGAATGGATAAAGAATTCAAATCCTTGAAAAACAGAATTAGTGAGTTGGAAAAATAAAATAGTTCTCTAAAAACTAAAATTGGCAAAATGGAAAAAAAAAAAAACTCCATAGAACAAAACAACTCACTTAAAAACTCAATTAGACAATTAGAAAAAGATATAATAAAATGAGTGGAGAAAATAATTAATTAAAAATCAAAATCAAACAAAGGGAAATGAATAACTCAAGGAGACACCAAGTATCAGTGAAACAAAATAAAAAATAAAACAATGGAAAATAATGTCAAATACCTTCTTAGGAAAACAACAAACATGGAAAACAGATCTAGGAGAGATAATCTGAGAATTATTGGACTTCCTGAAAAATATGATGGAAAAAAGAGCCTGGGCACTATTTTCCAGGAAATTATCAAAGAGAACTGCCCAGATGTTATAGAAACAGAGGGTAAAATAGACATTGAAAGAATTCATCAATCACATACTGAAAGGGACCCTAAAATCAAAATTCCAAGAAGTATAGTGGTCAAATTTGAGAACTAACAGATAAAGGAAAAAATACTGCAAGCTGCTAGAAAAAATCAATTCAAATATAGAAGAGCCACATTAAGGATTACTCAGGATCTAACAGCATCCACAGTAAAGGATTGAAGGGCCTGGAATATGATATTCTGAAAGGCTAAGAAATTTCATATGCAGCCAAAAATAATTGACTCAGCCAAAATGAGCATCTTTCCCCCCCCCAGGGAAGAAGATGGGCATTCAATGAAATAAGTGAATTTCATCTATTTTTGATTAAAAAAAAAATTGGAAATAAACAAAAAGTTTGATCTACAAATATAGAACTCAAGAGAAACCCAAAATGGTAAAAAGAAATCTTGGGAATTATATTTCTGCTATGAAGATATATAAAGAACACATTTATACTTTGTTGTAGAAACTAGAGGTAGAAAGGAAATTGTACCTAAAGAAGGGTAAAGTGGTGGTACTGAATCTCACAAAGAGGTAAAGAAAACTTATTATATATGAGAGAAAGAATGGAGGGGGATGAACATAGTGTCTGTCATATTCTCATCAGAATTGGCTTAAAGAGAAAAATATAGACATATGCAATTTATGGTGAAACATCTCCCTCCTCATTGAAAAGTGGGAGGGGAAAAGTGAAAAGGGAAGGAGTGGCTAAGTGGAAGGGAATACAGAAATTGTGAGGAAAAGGGGTAAGATAGGGGGAGGAACTCTAAGGTGGAGGTGTAAAGGGCTAGAACTTAGCAATGCACTTGGATAATGAAGCACATGAGACTAATTGCCAATTGGACAGCTCCCTATTAACTTGCTTGAAGGTTGACCCTCCCTAGTTGTTCTGTGCTGACTTGATTGATGGGACAAAGAGGGGGGAGTGATGTGTGTGGGAGGAGTAGGAGGAGGAAGAGGAAGTGAGAGGAAGAAGCTGACTCAGTCTCTCCTGGCTTTTGAGGGAGGAAGGTGTGTGTGAGGCAGCTAGGCTTGACTTTAAAAGATCAAGAATAAAGACATTTAGTGATCTTGACTCCAGCTGATTTCTGGGAAGACAGAGTTCCAGCATTTTGGCGCCCAGAAGAAGCTAGGAGCATAGTAAAAGCCTGTACAGCTTGCCTTCCTATCCATGCTCCTACACTCCCTCCAGGGAAGAACCCTTGTGGTTTGAGACCTAATGAAATTTGGCAAACGGATGTGACCCATTATAAATCTTTTGGTCATCTATCTTTTATCCATGTAGTTGTAGACACCTTTTCAGGATTCACATTTGCAACACCAGCAGCAAAAGAGACAGCCCGAGTGGTCACTGAATTCCTTATACAGGCATTTGCAATTATGGGTGTGCCACAAGCAATAAAAACAGACAATGGACCCGCATATACTTCTAAACATTTTGCACACTTTTGTGCACAGTATAAGATTTTACATACCACGGGCATACCCTTTAATCCTCAAGGGCAAGCAATAGTAGAGAAAAGAAACAGAGATATTAAGACACTTTTCCAAAAACTAAAGAAAGGAGGAGCCACGGGTAACCCCAGAGAATTTCTAAATTTAGTTCTCTATACCATTAATTTTTTAATTTTTGACAAAGATGCACTGGCTCCGGCAGACAGGTTTTATAATCCACCAGAAGGGCAGTGTCCAGTGCGAGCAGCTCCACTGACCTTAGATAATCACCAGGTGATGTGGAGAGACCCAGAAAGTGGTGAATGGAAGGGACCAGAGAGGTTAACTGCTTGGGGGGGGGGGAGGGTTTGCTTGTATCTCCACAGATGGAGAAGGAATCAGATGGGTGCCAACAAGCCATATTCGCCTTATCCATCAGAGAGAGATGGAGCAGACCCTTGAAACAAAGGAGAAGACCCAAGAAACATCGGGTAGTTCTGTTGCTGACTGTGCCCACCACTGAAAGAACCTGGTAGTTATGGCGTTTGACCCATGGACATCAAAAACTGTTGGACTTAAAAGTCCTCAGAAATCATTGGATTCTCTGAGGCATCATAAGACTGTTGCAGGACTTCAAAACCTGTAGGGATCATTGGATTCCCTAACACGTGAAACAATGGACAATAGATTGGTTTTGGACTATCTTTTGGTTGCTGAAGAAGGCATATGTGTGACTGATGTTTACATACCCTCCTTCTAGAACTTCTGGAAATCTCTTACAATACCATGTTGATTTATATTGTTTGTTATATCACTACTTGCATGTACAATTCCTGTGTGTTACACCACATTGAGTCTGCACTGACTATGGGGAGAGTCATCACTAATATCCTCTGCATTATTGCTATGTACTTGTGTAGTAACTCTCATGCTGATGAGTTTGTGCATACTTGTCTCTAATAAGGCCCTTCAACCCAGAAACCCGCTAGCAAATACCCACTTCTCTTTGGTGCTTTTCATCTCCCTTCCTTAGATGTAAGGGAAGGCATGATTATCTCCTTTTTAGTGCTTTCATCTCCCTCCTGAGAAGTCGGGGGGGGTGATAACCTCCTTTTTGGGGTTCTCACCTCCCTGAAAAGTCAGGGATGGTGCGACCACCTGTGGTCTAAAACAAAAGAAAGCAGGAGAGGGAAGGATATTAAAAAGGGAGGACTGTGGGAAGCAAGTGGTGCTCAAAAGTTTTATACTTGTAGGGGGCTAATATATATATATATATATATATATATATATATATATATATATATATATATATATATATATATATATATATATGTATTTTTTTTTCTTTTTTTCTTTTTTCCATAGCTGGGGTTAAGTGACTTGCCCAGGGTCACACAGCTAGGAAGTGTTAAGTGTCTGAGACCAGATTTGAACTCGGGTCCTCATGAATTCAGGGCTGGTGCTCTATACACTATGCCACCTAGTAGCCCCTTGAATTGGTCATTTTAACCATAAATGTGAATGGGGTAAACTCCCCCATAAAGAGGAAGTGGTTAGCAGACTGGATTAAAAATCAGAATCCTACAATATGTTGTTTACAAGAGATACACTTGAAGCAAGGCGATATATATACAGAGAAAAAGTAAAAAGTTTGAGCAGAACCTACTATGCTTCAGGTGAAGTAAAAAAAAAAAAAGCAAGGGTAGCCATCCTGACCTCAGCTCAAGCAAAAGTAAAAATTGATGTAATTAAAAGAGATAAGGAAGGGCATTATATCTTGCTAAAGGGTAGCATAGACAATGAAGCAATATCAATACTAAACAAAATGCATCAAGTGGTATAATTTCTAAATTCTTAAAAGAGAAATTAAGAGAGCTGCAAGAAGAAATAGATACCAAAACTATAATAGTGGGAGATCTCAACCTTGTACTCTCAAAATTAGATAAATCAAACCAAAAATGAATAAGAAAGAAGTCAAAGAGGTAAATAGAATACTAGAAAAGTTAGATATGATAGATCTTTGGAGAAAACTAAATGGAGATAGAAAGGAATACACTTTCATCTCAGCAGTTCATGGGGCCTATAATCTGACCTATATATCTGAATTATAAAACAGACTATATATTAGGACATATAAACCACAAGCTCAATTGCAGTAAGGCAGAAATAGTAAATGTATCCTTTTCAGACCACAATACAATGTAAATTACATTCAATAAAAAGCCAGGGGAAAAAAGACCAAAAAAATTGGAAATTAAATAATCTCATACTGAAAAATGATTGGGTGAAACAGCAAATCATATAAATAATTAATAACTTCACCCAAGAAAATGACAATAATTAGAGGTCCTATCAAAATGTGTGGGATGTAGCTGAAGTGGTAATAAGTGGAAATTTGATATCTCTAGAGGCCTACTTGCATAAAATATAGAAAGGGAAGGTAAATAAATTGTGCTTGCAAATAAAAATACTAGAAAAGGAACAAATTAAAAGCCTCCAGTCAAACACTAAACTTGAAATTCTAAAAATAAAAGTAGAGATTAATAAAATTGAAAGTTAAAAAAAAAAACTATTGAATTAATAAAACTAAGAGTAGGTTCTATGAAAAAACTAACAAAATTGATAAACCCTTAGTAAATCTGATTTAAAAAAAAAGGAAATAAGATTATAAAGTAGCAGTCACCAAAACCATTTAGTATTGGCTAAGAAATAGACTAGTTGATCAGTGGAACAGGTTAGGTTCACAGGACAAAATAGTGTACAACTATAGCAATCTAGTGTTTGACAAACCCACAGGTACCAACTTTTGGGATAAGAATTCATTATTTTAAGAAAACTGTTGCAAAAACTGGAAATTAGTATGGCAGAAAATAGATATGGATCCACACTTAACACCGTATACCAAGATAAGATGAAGATGGGTCCATGATTTAGGCATAAAGAATGAGATCATAAATAGATTAGAGGAATAGAGGATAGTCTACCTCTCAGACCTGTGGAGGAGGAAGGAATTTATGACCAGAGGAGAGCTAGAGATCATTCTTGATCACAAAATAGAAGATTTTGATTACATCAAATTAAAAATCTTTTGTACAAACAAAACTAATGCAAACAAGATTAGAAGGGAAATAACAAATTGGGAAAATATTTTTATAGTTAAAGATTCTGATAAAGGCCTCATTTCCAAAATATATAGAGACTTGATCCTAATTTATAAGAAATCAAACCATTCTCCAATTGATAAATGGTCAAAGGATATGAACACTCAATTTTCAGATGATGAAATTGAAATTATATCCACTCATATGAAAGAGTGTTCCAAATCACTATTGATCAGAGAAATGCAAATTAAGACAATTCTGAGATATCACTATACACCTGTCAGATTGGCTAAGATGACAGGAACAAATAATGATGAATGTTTGAGGGGATGTGGGAAAACTGGGACACTGATACATTGTTGATGAAGTTGTGAAAAAATCCAGTCATTCTGGAGAACAATTTGGAACTATGCCCAAAAAGTTATCAAACTGTGTATACCCTTGGATCCAGCAGTGCTACTACTGCACTTATATCCCAAAGAAATACTAAAGAAGGGAAAGGGACCTGTATGTGCCAAAATGTTTGTGGCAGCTCTTTTTGTAATGGCTAGAAACTGGAAAATGAATAGATGCCCATCAATTGGAGAATGGTTGGGTAAATTATGGTATATGAAAGTTATGGAATATTATTGCTCTGTAAGAAATGACCAGCAGGATGAATATAGAGAGACTTACATGAACTCATGCTGAGTGAAATGAGCAGAACCAGGAGATCACTATGCACTTCAACAATGATACCATATAAAGATATATTCTGATTGAGGTGGATATCTTCAACATAAAGGAGATCTAATTTAGTTCCAGTTGATCAATGATGGACAGAAACAGCTACACCCAGAGAAGGAACACTGGGAATTGAATGTAAAATGTTTGCACTATTGTCTTTCTACCCAGGTTATTTATAACTTCAGAATCTAAATTTTAACAAGCAACAAGAAATTTGGTTTTATATAGGATATATTGTAACACTGTAATACTGTAATATATGTATGGGATTGTCTGTCATATAGGGGAGGAAGTAGAGGGGGGGAAGGGGAAAATTTGGAAAAATGAATACAAGAGATAATGTTGTAAAAAATTACCCATGCATATGTACTGTCAAAAATTATAATTATAAAATTAATAAAAAAGGAAATAGGCAAATCAAATTATTAGTATTAAAAATGAAAAGGGAGAACTCATCACTAATGAAGAGGAAATTAAAGAAATAATTAGGAATTACTTTGCCCAGCTTTATGCCAATAATTTTGAAAACTTAAGTGAAATGAATGACTATCCTCCAAAAATATAGGCTTCCCAGATTAACAGAGGAGGAAGTAAATTGCTTAAATAGCACCATTTCAGAAAAAGAAATACAACAATCTATTAATCAAGTTCCTAAGAAAAAATCCCCAGGACCAGATGGATTTACATGTGAATTCTACCAAACATTTAAAGAACAATTAACTCCAATAATATATAAACTATTTGAAATAGTAGGGAATAAAGGAGTCCCATCAAATTCCTTTTATGACACAGACATGGTACTGATACCTAAATTAGGTACTTTAAAAACAGAGAAAGAAAATTATAGACCAATCTCCCTAATGAATATTAATGCTAAAATCTCAAATAAAATATTAGCAAAAAGATTATATTAAATCATTCCCACTATACTATACTATGACCAAGTAGGATTTATACCAGGAATGCTGAGCTGGTTCAACATTAGGAAAATTATTAGCATAATTGACTATGTCAATAACCAAGTTAAGAAAAAACTTGATCATCTCAAGAGATACATAAAAATATTTGATAAAGTCCAACATCCATTCCTAATAAAAACACTTGAGAGTATAGGAATAAATGGACTTTTCCTTAAAATAGTCAGGAGCATATATTTAAAACTGTCAGTAAGGATCACAGGTAATGAGGATAAACTGGAACCATTCCCAGTAAGATCAGGAGTGAAACAATGCTGTCCAGTATCACCATTATTATTCAACATTTTATTAGAAACACTAGACTCAGCAATGAGAGTTGAGAAAGAGATTAAAGGAATAGAGTAGGTAATGAGGAATCCCACTTATCATTCTTTGAGATGATATGCTGGCATTCTTAGAAACCCCCAGAGATTCTACTAAAAAGCTATTAGAAATAATTTACAACTTTAGCAAAGTTGCAGGATACAAATCATTAGCATTCTTATATATCACTAACAAAATCCAACAGCTACAGATACAAAGAGAAATTCTATTCAAAATAACTGTTAATAGTATAAAATATTTGGGAATCTATCTACCAAAGGTAAGTTAGCAATTATGTGTGCAAAATTAGAAAACACTTTGCACACAAATAAAGTCAGATTTAAATAATTGGAAAAAAACAAATGTTCTTGGATTGGCTGAGTGAATATAAAAAGATAATAATAATTCCTAAACTAATCTATTTATTTAGTGCTATACCAATTAGATTCCCAAGAAATTATTTTAATCACCTAGAAAAAATACCAACAAAATTCATATGGAAGAATAAAAGGTTGAAAATATCAAGGTAATTAATGAAAAAAAAATCAAATGAAGATGGCCTAGCTGTACCTGATCTAAAACTATATTATGAAATAGCAGTAACCCAATACCTAAGAAATAGACTAGTTGATCAGTGGAATAGGTTAGGTTCACAGGACAAAATAGTCAATAACTATAGCAATCTAGTGTTTGACAAACCCAAAGTTCCCAATTTTGGGGATAAGAATTCATTATTTGACAAACACTGCTTTCAAAACTGGAAATTAGTATGGCTAAAATTTGGCATGGACCCACACTTAACATCATATACCAAGATAAGATCATAATGGGTCCGTGATTTAGGCATAAGAATGAGATAATAAATAAATTATAAGAACATAGCATAGTTTACCTCTCAGACTTGTGGAGGAGGAAGGAATGTGTGACCAAAGAGAAAATAGAGATAATTATTGATAACAAAATAGAAAATTTTGATTATATCAAATTAGAAAGACTTTGTACAAAACAACTAATGCAAACAAAATTAGAAGGGAAGCAACAAATTGGGAAAATATTTTTATAGTTAAAGGTTCTGATAAGGGCTTTATTTCTTAAATATATAGCGAATTGACTCTATAAGAAAAAAAAAGCCATTCTCCAATTGATAAATGATCAAAGGATATGAACAGACAATTTCCAGATGATGAAATTGAAACTATTTCCACTCATATGAAAGAGTGTTCCATAACATATTGATCAGAGAAATGCAAATTAAGACAACTCTGAGATACCACTACACATCTGTCAGATTGGCTAAGCTGACAGGAAAAAATAATGATGACTGTTGGAGGGGATGCAGGAAAACTGGGTCACTGATGCATTGTTGGTGGAGTTGTGAAAGAATCCAACCATTCTGGAGAGCAATCTGGAATTATGCTCCAAAAGTGTCAATGTGTGCATACCCTTTTATCCATATCCCAAAGAGATACTAAAGAAAGGAAAGTGACCTGTATGTGCCAAAATGTTTGTGGCAGCCCTTTTTGTGGTGACTAGAAACTGGAAAAGAATGGTTGCCCATCAATTGGAGAATGGTTGGGTAAATTATGGTATATGGATGTTATGGAATTTTATTGTTCTGTAAGAAATGACCAGCATGATGAAAACACAGAGATTTGGAAAGACTTACATGAACTGATGCTGAATAAAATGAGCAGAACTAGGAGATCATTATACAATACTGTATGAGAATATATTCTGATGGAAGTGGGTATCTTCAACAAAGAGAAGATCTAATTCAGTTCCAATTAATCAATAATGGACAGAATCAGCTACACTCAGAGAAGGAACACTGGGAAACAAGTGTGAATTGTTTGAATTTTTGTTTTTCTTCTCAGGTTATTTTCAACTTCTGTATCCAATTCTTCCTGTGCAACAAGAGTACTGTTAGGCTCTGCACACATATATTGTGTCTAGGATATACTATAACATATTTAACATGTATGGGACTGCCTGCCATCTAGGGGAGGGGGGAGGAGGGAGGGAAGGGAAAAATCAGAACAGAAGTGAGTGCAAGGGATAATGTTGTAAAAAAAAAATTACCCATGCATATGTACTGTTAATAAAAAAAAGTTATTAAAATTTTTAAAAACCTACTGACCTATACAATAGATATAGAAGCAATTTTTTTTAAATAATTTGACTGTCTGAAAGACACTATAATAAAAGTACCTAGGGACAATCTTTTAAAATTTTAAAAGAAAAACTGTCCTCAGATTCTAGAATCAGAGGATGGATAATCCTAGGAAAAGTCACGGATAACATATTACAAGTAGCCAAAAAGACACAATAAAAGTATTGTGGAGACACATTCAGTATAACATAAGATTTATCAGATTTTATATTAAAGGATTAGATGATTAGAATATGATATTTTAGGAAGCAATGAAGCTAGAAGTACAACCAAGAATTATATACCCAACAGAACTGAGTATAAAGGAAAAAATGTATATTCAATGAAATCCAAAGCTAAATAGAAAATCTGAAAAAGACAAAATCACAAAGACTTGAGGTTAAACTGTTTGCATTCTTATAGAGGATGATGATATTTGTACCTCATGAGAACTTTCTCATTATTATGGCATTATATTATATTATATAAATATATATTAATATCATATATAATATATATTATATATTATATATATATATTATATTATATATATTACATATATATAATTATAAAATAATATATATATATATTATATTAATATCATAATATAATATCATTATATTATGGTAGAGAGAAAGAAAGAGAGAGAGAATAAGTGTTAGTTGAATGTGAAGAGATAATATCTAAAAATGTCAAATTAAGGTATGACAAAGGATGTAAAGAAGAAGAGAGAGGGAAAGGGAGAGATAGATTGGAGTAAATCACTCATTAAAGAGGGAATAAAAATCTTAAAAAATGGAGGAGATGATTTGGGCGGTGAGGAGTGAGTGAACCTTACTATTTTCAAAATTGGCTCTAAGATGGGATACCATACACATTCAATTAGGTATAAAAATCTATCTTATACTGCAGGAAAGTAGGAGGGGCAGGGGACAATTACAAGTTTGTGACAGAAAGAATTGAGGTCAAATTGGGGGAGGGACAGTGAAAAGCAAACCTCTTTTGCAGAGGGACAGGATGGAATGAAAGAAGTTAAATAAACAAGGGGAAAATAAAGTTTGAAAGAGTAATTGTGAGGGGAAAAACATTTGAAGGAAGTTTCTCTGGTTAAAAACTTCATTTCTCAAACACACACAGGAAACTGAGTCCATGAGAAATAAGAGCCATTGCCCAATTGATAAATGATCACAAGATATGAAGAGTTTTCTGATGAAGTAATCATAGGTATTTATAGTCATTTGGAAAAAAAAAACTATCACTATTGATTAGAGAACTACAAACAAAAAGATATATGAAGTACTGTTATACAGCTATTAAATGAACTAGAATTATGGAAAGCAAAAATGACAAAAGGTGGAAGAGATGTGGGGAAATTCAGACATTAATGAATTGTTGGTGATCTAATTCAACCTCTGTAGAACAATGTGGAACCATACCCAAAGTACTATAAAATAATGCATACCCTTTTACCTAAAAATACTGATATTTGGTTTATATCCCAAAAGAGATTAAAAAAAAAGAAAATGATTTAAATGTGTAGAAAAAATATAACAGCTCTTTTTTGAAGGCAAATAATTGGAAATTGAAGGGATTGAAGGGATGTTCCTCAATTGGAAAATGACTAGATAAATTGTCGTTTGTGATTATGATGTAATACTATTGTGTACCAAGAAATAATGATCAATATTATTTCAGAAGAACCAGAAAATTCTTTCATATGCTGATGAAAAGACAAATGTATGGCATACAAAATATCAGCAGTATTGTAAGGTAATCAGGTGTGAATGACATGGTCTCAGAAATACCATGATCCAAGACAACTCTAATTGGTGACAAGTTCATTTTTGATGATTGGTATTTTGGTTTTTCTCTTTCTAATCAAACTAACCAAATATTTATCTATTTTGTTAACTGTTGTTTTCTTAAAACCAACCCTTATTTTTATTTATTGTAGATAGTTTTCTTACTTTCAATTTGAGTACTCTTTTGATTTTCAGAATTTCAAATACAGTAATTGTCTGGGGGAGGTTTAATATGGTCATAGTTGATTGTCTAATTCAATGATCTCTTCTTTCTCTATTTTATTCATGTGGACATCTAGAGAAATAAAATTCCCCACTGCTTGAGCTGCATCCAATGTTTTGATATGTTATCTCATTATTGCTACCCTTTTGCAAGAAATTATACTTTCAATGATTTTGTTATCTGCCCAGATAATTCATTAAAATCATATTATTTAGTTTTCCAATAAATTTTGGGCTATTTTTCCATGGCCCTTTATTAAACTTAATTTTATTAGATCTTGATGTTAAAAAAGTATGCATTTGATCTTCCTACCTTTTTACATTTGATTGTGGGACATTAATGTTATCTCCAGTCAATTTTTATGACAGTGCAATGTATCATTAAAAAGGAAATTAAAGTAATAATTAAGTAGTATGTGCCACAGAGAAAAAAGGTAGATACTTTTCTAGATCCATTCAGTTTTCTCCTGACGTCTATCATGCCTTACTCTTCCCAAAATTGTTCAACTCCTTAACTTCTTTTTTGTTTAGTTGTTGGCTATATATTTCTAGTTCCAAGAGAGGGAGATTAAGAGGCATCAGTAATATGGTATTTCTGTTTATATATTCCTGCAGTTAATTTCACTATACCTCTAATAATGTGCATGCTCTACCATCTTGTGACTATATGTTTAATACTGATATTAGCACATTATCTATATTACTCTTTAGCAAGAGATAGATTCCTTGGAAACTAGTATGGAAGAAACTAGGCATTGGCCCACACCTAACAACACATATCAAGATAAGGTCATAATGGGTTCATGACTTGGACACAAAAAGTGATGTTATAAACAAATGATAACAACATAGGATAGTTTACCTCTCAGATCTGTGGAGAAGGAAGGAATTTATGTCCAAAGAAGAACTGGAACTCATAACTGAAAATCAAATAGATAATTTGATTATATTAAGCTAAAAAGTTTTTGTGCAAATAAAATTAATGCAGACAAGATTAGAAGGTTAACATTAAATTGTAAAATTAAAATGTAATATTGTTACATTTAAGGGTTCTGATAAAGGCCTTATTTTAAAAATATATAGAAGAGAATTGATTCAAATTTATAAAAATTCAAGCCATTCTCTAATTGATAAATAAAATGGTCAAAGAATATGAACAAATAATTTTCAGATGAAGAAACTGAAATAATTTATAGTCACATGAAAAGGTGATCTAAAACACTATTGCTCAGATAAATACAAATTAAGACAGCCTTGAGATAACACTACATACATTTTGGAATGTCTAAGATGATAGGAAAAGACAATGACAGACATTGGAAGGAATGTGGGAAAACTGTGACACTAATGCATTGCTGGTGGAACAATGAATTGGGCTTGCAACTTAAAAAAGCTAGAAAAAGACCAAATTAAAAACCCCAAAGCAAATACTAAACTTTCTAAAATTAAAAGGAGAGATTGATAAAAATGAAAGAACATAAAAACAATTGAATTAATAAATAAAATTGAGTTGGTTTTATGAAAAAAACAATAAAATAAATAAGCCTTTGGTAAATCTGATTAGAAAAAGGAAAGATGAAAATCAAATTGTTAGGCTTAAAAATGAAAAGGGAAAACTTTCTACCAAATGCAGAGAAAATTAGAGCAATAATTAGGAGTCACTTTGTCCAACTTTATTATTCCAATAAATGTGATAACCTACCTTCAATTATATAGGCTTCCCAGATTAACAGAGGAGCAAGTAAATGGCTTAATAGTCCCATTTTAGAAAAACAAAATAGAACAAGCTATTAATCAACTCCCTAAGAAAAAAAATCCCAAGGACCAGATATATTTACATGTGAACTTTACCAAATATTTAAAGAATATTTAAAGAATGCTATATAAACTATTTGAAATTCCTTTTATGAACCAGACATCGTACAGATACCTAAACTAGGTAGGTTGAAAACAGAGAAAGAAAATTACAGACCAATCTCCCTAATAAATAGTGATGAAAAAAATCTTAAATAAAATATTAGGGAAAAGATTACAGAAAATGATTCCCAGGATAATACACCATGGCCAATTTATACCAGGAATGCAAGGCTATTAGGGAATTATTAGTATAATTTACTATATCAGTAATCAAATTAACAAAAACAATATGATCATCTCAATAGATCAAAAAAAATTGATAAAATCCAACATCTATTCCTATTAAAAAACACTTGAGATTATAGGAATAAATGGACTTTTCCTTAAAATAATCACTACTATCTAATTAAAAACCATCTGTAAGCATCATATGTAGTGGGGATAAACTGAAACCATTCCCAATAAGATAGGAGTGAAACAAGGTTCCCCTCATCACAATTATTATTCAATATTTCATTAGAAATACTAGCTTCTGCAATAAGAGTAGAGAAAAAGATTAAAAGAATTAGAGTAGGTAATGAATAAACCAAATTATCACTCTTTGCAGATGATATGGTGGTATACTTAGAGAACCCCAGAGATTCTACTAAAAAGCTATTAGAAATAATTCACAACTTTATCAAAGTTTCAGGACACAAAATAAACCCACATAAGTAATCAGCATTCTTATATATTACTAACAAAATTCAACACTTAGAGTTACAAAGAGAAATTCCATTTAAAATAACTGCCATAGTATGCAATATTTGGGAATCTATCTGCCAAGGGAAAGTCAGGAATTATATGAGTAAAACTACAAAATACTTCCCACACAAATAAAGTCAGATCTAACTAATTGGAAAAAAATGTTAAGTGCTCTTGGATAGGTTGAGAAAATATAATAAATATGACAATACCACCTAAACTAATCTATTTATTTAGTGCTATATCAATCAGATTCCCCCCAAAAAAACAATTTTAATGACCTAGAAAAAATAACAACAAAATTCATCTGGAAGAACAAAAGTTCAAGACTTTCAAGGGAACAAATGAGAAAAAAAAATCAAATGAAGGTGGTCTAGCTGTACCAGATCTAAAACTGTATTATAAAGCAACTGTTACCAAACACTTTGTATTGACTAAGAAATAGACTAGTTCATCAGTGGAATAGATTAGATTCACAGGACAAAGTAGTCAACAACTTTAATAATCTAGTATTGGACAAACCTAAAGAAACCAGCTTTTGGGATAATAATCACTGATTGATAAAAACTGCTGGGAAAATTGGAAATTAGTTTGGCAGAAACTAGGCATGGACCCAGACTTAAGATTGTACACCAAGATAAGGTCAAAATGGGTTCATGATGTAGGCATAAAGAATGAGATTATAAATAAATTGGAAGAACATAAGATGCTTTATCTTTGAGACCTGTAGAGGAGGAAGGAATTTGTGACTAAAGAAGAAGTAGAGATCATTAATAATCACAAAATAGAAATTTTTGATTACATCAAATTGAAAAGCTTTTGTAAAACAATACTAATGCAGACAAGATTAGAAGGGAAACAATAAACTGGGAAAACATTTTTACAGTCAAAGTTTCTGATAAAAGCCCATTTCCAAAATATATAGAGAATTGACTCTAATTTATAAGAAATCAAAGCATTCTCCAATTAATAAATGGTCAAAGGATATGAACAGACAATTTTCAGATGAAGAAATTGAAACTATTTCTAGTCATAAGAAAAGGTGCTCTAAATCACTATTAATCAGAGAAATGCAAATTAAGACAACTCTGAGATACCACCTACACACCTCTCAGATATGCTATTATGATAGAAAAGGTAATGTGGAATGTTGGAGGGGATATGGGAAAACTGGGACACTGACGCATTATTGATGATGAATTGTGAATATATCCAGCTATTCTGGAGAGTTATTTGGAACTATCTTAAAAACAAAACAAAACATCAAACTGTGCATACAGCAGTATTTCTACTTGGCTTACATCCCAAAGAGATCTTGAAGAAGGGAAAGGGACCTGTATGTGCAAAAATGTTTGTAACAGCCCTCTTTGTGGTGGCTTGTAATTGGAAACTGAGTGGATGCCCATCAATTGGTGAATGGCTGAATAAATTGTGGCATATAATTATTATGGAATATTATTGTTCTGTAAGAAATGACCACCAGGATGATTTCAGAAAGGCCTGGAGAGACTTACATGAACTGATGCTGAGTGAAATGAGAAGGAGCAGGAGATCATTATATATTTCAACAAGAGTACTATATGATCAATTCTGATGGATGTAGTTCTTTTCAAAAATGAGATGATTCAAATTAGTTGTAATTGTTCAGTAATGAAGAGAACCAGCAACATCCAGTGAAAGAACTATAGGAAAAGAGTGTGGACCACAGTATAGCATTTCCACACTTTCTATTATTGTCTGCTTACATTTTTGTTTTCCTTCTCAGGTTATTTTTACCTTATTTCTAAACCCACTTTCTCTTGTGCAGCAAGATAACTGTATAAATATGTATGCATATATTGCATTTAACTTATACTTTAATATATTTAACATATATTGGTCTACCTACCATATAGGGGAGGTGGTAGAGAGAAGGAGAGGAAAAGTTGGAATAGAAGGTTTTTTAAGAGTCAGTGATGAAAAATTATCCATGCATATGTCTTGTAAATAAAAAGCAAACATGAAAAAATATGTCTAGTTAAGTACTAAATGTGAAATGTTGGGGTGGAGAAGGGGGTGAGCCAAGATGGTAGAGAATAGATAGTTGTTTGAGCTTTTCATGGCTTCCCTCATGTCAATACCAGATAATGTCTCTAAATTGGTTTTGGAGTGATAGAACACACAAATTTTTGGAGCATAACAAATTTCCAGCACAAGATATTTTGGAAGAACTTCAGAAAATATCTGTTTCAATCAGGCATGGGAGGACATGGCTTAGTGCAGGCTCAACTCAGGCACCAAGGGCACTGTGACACCTGCATACTGTGGGAGTCTACCAAAAGGCTCTTAGGCAAAACACTACTCTTAGGCAAAATACATTAGTGTTGGCTACTCTGACCTGTTCAGAAGTCAGTGAATCAGCTGACTAGCTATGAGAAAACCAATGCAAATACAAAAGACAAATAATGAACACCTGAACTCCAGAATAAATTGGGACTTAGACACATCCACCCAACACAGGAAGGAATTTAGCAATACAGGCCCCAGGGCAGTGTGAAGCAGTTGTTATGTGTAGAGGAAGCTTGGGACACTCTCCCCTTTTCCCTGAGAGCTGACTTCAACCTTTAAATAGGAGCAAAAAAGCAAAGAGAACTTTGACCATAAATAGCTTTTATAAAACAAGGAAGAACAGAGTTCAAACCCTGAGGACACTAAAGAGAAATTTTATCCAGGTGAATCACTAAAGGGAACTATGAATTAATTTCCATCTAATAAGACTCTCTTGCAAGAATTGAAAAAATGATCTTAAAGGAGATTTAGAAGAAAAATGGGGAGAGGAAAAATAAACTTTGCATAAGATTTAGGAAAAGGAAACACAGAAATTATCTTTTAAAAAATCCTTAAAATAGAGTTGGTGAAATGGAAAAAGAAAATACCTCAATGTGAAACAGAATTTGTGAAAAGGGGGAAAAAATCAATGACCAAAGCAACTGATTTAATAGTTCAATTGGCCAAATGCAAGAAAAGATAAAAAACCTAATTGAAGAAAATTAATCACTAATTAGACTTTAACAAATGGAAGAGAACAACTAAATAAGACATTAAAAATCAGCTAAACAAAATTTAAAAAATGAAAAAATAGGACACAATATAAAATACCTCACTGGAAAAAAACAACTGGTTTATAAAATAGATCTAAGAGACACAATCTAAGACTGTCGTGATAAAAAAAAAAAAAACCTTAAACAACATATTTCAGGAAATCATCAAAGAAAATTGCACTGACATCCTTGAACCAAAGGGTAAAATAGCCATTGAAAGAGTTCACTTGTTATCTCCTGATAGAACCCTCATCTCTAGGAACATCATAGCTAAATTTGAGAATTATCTGATCAAGGAAAAATCATTGCAAGAAGCCAGGAATAAATAACTTAAATATTTAGGAGCAACACTCAGGATTACCCAGGACCTGGTAGTTTATTCTTTAAAAGATTGAAGGGCTTAGAATATTACATTCTGATGGGCAAAGGAACTTGGATTGCCACCAAGACTCCACTATCCATCAAAAACATTATGTTTCAGGAAAAATGATGGACATTTAGTGAAACAGGCAAATTTTCTGGTTAAAAGACCAGAGTGAAACAGAAAATTTGATCTTCAAATCCAGAACTCAAGAGAAGCATGGAAAGGCAAAAAGGAAAGAAAAATATAACCTTTTTTTAAGTTAAAATCTTTACATTTCTATGTGGGAAGAAGACATCTTTAACTCATGAGAACTGTATCATTGTTATGGGCATATTTTGAGGATGGAACAAAAATTTGATTTTATTTTGATGATATAAAAAATAAATAAGAGGTGGAAAGGGGATTGTACTTGAAAAAGAAGAAAGGGAAGGTAAAATGGGGTAAATTAAATCTCATGAAGAGGCAAATAAGACATTTTAATTTAGGGAAATAAGATATGGGGATAAGCATTGTGTGAATCTTACTCTCATTATATTTCACTCAAAGAGAAAATATCCAATTTACTTAGGTCATAAAGAAATTTGTTTCATCCTTTAATAAAGTAGGAGAAGAAAGTGGAAATCAAAGAGGGAGTCAAATAAAAGGGAGAAGAGAAGTAGAAGGCAAAAGGGACTGCAAAAAGGTAGGGCTGTTTGAGGGATGTGGTGATTAGAAGCAAAATCCTGGGGAAGAGAGAAAGATGAAAAGGAAAAAAAAAAGTATAACTTGGGGAAAATAAGATGGCAGGAAATGCAGAGTTAGTACTTTTAACTGTGAATTGAATGTAAACAGATAGCAGACTAGATTAAATGCCAGAATCATAAAATATATTGATTACAAGAAACATACAAAGCAGAGTGATACATAGGGAAAAGGCCAGAGCAGGATCAATTATGCTTCATAGGAAAAAAAAAAAAAAAAAAGCAAGGGTAGCGATCCTGATTTCAGATCAAGAAAAAGGAAAGGAAGATTTTTTTTAATTTAATTTTTATTTTATTTTATAATTATAACTTTTTTTTTTGACAGTACATATGCATGGGTAATTTTTTATAACATTATCCCTTGCACTTACTTCTGTTCAGATTTTTTCCCTTCCTCCCCCAACCCCCTCCCCCAGATGGCAGGCAGTCTTATACATGTTAAATATATTACAATATATTCTAGATACAATATATGTGTGTAGAATGAAATTTCTCGTTGCTCAGGAAGAATTGGATTCAGAAGGTAAAAATAACAGTTTACACTCATTTCCCAGTTTTTCTTTTCTGGATGTAGCTGATTCTGTCCATCATTAATCAATTGGAATTGGATTAGCTCTTCTCTATGTTAAAGAAATCCACTTCCATCAGAATACATCCTCGTACAGTATCGTTGTTGAAGTGTATAATGATCTTCTGGTTCTGCTCGTTTCACTTAGCATCAGTTGATGTAAGTCTCTCCAAGCCTCTCTGTATTTCTCCTGTGGGTCATTTCTTACAGAACAATAATATTCCATAACATTCATATACCATAATTTACCCAACCATTCTCCAATTGATGGACATCCATTCATCTTCCAGCTTCTAGCCACTATGAAAAGGGCTGCCACAAACATTTTGGCACATACAGGTCCCTTTCCCTTCTTTAGTATTTCCTTGGGATATAAGCCCAGTAATAGTATGGCTGGGTCAAAGGGTATGCACATTTTGATAACTTTTTGGGCATAATTCCAGATTGCTCTCCAGAATGGTTGGATTCTTTCACAACTCCACCAACAATGCATCAGTGTCCCAGTTTTCCCACAGCCCCTCCAACATTCATCGTTATTTGTTCCTGTCATCTTAGCCAATCTGACAGGTGTGTAATGATATCTCAGAGTTGTCTTAATTTGCATTTCTCTGATCAATAGTGATTTGGAACACTCTTTCATATGAGTGGAAATAGTTTTAATTTCATAATCTGAAAATTGTCTGTTCATATCCTTTGACCATTTATCAATTGGAGAATGGCTTGATTTCTTATAAATTAAAGTCAATTCTCTGTATATTTTGGAGATGAGGCCTTTATCAGAACCTTTAACTGTAAAAATGTTTTCCCAGTTTGTTACTTCCCTTCTAATCTTGTTTGCATTAGTTTTGTTTGTGCAGAAACTTTTTAATTTGGTGTAATCAAAATTTTCTATTTTGTGATCAATAATGGTCTCTAGTTCTCCCTTGGACACAAACTCCTTCCTCCTCCACAAGTCTGAGAGGTAAACCATACCCTGTTCCTCCAATTTATTTATGATTTCGTTCTTTATGCCTAAATCTTGGACATATTTTGATCTAATCTTAGTATGTGGTGTTAAATGTGGGTCCATGCCTAGTTTCTGCCATACTAATTTCCAGTTTTCCCAGCAGTTTTTGTCAAATAATGAATTCTTATCACAAAATTTGGGATCTTTGGGTTTGTCAAACACTAGATTGCTATTTTTATTCACTATCTTGCCCTGTGAACCTAACCTATGCCACTGATCAACTAGTCTATTTCTTAGCCAATACCAAATGGTTTTGGTGACTGTTTCTTTATAATACAGTTCTAGATCAGGTACCAATAGACCACCTTCACTTAATTTTTTTTTTCATTACTTCCCTTGAAATTCTCGAACTTTTTTTGTTCCATATGAATTCTGTTGTTATTTTTTCTAGGTTATTTAAATAGTTTCTTGGAAGTCTGATTGGCATAGCACTAAATAAATAGATTAATTTAGGGAGTATTGTCATCTTAATTATATTTGCTCGGCCTATCCAAGAGTACTGAATGTCTTTCCAATTATTTAAATCTGACTTTATTTTTGTGGCAAGTGTTTTGTAATTTTGCTCATATAATTCCTGACTCTCCTTTGGTAGATATATTCCCAAATATTTTAAACTGTCTGCAGTTATTTTGAATGGAATTTCTCTTTGTATCTCTTGCTGTTGGATTGTGTTGGTAATGTATAAAAATGCTGAGGATTTTTGTGGATTTATTTTGTATCCTGTGACTTTGCTAAAATTCTGAATTTCTAGTTGCTTTTTAGCAGAGTCTTTGGGGTTCTCTAAGTATACCATCATGTCATCTGCGAAAAGCGACAATTTGATTTCTTCATTTCCTACTCTAATTCCTTGAATCTCTTTCTTGGCTCTTATTGCCGAGGCTAGAGTTTCTAGTACTATATTGAATAATAATGGTGATAGTGGGCAACCTTGTTTCACTCCTGATCTTACAGGGAAAGGTTCTAGTTTATCACCATTACATATGATGTTTACTGAAGGTTTTAAATATATGCTTCTTATTATTTTAAGGAATAGTACATTTATTCCTATACTCTCAAGCGTTTTTAGTAGGAATGGATGTTGGATTTTATCAAATGCTTTTTCTGCATCTATTGAGATGATCATATGTTTTTTATTAATTTGATTATTAATATGGTCAATTATACTAATAGTTTTCCTAATATTAAACCAGCCCTGCATTCCTGGTATAAATCCCACTTGGTCATAGTGTATTATCCTGGGGATGATTTTCTGAAGTCTATTTGCTAATATCTTATTTAAAATTTTAGCATCAATATTCATTAAGATAATTGGTCTATAGTTTTCTTTCTCAGTTTTTGATCTACCTGGTTTAGGTATCAGTACCATGTCTGTGTCATAGAAGGAATTTGGTAGGACTCCTTCAATCCGTATTTTTTCAAACAGTTTACATAGCATTGGAGTTAGTTGTTCTTTAAATGTTTGGTAGAATTCACATGTAAATCCATCTGGTCCTGGGGACTTTTTCTTAGGAAGTTGGTTAATAGCTTGATCTATTTCTTTTTCTGAGATGGGACTATTTAGACTACTTACTTCTTCCTCTGTTAATCTGGGCAAGCTATATTTTTGAAGGTATTCTTCCATTTCATTTAAGTTATTGAACTTATCGGCATAAAGTTGAGCAAAGTAGCTCCTAACTATTGTTCTAATTTCCTCTTCATTAGTGGTGAGTTCACCCTTTTCATTTTCAAGACTAACAATTTGCTTTTTCTCTTTCCTTTTTTTAATCAGGTTTACTAAGGGTTTGTCTATTTTGTTGTTTTTTTCATAGAACCAACTCTTAGTTTTATTAATTAATTCAATAGTTTTTTTACTTTCAATTTTATTAATCTCACCTTTTATTTTTTGAATTTCAAGTTTTGTGTTTGTCTGGGGGGTTTTAATTTGTTCCTTTTCTAGCAATTTTAGTTGTAAACCCAATTCGTTGGCCCTCTCTTTCTCTATTTTATGCAAGTAGGCCTGTAGAGATATAAAACTTCCCCTTATTACTGCTTTGGCTGTATCCCACACATTTTGGTATGGTCTCATTATTGTCATTCTCTTGGGTGAAGTTATTAATTATGTCTATGATTTGCTGTTTTACCCAATCATTCTTTAGTATAAGATTATTTAGTTTCCAATTATTTTTTGGTCTATTTTCCCCTGGCTTTTTATTAAATGTTATTTTGATTGCATTATGGTCTGAAAAGGATGCATTTACTATTTCTGCCTTACTGCATTTGATTTTGAGGTTTTTATGGCCTAGTATATGATCAATTTTTGTATATTTTCCATGAACTGCTGAGAAGAAATTATACTCCTTTTTGTCTCCATTTAGCTTTCGCCAAAGATCTATCATATCAAACTTTTCTAGTATTCTATTTACCTCTTTGACTTCTTTCTTGTTTATTTTGTGGTTTGATTTATCTAATTCTGAGAGTGCAAGGTTAAGATCACCCACTATTATAGTTTTGCTATCTATTTCCTCTTGCAGCTCTCTTAATTTCTCTTTTAAGAATTTAGATGTTGCACCACTTGGTGCATATATGTTTAATATTGATACTGCTTCATTATTGATGCTGCCCTTTAGCAGGATATAATGCCCTTCCTTATCTCTTTTAATTAGATCAATTTTTGTTTTTGCTTGATCTGAGATGAGGATGGCTACTCCTGCTTTTTTGGTTTTGCCTTTAGCATAATAGATTCTGCTCCACCCTTTTACTTTTAGTTTGAATGTCTCACCCTGTTTCAGGTGTGTTTCCTGTAAACAACATAGAGTAGGGTTCTGAGTTTTAATCCAGTCTGCTAACCACTTCCTCTTTATGAGGCAGTTTGCCCCATTCACATTTATGGTTAGAAGGACTAATTCTATATTGCTTGCCATCCTATTAACCCTTGCTTATGCTTTTCCCCTTTCCTTTCCTTTTACCCCCGTACCCAGTATTAAACTTGTGAACAGCCCTCCCTTTTTAGGATCCTTCCCCCACCTTAAAGTTCCTCCCCTTATTTTACCCTTTTTCCTCCAAATTACTGTATTCCCTTCCCCTTAGTTTACTCCTTCCCTTTCACTTTTCAATGAATTGGAAGAAGTTTCACCATAAAACGAATATGTGTATTGATACACACTATGTTCATCTCCCTCCTTTCTTTCTCTCAGATACAATAGGTTACCTTTGCCTCTTTATGAGATGTAGTACCACCACTTTACACTTTTTTATGATATAATTTCCTTTCCACCTCTAGTTTCTAAGACAAATTGTACATATGTTCTTTACATATTTTTTTGGAAGAAGTATAGTTATCAAGATTTCTTTTTACCTTTTTAGAAATCTCTTGAGTTCTGTATTTGAAGCTCAAAACTTTTATGTAGGTCTGGTTTTTTCACCAAAATAGATGGAATTCATTTTTTGCATTAAATGTCCATATTCTTCCCTGGAAAACGATGCTCATTCTTGCTGGGTAAGTTATTCTTGGCTGCATACCAAGTTCCTTAGACTTTCGGAATATCATGTTCCAGGCCCTTCGTTCTTTTAATGTGGACGCTGCTAGATCCTGGGTTATCCTTATTGTGGATCCTCCATATCTGAATTGCTTTTTTCTAGCAGCTTCCAATATCTTTTCCTTTGTCTGATGGTTCTTGAACTTGGCCACTATATTTCTTGGTGTTTTGATTTTAGGGTCCCTTTCAGTAGGTGATCGATGAATTTTTTCAATGTCTATTTTACCCTCTGTTTCCAGAAAGTCTGGGCAGTTCTCTTTGATAATTTCCTCGAAAATAGTGTCCAAGCTCTTTTTTTCCTCACATTTTTCAGGGAGTCCGATTATTCTCAAATTGTCTCTCCTGGATCTGTTTTCCAGGTCTGTTGTCTTTCTGATAAGGTACTTGACATTCTTTTCAATAGTTTCATTTCTCTGGTTTTGCTTGACTACCTCTTGGTTTCTCCTTGAGTCATTCATTTCTACTTGTTCCAGTCTAATTTTCAATGCTGTATTTTCTTCACTCACTTTTTTTATATCTCTTTGTAATTGTCCAATTGAGTTTTTATCTCCTATGGAATTTTTTTTTCCATTTTATCCATTTCATTTTTTAGAGAGCTGTTTTCTTTTTCCAGCTCACTAATCCTGTTTTCCTTGGAGTTGTTTACCTTTTCCAGCTCATTAATATTGTTTCTCAATGATTTGATTTCTTTATCCACTCTGCCTTTGAATGCATGGGATGACTTCTCCAGGCTCTCTTGCCAAGCTTCCCTTTCCTTTTCCCATTTCTCTTCCAGCTCTCTTGTGAGAGCCTTTTTGATTTCCTCTATGAGATTCTTTTGTAATGAGGAGCAGCTCATATCCCCCTTAGGGGATTCCTCTGGAGACAGTCTGTTTTTAGTCTCCTCAGTGTTTGAAGTCTGCTCTCTCTCCATACAAAAGCTGTCAATGGTTAGAGCCCTTTTGAATTTTTTGTTCATTTTGTCAGAGTAGGAATCAAAGAAAACAAGTTGACAAGAGAAACAATAGGTCTGTTTTTTGGGGAATGGGGCTGGATGGTATTAATGGGCTTCCTCTACAGACTGGGGGTAGGGCAGCAGAGAGCCACTAACAGAACAGCAATGACTGTACTGAGTCTGTGCTCTGAGGCTCTGAGAACTTGCTGAGTCAGTCCAGGTGGGGGTTGGGCGTGGCCAGGTTCTGAGAGATGCTGGCTTTCTGGGGTTTTAATCTTCACCTCCAGTGTTTACACCCTTTCCCTGCTCCTGGCTTGCTGCCAAGACAGAGTATCCACGCCGGGGAAAAAGTCTTTTTGCAGAAATGGCAGAGATCGTACCCCTCCCCCTCTGGTCTGAGCTGTGTGATCCCTCTGTCTCACTCTGGCTGCCTGCCCTCAGTCTGCGCCCAGTCTGATTCACCCTCCCCCGAGCAAACACAGACCTTTTCTGGCGACTTTCAAGGATGTCTTCTCTTGGTGACTATTTGTGGATTTCTTTCTGGGTCAAGCATTAAGTCTGAGGCTTGTCATGAAGTAAGTTCTGAGAGAAAACGAGGAGCTCAAGCAGCTGTCTGCCTCCATGCCGCCATCTTGGCCGGAAGTCCAGGAAAGGTAGATCTAATTAAAAGTGATAAGAAAGGAAATTAAATTTTGTTTGAAGATGCCATATATAAAGAAATAATATAATACTAAACATATAAACACCAAATAGTATAGCATCCAGATTCCAGGATGAGAGTTAAGACAGAATTACACAGCAAAACAATACTAGTGGAAGATTTCAAATTTTCTCTTTCAGAATTAAATAAGCCAAACCACAAAATAATAAGAAATAACTAAAGAAGGTAAAAAGATATTTAGAAAAGTTAGGTACCTTTGGAGAAAATTGAATGAAGAGAAAAAGCAATATCATTGTTTCTTGGTGGCATAAAGAACGCACACACAAATTTATTATGTGTTAGGGAATTAAAAATCCCAAAATAAAATGCAGAAAGGCAAAAATAATGAATGCATCTTTCTCAGATCATGTTATAATAAAAATTACATGTAATAAAGGGCCTGTAGAAATAGATAAACAATTAATTGTAAACTAAATAGTTTAATGCTAAAGAATAAAGGGGTGAAACAACACATCATAGACACAATTGATAATTTCATCCAAGATAATGACAATAATGAGACAACATAACAAAATTTATGGGATGCAGCCAAAGCAGTTATTGGAGGAAGTTTTATATCTCTAAATGTTACTTGTATAAAATAAAGAAAGATAATATCAATGAATTGGACATGCAAATAAAAAACCTAGAAAAAGGACAAATTATAAAACCCCAATTAAATACTAAATACAAAAACAAAAAATCCAAATGAAGATTATTAAAATTTAACGTAAGAAAACTATTGAACCAATGAACAAAACTGAGAGTTGATTTTATTGGAAAAGGCAGCAAAATAAATAAAAAATAATTTGATTAGAAAAAATGAAAGAAAAAAAATTAAATTGTTAATATCAAAAATAAAATAGTGTGAACTTTCAACCATTAAAGAAATTAGAAGAATAATTTGGAGCTATTTCACCCAAGTATATGTCAATAAATCTGATAATCTGAGTGAAGTAGATGAATAACTGCAAAAATATAATTTCCCAAATTAAAAGAAGAGAGTATAAATTATGTTAATAGTCCCATTTTAGAAAAAAAAAAGTAAAAGAATATAATTGAATCAATAGATAAAAACTCTTCACAGTTAGATGGATTTACATGTGGATGCTACCAAACATTTAAGGAACAATTAATTCTAATACTATGCAAACAATTTGAAAAATTCTGAAGAGGACTCCTATCATATTCCTTTTTTTAACACAGATATGGTGATGATAAAATAAACCAGGTAGGCTTGATGAAACAGAGAAAGAAAATTATAGATCAATTTTTTTTCTAATGAATATTAATGCTAAACTCTTAAATAAAACATAAGCAAAGAGATTACAAGAAGTTATCTTCAGGATAATAACCATGACCAAGTAGGATTTATATCAGGAATGCAGGGATGGTTATGTATTATAAAAACCTTTAGTATAATTAACTATGTCAATAACTAAACTAACAAAAAATATATTATTATCTCAATAGATGCAGAAAAAGTATTTGACAAAATCCAGCACCCATTCTTATGAAAAATGCTGGATAATCTAGGAACAAATGGAGGATTCCTTAAAATGACCAGTAGGATCTATTTAAAAGTATCATGAAACGTTATGTGTAATTGGCATAAAGTAGAAAAAACTTTCAGTAAGTAGAAGGGTAAAACAAGGTTTTCTTTATCATTACCATTACATTATGTATGTATTACATTACGTACATATGTGTGTATATATATATATATACATATATAATATATAGTAATACCATTACTATTCAATACTTATTAGAAATGTTAGCTTTGACAATAAAGGAAGAAAACAGATTGAAGGAGTTAGAGTATGTAATGAGAAAGCCAAATTATCACACTTTTCAGATGATGGCATACTTAGAGAATCCTAGAGAATCAATTAAAAACCAACTAAAAACAATTCAAGATTTTTGCAAGGTTTCAGGATACAAAATAAATCCAAAGAAATCATCAACATTTTTATAATTTACCAACAAAGTTCAAAAGCAGGAAAGAGAAAGAGAAATTCTGTTTAAAAGAAGTATAGATAATATAAAATATTTGGAACTCTACCTGCCAAGGAAAAGTCAGGAAATATATGATCACAATTATAAAACACTTTTTATGCAAATAAAATCAGATCTAACCAATTGGAAAAATATCAAGTGTTCACAGCTAGGAAAAGCTAATATAATAGAAATGAAAATACTACTTAAATTATTCTACTTATTCAGCGCCATACAAATCAAATTCCCAAGAAATTATTTTACAGGGATAATAAAAACAAATAATAAAGTTCATTTGGAAGAACAAAAGTTTAATATATATTTTTTTTTAATTTTCAGTCATGAACTTTATTTTGTTTGATTATATTTACATAAGAAAAAAAAATACTGACTCTTCCACAGAGGGAAGTGATGCTAGAAATATGAAAAAGAAAGGCATTAATAAGACTTTTTTAAATAGAAGAAAATAAAATGTCTTTAAAAGTGGCAAGTTAACATATATATTTTGATATGTCTTCCTATCTCACCCAAGCTAGAAGTGAACGCCCCTCAGTCCCAAAGCTTCACCATAATGATGCAATTATTTGTGAAGATATCTGATTGACTTTAATCCTACTGCATTTAAGAGCCTCCATTCTTGGGGCACCTAGGTGATGCAATGGTTAGCCTTGAATTCAGGAGGACCTGAGTTCAAATCTGGTCTCAGACACTTAACACTTCCTATCTGTGTGACCCTGGGCAATTCACTTAACCTCAGCCTCAGGGAAACAAATAACAACAACAACAACAACAACAACAAAAAAAAAAAAAAAAAAAAAAGAAAAGAACCCCCATTCTCAAGATGTGTGTGTGTGTGTGTGTGTGTGTGTGTGTGTGTGTCTTAAATAAACTACATAACAGTTCATGGTTTCATACAAAATCTTGTTTTCTTTTCTTTTTTTTTTATTTACAAGATATATGTATGGGTAATTTTTCAGTATTGACAATTGCAAAACCTTTTGTTCCAACTTTTCCCCTCCTTCCCTCTACCCCTTCCCCCAGATGGAAGGTTGACCAATACATGTTAAATATGTTAAAGTATAAGTTAATTAAAATATATGTATACATGTCTATACAGTTATTTTGTTGTACAAAAAGAATTGGTCTTTGAAATAGTGTATAATTAGCCTGTGAAGGAAATAAAAAATGCAGGCAGACAAAAATAGAGGGATTGGGAATTCTATGTAGTGGTCCATAGTCATCTCCCAGAGTTCTTTCACTGGATGTAGCTGGTTCAATTCATGACTGCTCTAATGAAACTCATTTGGTTCACCTCCTTGTTGAAGAGGCCCATGTCCATCAGAATTGATCATCATATAGTATAGTTGCTGAAGTATATAATGATCTCCTGCTCCTGCTCATTTCACTCAGCATCAGTTCATGTAAGTCTCTCCAGGCCTTTCTAAAATCATACTGCTGGTCATTTCTTACAGAACAATAATATTCCATAATATTAATATAACACAATTTATTCAGCCATTATGCAATTGGTAGGCATTCATTCAGTTTCCAGTTTCTGGACACTACAAAGAAGGCTGCCACAAACATTCTTGCATATACAGGCCCCTTTCACTTCTTTAAAATCTCTTTGGGATATAAGCACAGTACTCACACTTCTGGATCAAAGGGTATGTACAGTTTGATAACCTTTGCAACCTTTTGTTCCAAATCACTCTCCAGAATGGCTGAATGTATTCATAATTCCACCAACAATGTATCAGTGTCCCAGTTTTCCCACATCCCCTCCAACATTGCACATTATCTCTCCCTGTCATTCTAGCCATTCTGACAGGTGTGTAGTGGTATCTCAGAGTTGTCTTAATTTGCATTTCTCTAATTAATAATGACTTGGAGCATTTTTTCATATGGCTAGAAATAGTTTCAATTTCGTTGAGAATTGATTGTTCATATCCTTTGACCATTTATCAATTGGAGAATGGCTTGATTTCTTATAAACTACAATCAGTTCTCTATATGTTTTAGAAATGAGGCCTTTATCAAAACCTTTGACTGTAAAAATATTTTCCCATTTTATTGCTTCCCTTCGAATCCTGTCTGCATTAGTTTTATTTGTTCAAAAATTTTTCAATTTGAAATAATCAAATTTTTCTATCTTGTGATTAATAATGATCTCTAGTTCTTCTTTGGTCATAAATTTCTTCCTCTTCCACAGGTCTGAGAAGTAAACTATCCTATGTTCTTATAATTTATTTATAATCTCATTCTTTATGCCTAGGTCATGAACCCATTTTGTCCTTATCTTGGTGTATGTTATTAAATGTGGGTCAATGCCTAATTTCTGCCATACGAATTTCCAATTTTCCCAGTAATTTTTGTCAAACAGTGAGTTCTTTTCCCAAAAGCTGGGGTCTTTGGGTTTATCAAACATTAGATTATTAAAGTTACTTACTGTTTTTGTCCTTTGAACCTAAACTATTCCACTGATCAACTACTCTATTTCTTAACCAATACTAAATGGTTTTGGTAACCACTGCTTTATAATATATTTTTGGATCTGGTACAGCTAGGCCACCTTCATTTGATTTTTTTTTTCATTAATTCCCTTGAAATTCTTGACCTTTTGTTTTTCCATATGAACTTTGTTTTGTTGTTATTTTTTCTAGGCCATTAAAATAATTTTTTAGGAATCTGATTGGTATAGCACTAAATAAATAGACTAGTTTAAGTAGTATTGTCATCTTCATAATATTTTCTTGCCCTATCCAAGAACATTTAATATTTTTCCAGTTGGTTGGATCTGACTTTATTTGTGTCAAAAATGTTTTGTAGTTTTGCTCATATAGTTTCGGATTTTCCCTTGGCAGTTATTTCCTAAAGCTTTTATACTATCAGGGGGCAGCTAGGTGGGCCGAGTGGATAGAGCACTACCCTTGAGTTCAGGAGGACCCGAGTTCAAATCTGGCCTGAGACACTTAACACTTTCCAGCTGTGTGACCCTGGGCAAGTCACTTAACCCCAGCCAATGGGAGGGGGAGGGGAAGAGATTTTATACTATTTGTAGTTACTAAATGGAATTTCTCTTTGTAACTCTGAATATTGGATTTTGTTAGTGATATATAAGAATGCTGATGACTTATGGGAGGGTATTTTGTATGCTGCAACTTTGCTAAAGTTGTGGATTATTTCTAATAGCTTTTTAATAGAATCTCTGAGGTTCTCTAAGTATATCATCATATCATCAGCAAAAGATTGATAATTTGTTTTCCTCATTACCTACTCTAATTCCTTTATTCCTTTAATCTCTTTCTCAACTCTTATTGCCAAAGCTAGTATTTCTAATACATTATCCCATAGCAATGGTGATATTGGGCAATTTGATTTCACTCCTAATCTCATTCAAAATGGTTGCAGTTTATCCGCATCACATATGATACTTACTGATGGTTTTAAATAGATGCTACTGATTATTTTAAGGAAAAGTCCATTTATTCCTATACTCTCAAGTGTTTTAATAGGAAATGGATGTTGAATTTTATCAAATGCTTTTTCTTCATGTATTGAGATGATCATAAGGTTTTGTGCTAATTTGGTTATTAATATGGTCAATTATACTAATAATTTTCCTAATGTTGAACCAGCCCTGCATTCCTGGTATAAATCCTACCTGATCATGGTTTATTGTCCTGAGAATGATTTTCTGTAGTCTTTTTGCTAGTATCTTATTTAAGATTTTAGCATAAATATTCAGTAGGGAGATTGGTCTACAATTTTCTTTCTCTGTTTTCAACCTACCTGGTTGAGGTATCAGTACCCTATGTGTATCATAAAAGGAATTTGGTAGGATTCTCTCATTCCCTATTTTTTCACATAGTTTATATAGCACTGGGGCTAAGTGTTCTTTAAATGTATGATAGAAGTCACATGTAAATCCATCTGATCCTAGGAATTTTTTCTTAGGTAGTTGAGTAATAGCTTGGTCTATTTCTTTTTCTGAAATGGGACTGTTTAAACTTACTCCTCTGTAAATTTGGGAAGCCTATATTTTTAGAAGTAGCCATCCATTTCACTTAGGTTATCAAATTTATTGGCATAAAGTTGGGCCAAGTAAATCCTTATTATTGCTCTAATTTCCTCTTCATTGCTAGAAAGTTATCCCTTTTCATTTTTAAAACTAACAATTTGATTTTTATCTTTCCTTTTTATAATCATATTTGTCAAAGATTTTTATCTATTTTATTGGTTTTTTTTGCATAAAAGCAACTCAGTTTTATTAATTCAATAGATTTTTTTTACTTTCAACATGTTTAGTTTCTCCTTTTAATTTTAGAATTTCAAGTTAGTATTTGATTTTGGGTTTTTAATTTAGTCTTTTTCTTGCTTTCTAAGTTGCAAGCCCAATTCATTGATCTTCTCTTCTTCTATTTTATTCAAGTAAGCCTCTAAAGATATACAATTTTCTGTTATTACCACTTTGGTTGCATCGCACAAATTTTGGTATGATATCTCATCATTGTCATTATCTTGAGTGAAATTATTAATTCTGTCTGTCATTTGCTGTTTCATCCAATCATTCTTTGAGATGAGATTATTTAGTTTGCAATTACTTTTTGGTCTATTTACCCCTAACTTCTTATTGAATGTAGTTTTTATTGCATCATGAGCTGTAAAAAAAGTATTTACTATTTCTGCCTTATTGCATTTAATTTTGAGGTCTTTATGTCCTAATATATGGTCAATTTTTTATATAGATTGCATGAACTGATGAGAAGAAAGTATACTCTTTTCTGCCATCATTCAGTTTTCTCCAAAGATCTATCATAACTAACTTTTCTAATATTCTATTTACCTCTTTAAATTTTTTCTTAATTGTTTTGTGATTTGATTTATCTAATTCTGAGAGTGCAACATTGAGATCTCCCACTATTATAGTTTTGCTGTCTATTTCTTCTTGCAACTCTCTCCACTTCTCCTTTAGGAAGTTAGATGCTATACCACTTGGTGCATATATGTTTAGTATTGATATGGCTTCATTATTTATGCTACCTTTCAGCAGGATATAGTTTCCTTCCTTATCTTTTTTAACTAGAACTACTTCTGCTTTTGCTTGATCTGAGATAAGGATAGCTACCCCTGCTTTTTTGGCTTTACCTGAAGCATAATAGGCTCTGTTCCAACCTTTTACCTTTACTCTGTATGTATCTCCTTGCTTTAAATGTGTTTCCTGTAAAAAAACATATTGTAGGGTTCTGATTTTTGATCCAGTCTGCTATCCACATCCCCTTCATGGGAGAGTTCATCACATTCATAATTATCTGTATTTCCTGCCATCTTATTATCCCCAAATTATGTTTTTCTTTTTCTTGCCCCCTTATGTTGTTCCATATTAAACTTATGGGTCCCACTTACATCATGCAGCTCTCCCTCTTTAGGATCCCTCCCTCCCCCATTTCAATCCTTTCCCCTTTCTTGTACCCTTCCCTTATTACTCTTTTTCCATTTTCCTCTCCCATTTTTTAATGATGTGAGAGAAGATTCTCTCTAAAACAAATATGTCAATTATTTTCTCTTTGAGCAAAGTCTGATGAGAGTAAGATTCATGCAATGTTCCTCCCCCTCTCTAAATTCCTACATATATGATAGGTTTCCTTTGCCTTTTATTGGGATGTAATTTCCCTCTTTTTGTCTCTCCTTTTCCTTTTTTCTGACACTATCCCCTTTCCATTAATACTTCCCTTTTTTAATGTTTTAGCAGTAAAATCAAATTATTCATGTGGTCTTTATGCATATCCACAACAGAAATATAGTTCTCAAGAGTTCCTTTTACCTTTTTCTAATTCTCTTGAGTCCTATGGTTGGAGATCATTTTTTTTTCCCTTAGAATCAAATGACATTCATCTGTTTCATTAAGTGTCCATCTTCTTCCATGGAATAAAATTCTCAGCTTAGCTGGGTACTTTATTCTTGGCTGCATTCCCAGTTCTTTTGCCTTTCAGAATATCAGATTCCAGGCCCTTTGATCCTTTAATGTGGAGGCAGCCAGATCTTGAGTGATCCTTATTGTGGCACCTCAGTATTTGATTTTTTTTTTTTTCTGGCTGCTTGAAATATTTTTCCTTAGTCTGACAATTCTGAAATTTGGCCACAATATTCCTTGGAGTTTTTATTTTATGGACTTTTTCAGAAGGTGTTTGATGAATTCTTTCAATACCTATTTTACCTTCTGATTCTATTACATCTGGACAGTTCTCTTTCATGATTTCCTGTAAAATAGTATCTAGGCTCTTTTTTTCATCATAATTTTCAGGAAGTCCAATAATCTTCAGATAATCTTTTCTAGATCTGTTTTCCAGATCTTTTGTTCTTCCAAGTAGATATTTAATGTTTTTTTTATTTTTACTAATTTTTCTTTTTTTTTTTTTTTGGTTTTGCTTGATTGATTCCTGATATCTCAATGAAAATTATTCATTTCTATTTGTTCAATTCTGATTTTTATTGAGTTATTTTCATTAGTTTTTTTTAAACTTTTTTGTATATGTTCAATTCAGTTTTTGAATGAGTTGCTTTGCTCTATATATTTTTTCCATTTCAACATTTTTAACTGTTATTTTCTTTTTCTGATTCAAAATTTTTTTCTTTCTTTCTTCCTTCCTTCCTTCCCTCTCTCCTTCCTTCCTTCCTTCCTTCCTTCCTTCCTTCCTTCCTTCCTTCCTTCCTTCCTTCCTTCCTTCCTTCCTTCCTTCCTTCCTTCCTTCCTTCCTTTCTTTCTTTCTTTCTTTCTTTCTTTCTTTCTTTCTTTCTTTCTTTCTTTCTTTCTTTCTTTCTTTCTTTCTTTCTTTCTTTCTTTCTTTCTTTCTTTCTTTCTTTCTTTTGTAGTTTTTATTTACCAGATATATGCATGTTGCAATTTTACAACATTGACAATAGCCAAACCTTTTCTTCTAATTTTTCCCCTCCTTCCCCCCCTCCCTTAGATGGCAGCTTGGCCAATACATGTTCAATATGCTAAAGTATAAATGAAATACTATATATGTATACATTTCCAAACAGTTGTTTTACTGTACAAAAAATAATCTGGTTTTGAAATACAATTAGATTGTAAAAGAAATTCAAAATGCAGGCAGACAAATTTAGAGGGATTAGGAATTCTATGTAATGGTTCACAGTCATCTCCCAGAATTCTTTTGCTGGGTGTAGCTGGTTCAGTTCATTAGTGCTCTATTGGAATTGATTTGGTTCATCTCATTGTTGAAAATGGCAACATCCATCAGAATTAATCATCATATAGTATTGTTGTTGAATTATACAATTATCTCCTGGTCCTACTCACACAAATCATACTTTTTTGGGACTTCTTTATCTTTTCAAATTCACAAATCCTATTCCTGTGAGCTCTTTACCTTTTCCAATTCACATTTCAGGAAGTTGTTACTCCTTTACATAGCTTCCCTTTCCTTTTCCCATTTTTCTTCTAGCTCTCTTTTAAGATGTTTAATAGTCTGTTGTAGGAGAGCATTGTGTGATGGGGGCCAGGTTACATCCCCCTTTGGGGTATTGTCTGGATACTGTGTCATATTAGTCCCTTCAGGATTGAAAACCTGTTATCTTTCTGTATAGAAGCTATACATTTTATTTTTATTTTTTTACTCATTTTTTAAAAGCCTATAGATTCTGCCTTCAGGGTAAGGAGATTACCAACTTCCTCTGCTCAGCAGGGATAAATACATGGATAGTAGCTATGCTGTAAATGGGCTGCAAAGATCAGGGAGGTGCATGAGTGCTCTGGGAAAAAATTCCCCACATGAAGTGACTCAGGTCTGGGCATCATAGATGAGCTATGGAATTGGCCAGTGAAGAACCCAGCAGTGCAGATTAGTGACTACCCTGAGACTAGAAGCTGAGCAGCGAAAGTGTCACTATCCAAAGCCAAAGTCTGCTGTGGAGCTGTAGGTATTAGCAGTTGCCCAGGGAATAGTCCCACAAGCACAGTTGTATTGCAGAAGTTCTATTGCCCCAGGCCAAGCCCCTCACTGTGAAGATTAGAGGCTGTCCCAGGCAGAGATCTGATTTTGTTTGGATTGGTTTGCTTTAAGCAATCTTTTTTTTTTTTTTAATTTAATGCAATCAAAATTATCCATGATTCATTTCATAAAGGTATACATTTTTTCTTAGGTCATAAATTCCTCCCTTCTGCAAAGATCTGACAGGTAAACTCTATTTTGGTCTTTTAACTTGCTTGACTTTTTAACAAAAGCAGAATGGAAACAAAGTTAAAATAATTATATAAATTAGAATCACTCTCAAGTATCATCACAACGATTGAATTGGCTAAAATGACAGAAAAAAATGATATATATTGGCGGGGATGCACAAAAATTCACATAGTGATGCACTGCTGGAGTTATGAGTTGATCCAACTATTTTGAAGAGCAATTTAGAACTGTGCCCAAAGGGCTAGAAAATTATGTATATCCTTTGTTCCAGGAATGCCACTGCTGAGACTGCATCTCAAAGAGTCAGTAAAAAGGGAAAAGGACCCAAATGTACAACAATATTTGTAGCATCTCTTTCTGTGGTGACAAAGAATTGAAAATTAAGGGTATGCCCATCAATGGGGAGTAACTGAATACAGCATATGAATGTATTGTAATACTAATATTCTATTAGAAATGATGAACTGGTAAATTTAAGAAAAAAAACAAAAACAAAAACAAATACATGGAAAGACACATGAATTGATGCTTAATGAACCAGAAGAACATACACAATAACAGCAAAATTGTTTGATGATCAACTATAATAGTTATAATTATTCTCAGCAATTTAATGATCTAATACAATGGCAAGGAACACATAATAGAAAGTGCTAACCAGATCCATAGAAAGAATTATGGGGTCTGAATGTAGATCAAAGCTTAATGTTTTCACTATTTTCTTTTCTTTACTGTGTTTTTTTTTCTAATTTTCTGATTCTTTTTTTTTTTTACAACATGAATAAAATTTCAATATGTTCAATATTATTGTGCATGTAAAGCCTATATAATATTACTTGCCCTCTTGGGAATAGGGGAAGGAAGGTGAGTAGGGTGTAAACTTTGGAATTCAAATTTTTACAAAAATGACAGTTGAAAATTAATTTACAAAGCAATGGGAAATAATGTACCATTAATATTTTTTAAATAATAAAGGCAGTTAGAATTGAACAAGGGAAAGTGAATATGTCTGAGACATCAAGCAATGGTAAAATAAAAACAAAAACATTTAAAAATAATAAAAATGTGAAATATCTCTTTGTAAAAACAAATGACCTGGAAAATAGATCAAGGAATGATAATTTAAGGATTATTAGACTACATGAAATGCATTGTTTGTTTAAAGCTGGATATCATATTTTAATAAATTATCAAGGAAAACTGCCCAGATATCATAGAATCAGAGGTTAAAGTAGAAAGTTAAAGAATATACCTATCATCTTCTGAAAGAGATTCTAAAATGAAAATTCTCAGGAATATTATAGCTACATCCCAGAGCTCACAGGTCAAGGAAAACATATTGGTAAACAAACAGAAAAAAAAATTCAAATACCATGGCACCACAGTAAGGATTACATAAGATTTAGCTGCTTCTACATTAAAAGATCAATGCATTTAGAATTTTGGAAGCTAAAGAAGGTAAGATTACAGCCAAAAATACCTTAACAAAGAAAATTAAATATAATGCAGAGGGAAATTGATATATTATAAAATAGAAGAATATAAAGCATTTCAGCTTCTACCCAACAGATTCTATGATGTCTGAAATTGCATCAGAAATTCTCTTTCCCCATTGATGTACTTTAAATTTATATCACTATATAGGTATATTAATATCTATGAACATATGTAATAGATAAATGATATGTAATTTAAGCAGATATTTCATATGTTAAGTCCCTTATTTTACATATAATATATATATATATATACATACATACATATATACATACATACATACATATATACATACATACATACATATATACATACATACACATAGATATTCTACAAATAAGTTTATGGGCAAATAAACTGTGTGGACAAAATTGTCTATTTAGCATAATGTGTATCTAAAATTTATGTGATGATTAGTTATATATTTTGACAATATACAGACATTTAATATAAACAAATGTGCATGCTCATTAAAAAAAATAAAGAAGTTAATGTGTTTATTAGAGCATTACTTCTAATAGGAATCTGACACAATTATCACATATTAGAAAGATACATTATCTATTTAACCTTTTATTTTCTCTTATCTCTCTCTGTCTTTGTGTCTCTTGGAGTTTTTCTGTCCCTGTTTCTCTTTCTGTTTCTCACTCTTGTTCTGTGTATTTGTGTTAACATGTCTATGGTCACAAATAAGAGTATACAGTAATAATTTGTCTATTGTATTCAGCTCTAGAAATATGCTTTATATCTAGCTAAAGGAGTTATAAAAAAGTTTCTACATGTCAGATTGGGAAATATGTGTGTATTTATTGTGAAACTGATAAAATGGTTTTACAGAAAACTAAAATATACCTCATATTTAATTTATTTCTATATAGATTTATTAGAACTAATGAGTCAATTACTGGACCACAGACACATATTTTTTTGCAAGTTTGGAATCACTAAGAAGACTTTTTGAAGAATTCTAATGGAAGGAATGCTACTTACACCCAAAGTGTTCTGGAGCCAGAATCTAATTTGCATGAGTGCAACTCAAAGAAGCTGCACAAGTCATTCCTGAGCTTCTGAAAAAGGAATAAATTTATTGCTCTTAAGTAAATCTCTTGTATAATAAATACCTTTCTTCTGCCAAAAATGAAATATATGTAGTTTCAGAATACAAGATGTGGGAAAATAAAAACACAAAAATTATTGTTGGAGATACAATTTTGTGATGGTTAGAAATTATAACTGTGGTTGTAAATAGGTAATTAGTTACCAAAAGAACTGGAGTAGCAGACTGACATGCTGGTTGATTTACTAAAACAATTTTTGGATCATAAAGGGAGAGAGGTAGATTGCATGAAGTAATTCCAAATGATGTAAGTACCAGATTTATGTGAGAAGAGTCTGGAAAGGGACAGCAAAGGGGGAATTTAGGAAAAGAAGCCTATCTGTAAGAGGACCCAAGATCCAAAGAGTTCAATGAAGAAAAAAGTAGGAATGAATGAATGAAACAAAGAGTGAATTGAAAAACATTTATTAAACCCTTGCTATGCATAAGATATGTGCTACATATAAACATATCAGATATGAGGCAGTGATTAGGGTATAGTAAATGTGACTGAGGTTCAAAATTTCTGGAATACTATCTCTCCTAATACCACAATTGCTAATCTCATTGGCTTTTTACATCCCCCAATAGCCAATTATTTATTGGGAAGAAATAGTGAGCAACAGTTAAACTATATCAAAGATAAAAATCAAAGTTGTATAATAATGTTGGTTGGTAGTTGTCAAAACATCTAGAAAGTAAATATTCAATATCCCCCTTAAACTACCGAATGTAAATATAATTTCAGTGATAAGAATAAATGAAATCAATTTTAAAAAACAGTAGGATTTTCTACCCTAGAAAAGTTATCTCCCAGACCATTCAATTTGGAAAATGAAGCAATTGTTCTGCTCAGTGTCTTTATGACCTTGATGCCAGGTGTAGTCCCTCCACCACTGAAGATCACAAACTCTTGTAGAGGTTAAAATATGATCAGCATCTGCTCTATTCTAGACACTGAACTAAGCATTTGATTCTCATAACAATGCTAAAAAGCCTGTGTTATTATCATTCCAGTTTTACAATTGAGAAAACAGGTTGAATAGAGGTTAATTCAATTGATCAAGATTAGACAGATAGGAAATATTTGACTCCAGATTTGAGTCAGATCTTGCTGACTATATATCTAGAGGTACAAAAAGTCCTCCACGCAATAGGAAGAGGCTAAATTCCCAAAGAATAGCATATTGTATTCAAATATAGTTTTCTAATATCTGTAGTTTCCAATAAAATGATTTTGTAATGTGAAATTGTTAGTATTTGTTTGCAAATTTGAGGAACAAATAGGAATTTTTTTCTGAAATTTCTGGCATAAATTCATAAATATATTTTTGGGTTTAGACAAAGAAAGACCAGTTAAAAGTTTAATTAAAACACACATACTTCCATAGACTAAGTGGTTGATTTCAATTCTTGTCCTTTATATTATTTCTTTAAAAATATAGATATCAGTTCCTTAAAATTTTGGTGGTCATTGATTGAGGGGCATAATGGTACATTGTGTTATAATTTTTTTTTTTATGTAATTACTATTCTTGATAAATTATATAATTAAGTAAAAGTGCAACAAAGACTTTTCAAGATGATTGTTATATACTAGTAATATATTTGACTAAATCTTAATTAAATGATGAACTCACTAGTGAGAGAGGCTACTTGAAACTTGGAGAGAACAAGGAAATGACTAGAGATGTTTAACGAAATCAGTGCTGTTGTGGGTAAATTTTCAACCATGGTTAATTACATTAGCAGGTTAATTTTAAAACTTCAAAGTGAAAAAGCTTAATCAACATCATTACTTTCAGGAACGTGAAGTAATTCCAGAATGTTTAATAAATACATCAACACCATCAGAGGAAATTTCAAGTGTTTGAAATCACCTAAGTTTATATAAACTGTAATACATGCTAGACATAAATAAAATATTACTCTATAATAATCTGTTTTATTCTTTGCAACAAACATTCATTGTAGAAGATGTATAAGGTTTTTTTATGGTCACTAAGGATACAAAGACCGAAGATGGTGGAGAAGAAACACACGACTCTGTGAACGTCCTTACTCCCTCACAACCAATTAGATAAATCAGCCTCAGAAATAGCGCTGGACTGATAGATACCACAAGGACTGGAAGCACGACTTACCAGCTGAAGAGAATTAGGAGTTTCAATAGAAAAGGTCATTTCCCAGGGGAGGAAGAAGAGAGGCCAGCACAGACGTCTGGGTGCTAGCATACTGCACCAATTGTGCTGCGAAGGGCTCTGGGATCAGAGAAGCCACTGAGATAGAAGAATCTGGCACAGGCTGTTAGCTCTTCTCTGCTTATAATATAGCAGTTCAGAAGAGAAATCTAAACTACTCTTAAATATTCAGGTAGATTAGATTTTCCAGGATCCTGGGGGTGACTCAGCAGATCTCAGCACCAGGGGGTGTGGCCTCAGCTCCCACCTGAAACTAGTTAAAGAGATTGACAAGTGGGTGGATACGGCCCAAGGCAACACACACTGCCTAGCTGAGCTGGAGGGTGTGGAACTCAGCTCCGGAAGTCCCAGAGAAGAGGAAACTTTGAACTAGGGACCATGGTTTCTGGCAGACACTTCCAGTTTGAGCACAGGGGCTTTTCATGTCACCTGCTGCAGACATCCACACCCCACCAGGAAGCATAGGCTGGGCTTTGTGCCTTCTTTACTGTTCAATCTCAAACCTCAGGGAAGCAGCTAGAACACAACGTCCTCAAGGCACAGCAGTGCTAGTCACCTCTAAGGCACTTCCAGGGAGGGGGTGGGGAACTCTCTCCCAGAGCTCTATCTTAGCTCAGGCTCTAAAGCCACTGCATCCATCCGGTCTGGGAGGAAGCTGGTAAAGAAGTAAATAAATAATTTCCTACCCCAGGGACAGACCCCAAAAGATTTTTTAAGTATGAACAAAAAAGCCAGAAAAACCATAAATTCCTTCTACACAGAGAAAGAGCGGGTATCCAACCCCGAGGAAGTTAACAGCAGAGAGTCAGCAGATAAAAACCTAAAGGGAAATGATTCCTGCCCCCCATCACATAACTCTCTCCTAGAAGAGACTATTAAAAAGTTAAGAGATTTTGAAGAAAAATGGGGAAAGGAAAGGGAAGCTATGATAGAGAATAACAACGTCCTGAAATTGGAGTTGGAAAATATAAAGAATTCACAGGAGATGCAGGGAAACAAAATTTGTGAATTAGAAAAGGTTAAAAAATCACAGGAAAGGGGGCGGAGCCAAGATGGCGGAGAAGAAACACACGACTCAGTGAACGTCCTCACTCCCTCACAACCAATTAGATAAATTAAGTCTCAAAATTAGCTCAGGACTGATAGATAACACAAGGACTGGAAGCACGACTTACCAGCTGAAGAGAATCTGGAGTTTCAACAGGAAAGGTCAGTTCTGAGGGGAGGAATAAGAAAGACCAGCACAGACGGTGGGGTAGGGGCACACTGCGCCCATTGCGCTGGGAAGGGCTCTGGGATCAGAGAAGCCACTGAGGTAAAGGAATCTGGCACAGGCTGTTAGCTCTTCTCTGCTAATTATTTAGCAGTTCAGAAGAGAAAGCCAAAATATTTTAAAACTCAGATTAGATTTTCCCCAGACCCTGGGGGTGACTCAAAAGACTCGGCACCAGGGGGTGTGGCCTCAGCTACCACCTGAGAATAGTTAAGAGATTGACAAGTGGGTGGATACGGCCCAAGGCAACACACACTGCCTAGCTTAGCTGGAGGGAGTGGAACTCAGCTCCAGGAAGTCCCAGAGAAGCGGAACCTTTGAACTAGGGACAGCAGTTTCTGGCAGACACTTCCAGTTTGAGCGCAGGGGCTTCTCACGTCACCTGCTGCAGACATCCACTCCTCACCCGGACACATAGGCTGGGCTTCGTGCTGTCTTCACTATTCTACGCCCTCGAAGCACAGTAGTGCTAATCACCTCTGAGGTACTTCCAGGGAGGGGGTGGGGAACTCTCTCCCAGAGCTCTCTCTTAGCTCAGGATCAGGAGCCGCTGCATCCATCCGGTCTGGGAGGAAGCTGGTAAAGAAGTAAATAATTTCCTACCCCAGAGACAGACCCCAAAAGATTTTTTTAAGTATGAGCAAAAAAGCTAGAAAAACCATAGATTCCTTCTATACAGAGAAAGAGCGGGTATCCAACCCCGAGGAAGTTGACAGCAGAGAATCAGATAACAACCTAAAGGGGAACGATTCCTGCCCCCCATCACATAACTCTCTCCTTGAAGAGACTCTTAAAAAATTGAGGGAGATCGAAGAAAAATGGGGAAAAGAAAGGGAAGTTATGATAGAGAATAACAACGTCCTGAAATTGGAGTTGGAAAAAATAAAGAATTCACAGGAGATGCAGGGAAACAAAATTAGTGAATTAGAAAAGGTTAAAAAAACACAGGAAAGTAGGATTTCTGAATTGGAAAAGATAAAAAAGTCTCAAGAAAATAGAATTTTTGAATTGGAAAAAGAAAATAATTCTCAAAAAAAAAAAATTAGGGAAATGGAAAAAAACTCAATAGAGCAAAATAATTCATTTAAAAACGAAATTGGGCATTTACAAAAAGAACTAAAAACTGTGAAAGAAGAAAATAACTCCTTAAAAGTCAGGATGGAACAAATAGAAATGAATGATTCACAGAGAACCCAAGAATCAGTCAAACAAAACAAAAAAAATGAGAAGCTGGAGAACAACGTCAAATACTTACTGGGAAAATCTATAGACCTGGAAAATAGATCTAGGAGAGATAATCTGCGGATTATTGGACTTCCAGAAAACTATGACCAAAAAAAGAGCCTAGATTCTATTTTACAGGAAATTATCAAAGAGAACTGTCCAGAGATAATAGAAACAGAAGGGAAAGTAGATGTGGAAAGAATTCATCGAACTCCTTCTGAAATAGACCCTAAAAAAAGAACACCACGGAATATTGTGGCTAAGCTGCAGAATTACCACACAAAGGAGAAAATCCTGCAAGCAGCTAGAAAAAAAACAATTTAAATACCAAGGTGCCACAATAAGGGTCACCCAAGATCTGGCTGCCTCCACATTAAAAGATAGAAGGGCCTGGAACCTGATATTCCGTAAGGCAAAAGATCAAGGACTGCAACCAAGAATGAACTACCCAGCTAAGTTTAGCATCTTTTTCCATGGAAGAAGATGGTCATTCAATGAAACAGAGGAATTCTATATGTTTCTAAGAAAAAAACCAGACTTAAACAAAAAATTTGATCTACATCCACAAGACTGAAGAGAAACAGAAAAAGGTACACAGAACCCTTGAGAACTGTAACTCTGTTGTGGGTATATAAAAAATACTCAAGGATAATTTGATTTTACTGATATAAAAGAAAAAAAGGGGGGTGTGGTAAAGGGAAGGAGGTCGGTTCAGAAAAAGGGGAAGGAGTGATAAAAAGAGGGAAACTACATCCCAGGAAGAGACATAGAAAATACACCATATCTGAGGGAACTTAGTGAGGGGGAGAATCATTGTGTGAATCTTACTCTCATCAGAAGAGGCTCAAAGAGTAAATAATTAACATATTTGTTTTTCAGAGAATTTTCTCTCACCTCATTAAAAGGGGGGAGAGGAAAAGGGGAAAGGAAAAGGAGAATAAGTGAAGGGACGTGCAGGGAGGGGGGAGGGATCCTAAAAAAAAAAAAAAAAAAAAAAAAAAAGAGGGAGGGTTGCGTGTCACAAGGGGGGGTCTGTAAATTAAATATCGGGGAGGGGGATCAGGGGGGTCAAGGGAAAAAAGCATAATCTGGGGATAATACGATGGCAGGAAACACAGAATTAGTAATTTTAACTGTAAATGTAAATGGGATGAACGATCCCATCAAACGGAGACGGATAGCAGATTGGATCAAAAAGCAGAACCCTACAATATTTTGCCTACAGGAAACACACTTAAAGCAGGGAGATACATACAGAGTAAAGGTAAAAGGTTGGAACAGAGCCTATTATGCTTCAGGTAAAGCCAAAAAAGCAGGGGTAGCTATCCTTATCTCAGATCAAGCAAAAGCAGAAGTAGATCTCGTTAAAAAAGATAAGGAAGGAAACTATATCCTGCTGAAAGGTAGCATAAATAATGAAGCCATATCAATACTAAACATATATGCACCAAGTGGTATAGCATCTAATTTTCTAAAGGAAAAGTTAAGAGAACTGCAAGAAGAAATAGACAGTAAAACTATAATAGTGGGAGAACTCAACCTTGCACTCTCAGATTTAGACAAATCAAACCACAAAACAAACAAGAAAGAAATTAAAAAAGTAAATAGAACATTAGAAAAACTAGGTATGATAGACCTTTGGAGAAAACTGAATGGCAATAGGAAGGAATATACTTTCTTCTCAGCAGTTCATGGATCCTATACAAAAATTGACCATATATTAGGACATAAAGATCTCAAAATTAAATGTAGGAAGGCAGAAATAATAAATGCCTTCTTCTCAGATCACAATGCAATAAAAGCTACATTCAGTAAAAAGTTAGGGGTAAATAGACCAAAAAGTAATTGGAAACTGAATAATCTCATCTTAAAGAATGACTGGGTGAAAGAGCAAATTATAGAAACAATTAACAATTTCACCCAAGATAATGATAATGATGAGACATCATATCAAAATCTTTGGGATGCAGCTAAAGCAGTAATAAGGGGAAATTTTATATCTTTAGAGGCTTATTTGAAGAAAATTGAGAAAGAGAAGATTAACGAATTGGGCTTACAACTTAAAAGGCTAGAAAAAGACCAAATTATAAACCCCCAACCAAAAATTAAACTCTAAATACAAAAATTAAAAGGAGAAATCAATAAAATTGAAAGTAAAAAAAACTATTGAATTAATAAATAAAACCAAGAGTTGGTTTTATGAAAAAGCCAATAAAATAGATAAACCTTTGGTAAATTTGATCAAAAAAAAGAAAGAGGAAAATCAAATTGATAGTCTTACAAATGAAAAGGGGGATCTTTCCACCAATGAAGAGGAAATTAGAGAAATAATAAGGAGTTACTTTGCCCAACTTTATGCCAATAAATTTGATAACTTAAGTGAAATGGATGACTTTCTCCAAAAATATAGGCTCCCTAGATTAACAGAGGAGGAGATAAATTGCTTAAATAGTCCCATTTCAGACAAAGAAATAGAACAAGCTATTAATCAACTCCCTAGGAAAAAATCCCCAGGGCCAGATGGATTCACATGTGAATTCTACCAAACATTTAAAAAACAATTAGTCCCAATGTTACATAAATTATTTGAAAAAATAGGGGATGAAGGAGTCCTACCAAACTCCTTTTATGACACAGACATGGTACTGATACCTAAACCTGGTAGATCGAAAACTGAGAAAGAAAATTATAGACCAATCTCCTTAATGAATATTGATGCTAAAATCTTAAATAAGATATTAGCAAAAAGACTTCAGAAAATCATCTCCAAGATAATATACTATGATCAAGTAGGATTTATTCCAGGAATGCAGGGCTGGTTTAATATTAGGAAAACTATTAATATAATTGACCATATTAATAATCAAATTAATAAGAACCATATGATCATCTCAATAGATGCAGAAAAAGCATTTGACAAAATCCAACATCCATTCCTACTAAAAACTCTTGAGAGTATAGGAATAAATGGATTATTCCTTAGAATAATCAGGAGTATATATTTAAGACCGTCAGTAAGCATAATATGCAATAGAAATAAACTGCAACCTTTCCCAGTAAGATCAGGAGTGAAACAAGGTTGCCCACTATCACCATTACTATTCAATATAGTACTAGAAACGCTAGCCTCGGCAATAAGAGCCGAGAAAGAGATTCAAGGAATTAGAGTAGGAAATGAGGAGATCAAACTATCACTTTTTGCAGATGACATGATGGTATACTTAGAGAACCCCAAAGACTCTGCTAAAAAGCTACTAGAAATAATTCAAAATTTCAGCAAAGTGGCAGGATACAAAATAAATCCACATAAATCCTCGGCATTTTTATATATCACTAACAAAATGCAACAGCAAGAGATACAAAGAGAAATTCCATTCCTAACAAATGTTGAGAGTATAAAGTATTTGGGAATCCATCTACCAAAGAAAAGTCAGGAATTATATGAGAAAAATTACAAAACACTTGCCACAAAAATAAAGTCAGATTTAAATAATTGGAAAGACATTCAGTTCTCTTGGACAGGCCGAGCGAATATAATAAAGATGACAATACTCCCCAAACTAATCTATTTATTTAGTGCTATACCAATCAGACTCCCACGAAACTATTTCAATGACCTAGAAAAAATAACAACAAAATTCATATGGAAGAATAAAAGGTTGAGAATTGCAAGAGAACTAATGAAAAAAAAACAACTCAGAGGAAGGTCGTCTAAGTGTACCTGATCTAAAGCTATATTATATAGCAGCAGTCACCAAAACCATTTGGTATTGGCTAAGAAATAGACCGGTAGATCAGTGGAACAGATTAGACACAAAGGACAAAAAAGGGTACATCTATAGCAATCTAATCTTTGACAAACCCAAAGATACTAACATTAGGGATAAAAATTCATTATTTGGAAAAAAAACTGTTGGGAAAACTGGAAATTAATATGGCAGAAATTAGATATGGATCCACACTTAACAACATATACCAAGATAAGCTCAAAATGGGTCCATGATTTAGGCATGAAGAATGAAATCATAAACAGATTAGAGGAACAGAGGATAGTCTACCTCTCAGACTTGTGGAGGAGGAAGGAATTTATGACCAGAGGAGAACTAGAGATCATTATTGATCACAAAATAGAAGATTTTGATTACATCAAACTAAAAAGTTTCTGTACAAATAATACTAATGCAAACAAGATTAGAAGGAAAGTAACAAATTGGGAAAATATTTTTAAAAGCAAAGGTTCTGACAAAAGTCTCATTTCCTGATCCTAATTTATAAGAAACCGAACCATTCTCCAATTTATAAATGGTCAAAGGATATGAACAGACAATTCTCAGATGAAAATTGAAACTATATCCACCCACATGAAAGAGTGTTCCAAATCACTACTGATCAGAGAAATGCAAATTAAGACAACTCTGAGATACCATTACACACCTGTCAGATTGGCTAAGATGACAGGAACAAATAATGATGAATGTTGGAGGGGATGTGGGGAAACTGGGACACTAATACATTGCTGGTGGAGTTGTGAAAGAATCCAGCCATTCTGGAGAGTAATTTGGAACTATGCCCAAAAAGTTATCAAACTGTGCATACCCTTTGACCCAGCAGTGCTACTACTGGGCTTATATCCCAAAGGAATACTAAAGAGGGGAAAGAGACATATATGTGCCAAAATGTTTGTGGCAGCTCTTTTTGTTGTAGCTAGAAACTGGAAGATGAATGGATGTCCATTAGTTGGAGAATGGTTGGGTAAATTATGGTATATGAAGGTTATGGAATATTATTGCTCTGTAAGAAATGACCAGCAGGAGGAATACAGAGAGGCCTGGAGAGACTTACATCAACTGATGCAGAGTGAAATGAGCAGAACCAGAAGATCACTGTACACTTCAACAACAATACTGTATGAGGATATATTCTGATGGTAGTGGAAATCTTCAACATAAACAAGAGCCAACTCACTTCTAGTTGATCAATGATAGACAGAGGTAACTACACCCAGAGAAGAAACACTGGGAAGAGAATGTAAATTGTTAGCACTAATATCTGTCTGCCCAGGTTACATGTACCTTCGGAATCTAATGCTTTTTGTGCAACAAGAAAATGTTATTTTCACACATGTATTGTATCTAGGTTATATTGTAACACATGTAAAATATATGGGATTGCCTGTCATCGGGGGGAGGGAGTGGAGGGAGGGGGGGATAATTTGAAAAAAATGAATACAAGGGATAATATTATAAAAAAATATATAATAAAAATTATTAAAAAAAAAAAAAAAGGATACAAAGACCATGTGAAAATGATCCTGAGCAAAAGAAGCTAAAAACTTTCATTGTACAATAGTGTACTTTTAAGATCAAATTGCTCTTCACCTTTTAATTGGACTTCTGACAATTCAAACATTAAATTAGAAGGTTTAACCTTAAAATTAAAAGGACTAAATCACCAGGACATGATTTGATTTCCTTAGTTTTATTGGAGAGATAATTAGATTCTAAGATGGAATACTTCTAGTTCTCAGTCATATAATTTTAGAGGTATAAGAAACTGCTAGGTTCATCTAGTTTTATACATCTGGAAAATGAATCCCAAAGAAATTAAGTTCATTTTCCAAGCTCATACAAAATAGAACTTCTAAGAGCCTAAATTCAGGACTTTTCTATGGGACTACTTCTTAATCTCTTGTTTATGCCTTTTCATTTTATATACATATACATAAATAAATAGCATATGACCACACACACACACAATGGAACTGAAAGGAAATTTTGAGATTATAAAGAATCCAAATTGGAGTAAGAACTCAATGTTTGTTCAGCGGAAAGAACTGAGAAGAGTAAGTTAAAGGTAAGTGACTAAAAAGTAGACTTATATTCACGAGTTTCCTTCAAACAACCGACGTTACTTTCTGTTTAGATTAAAATTTTAATAGTGATCTGCTAACAAAAATTCAAGCTACAAGAACTTCATTTCCTTTTTTTTTTAATTTTTATAATTATAACATTTTTGACAGTACATATACATAAGTAATTTATTTTATGATTATTATTTTTTTACAACATTATCCCTTGTACTCCCTTCTGTTCTGAGTTTTTCCCCTCCTTCCCTCCACCCCCTCCCCTAGATGGCAGGCATTCCCATACATACTATATATCTTATAGTATATCCTAGGTACAATATATATGTGCAGAACCGAATTTTGTTGTTGTTGTTGCAAAGGAAGAATTGTATTCGCAAGGTAAAAATAATCTGGGAAGAAAAACAAAAAAACCAAACAAAAAAATGCTCACAGTTTACACTCATTTCCCAGTGTTCCTTTTCTGGGTGTAGCTGATTCTGTCCATCATTGATCAGTTGAAATGGATTAGCTCTTCTCTATGTTGAAGATATGCAATTCAATTAGAATACATTCTCATACGGTATCATTGTTGAAGTGTATAATGATCTCCTAGTTCTTCTCGTTTCACTCAGCATCAGTTGATGTAAGTTTCTCCAAGCCTCTTTGTATTCCTCCTGTTGGTCATTTCTTACAGAACAATAATATTCCATAACATGCATATACCATAATTTATCCAACCATTCTCCAATTGATGGACATCCATTCATTTTCCAGTTTCTAGCCACTACAAAAAGGGCTTCCACAAACATTTTGGCACATACAGGTCTCTTTCCCTTCTTTAGTATTTCCTTGGGATGTAAGCCCAGTAGTAGAACTGCTGGGTCAAAGGGTATGCACATTTTGATAACTTTTTTGTGCATAATTCCAGATTGCTCTCCAGTATGGTTGGATTCTTTCACAACTCCACTAAAAGTGCATCAGTATCCCAGTTTTCCCACAGCCCCACCAACATTCATTGTTATTTGTTCCTGTCATCTTAGCCAATCTGACAGGTGTGTAATGATATCTCAGAGTTGTCTTAATTTGCATTTCTCTGATCAATAGTGATTTCGAACACTCTTTCATATGAGTGGAAATAGTTTCAATTTCATTATCTAAAAATTGTCTGTTCATATCCTTTGGCCATTTATCAATTGGAGAATGGCTTGATTTCTTATAAATTAAAATCAATTCTCTGTATGTTTTGGAGATGAGGCTTTTATCAAAACCTTTACCTGTAAAAATGTTTTCCCAATTTGCTACTTCCCTCCTAATCTTGTTTGCATTAGTTTTGTTTCTGAAGAAACTTTTTAATTTGGTGTAATCAAAATTTTCTATTTTGTGATCAATAATGGTCTCTAGTTCTCCTTTGGACACAAATTCCTTCCTCCTCCTCAAGTCTGAGAGGTAAACTATCCTATGTTCCTCTAATTTATTTATGATTTCATTCTTTATGCCTAAATCTTGGACCCATTTTGATCTTATCTTAGTATGTGGTGTTAAATGTGTTCCATGCCCAGTTTCTGCCATTTCATTTCCTTTTTCAACAGAATTACTAGATTAATAGAATAGAAGAATCGTATATACAGCATATTACTGGACTTCTTCATAGTATTTAATAAAGCTTTTTTTTTAACGTCATATATCTTCATGGACAGATTGGAAAGGTAATATGGAGTACATAAGGCAGTTATACAATTTTAGAAATTATTGAATAGTTGTACCTCAAAACTAGTTATTAGTAAAGTAAGTTTAACCATCATTAAAAACAAAAACAAAAACAAAACAAAACAAAACAAAAAAACTTAATCAGGAGTTCTTTATTTTTGTTTGTGCATTGGATACCTCTGACATTCAGGTAAAGCCTTTGGAGTTCTCCTCTGAGTAATGTACTTAAATGCATTTATTTTTAATATAACTCGTTTCCTTTGTAATTTATTAAATTAGTCAGATTCCCATAAGATATTAATTTAGAATAGTACCTTGAATTTAATTATAAAATTTTAAAGGAATGAGTTACAGTCATGCACAAATAAAGAGTACCAGTCTTTTAAGAAACAATAACTTGCATTTATAGATATCAGAAGGTGTATGGAGCATTCTTTCTAATCTCAAACCCTACAAAATAAGTAGTAGCAGTATCATTAGTACCATTTTATAGATGGGAGTTTAGGCTAAGTGATTTATTTGTTCATGGTCATAAAAATAGTAACTTTCAGAGCTTATACTGAGACCCAGTCTCCTAGCAGCAAATCCAGGTCTTTTCACTTTTTTTTTTCTTTTTTCCCATAGAAAGGAAAGAGGTCTTGCTAGACAAAAGTTAATAATGAAACAAACAAACAAACAAAATCTCTTCTCTTGAAGTATAAAGCAAATTCAAAACTAGTAGATAACTTGCCACATCAACTCAAAAGCCAAGCATACTGCTTATCTTAATTCACAGTGCATTGTTAAAATAATGGAGGAAATATTGCCATTAAACTATACCTTTATCTGAATTTTTATCTTGAGTATATATAAATCTGGAGGTTTTAGTATCAAAGGTTATTACAAACTTAAAAATATTCAAAAAAGAGCAACCAGGAAGCTGGAGAGCCTTGAAATCATATATAGGAATTTGATCAAGACCTTGGACATGGTTAAAATAAAGAAGAAATATTTGAACAGAAGGAAAGAGATAAGGGGAGAGGACAAATATATTTCAAGGGATAGGGATATCTTGGGGGGGGGGGGAACCTACTATTGGAATTCTTGTTCTTGGCCTTAGATGGGAGAAAACAGTATCCATGGATGAAGATAATGAAGCAACAGCTTTAGATTAATAGAACTATTTTCTCAAAGATAAAGATATCCAAACATCAAAATAATCTCCCTTGGAAGGAGGCCACTTTCTCCCTACTAAACATTATCAAATAAAAGATAGTCATAAATAAAGTATTTTGTGGAGCAGTTTTCAGTTTAGGTAGAAGTTAGGAAGACAAATCTTTTAAAGTTTCTTTTAACTCAAAAATTCTTTGCTTTCATTATATGCTCAAATCAATTTGACATATTTTCTCTATATTAAATTACTTGCGTCTGAAACTACATCATGAAAGGCTCGATAGCTATATAATGATGGTGATGATTTAATTTTTAGTCATAAATAGATAAGTTTATATTGACACTATCTGACAAATAGAATTGTTTTAAGAAAGGTATTTGTTAAATTTAAGATACATCTCAAATTAAATATATACCCCTATTTTGTGAAAGGTCAACCTGTAAAACACCCAAGGAAAAATAATAAATTTTAAAAACACCCTCTATTATATCAAACTGATTTTCTTCCTATGAATATCATAAATTTCTGAAAAAAATTAGAGAAACATAAATCATAAAATTTTAGAAGTAGAAGAAAGTTTTGATAAAGATCTGGAAAGGAATTTGGATCAACTGGCCTGTAGATGACAGTTTCCCCCTCCCTCAATACACCCTAATTATCTCCCATGATCTATCATTGTAGTGTGTCAAGTAAGGAAGTAAAATTTGCTTAACATTTTATTTTTAATCAAGTTATACTAGATTTCAATGCTTATTATCTTTCCATCTTAATAAGCATAAACTATATTTTTTATCTTAATTGTGTCTGTGTATACACATATGTATGTATAGATATATTTGTATATATAATATATTTGTGTATAAATACAAGACTATTTGAAAAATCTAATTCTCTATCCGATTTTGAAAACCAAAAGAAAAATTTCCCTTGTCCTATTTTGAAGCACTTTTCTAAGATTTCAATATCTTCTAAAATTGTTGGCTGTTTGTGTTTTTCATCCAGTACTCTGTGATGTAGTTTGTCAAAGACCTTGTGACTTGAATTCATTGCCAGCTATATGATCTTTCACATTTTCTCATTTATATTTAAATATTTCATTTATTTTTGTTCTCTCTTCCATCCTAAGAAATCATCTCTTTGTAAAATATAATTGAAAAATAAAAAGTTGTTAGGATTAGCAGGTGAGAACTCAGGTTGTCTGGACAGTGACAAGGTGAGAACTCAGGTTGTCTGTACAGTGACAAGGTGAGAATTCAGGTTGACTTGACAGTTCTCTGGCTCAGACCTTTGGCTTGGGCCTTTAAAGGGAGTTTACACCTTAGGAATTCTAGGAGGTACAAGCTCATTGGTTGAAGTGGTTCTCCCCAGAATCCCTTGCATTATCCCACGCCCATTCTCTGGGAGGATAAAAAGAGGCAACATTGAGCCAGGAGAGCAGTCTGGACTGGGGAAGGACAAGAGCTGGAGGAGATTCAGAGCCAGTTTTCAAGAAGAAGAAGAGGCTGGCTGGAGGCTCCAGAAACCTCCCAAGAAACCTGCTCATAGAGGAAAAGATTATACAGAAAAGAAACCTCATCCCAGAAAAGGATTACAACTGAGAGATGATCAGAACATTACAAAAAGAAATTAATTTAGCCTTCTCATTAGCATACCTCATCTTCATTGTCATTATTCTATTTACATTACTCTTAGTCTCCTTTTAATTCTTTTGTGATATCCATTAAATCTTAAATTACATCAAAATACATCATGTACTGGATATGGTAAACATATATAATAAATAATTTTGATTAAATAAAGCACCCAATAGAATCTTATTGAATCTACATATTAATGTTTTTTTTTGCCTTAACATCTAGAACCAACCTTAAATTACTTTCCCTCCCCAATACAGGCTACTTAGACTATACTGGTTGTACATATTCATTTTTGTCTATTTCCTTTCACTTCTATATTTTGTACATTATGTCATCCTTTAACAATAATCTGGGGGCAGCTATGTAGTGCAGTAGATAGAGCATCAGTCATGAAATCAGGAGAATCTGAGTTTAAATATTACCTCAGACACTTAACACTTCCTAGCTATGTGACCCTAGGCAAGCCACTTACCCCCAAATGCCTCAGGGGGAAAAAAACACACACACAATAATCTGAATTATTCTTAGGTAACTTCATCTTTCATTTTAATAAACTTTCTTTTTTCATTACCCAAATAATTTCTGTGTATATATCTTCAGAATATCATCTTTTATTTTTTTCTCCTATTGTTTGCAAAAATATACTCTATATAATACTATGCCTTAATTCTTATGTATCATTTCCCTGAAATTCTTTGAAATCCACTTTTTCAAAATCTAAAATGCATACAAAACTATGCCTTACTAGTCACTCTTCCATATTCAACTCTAAAATGAGATCCTCATTTAACTCTGAGTTTTATTTAAGCTACCATTTTCTTATTTTTGGTCAGAATTAGATCTCAGAATAACAGTCCTCCATGCCTGTATTATTTTCTTTTTTCCTCCAATCACTTCTTCCTTCTTTTATACAATGAAATTTTTATGAAAACAAGTAACTCATTTAGTAGTTCTTCTACTCATGGTGTAGAAGGAGATTAATAGATTTCTACATAGTTGACTTCCTTTTCATTGTAAATTAGTACCTCTATGCTTCTCTAACTCTTAATCTAATTCCTTCTTCTTAGATGCTCTACAGTATTTTCTGATGATTATGTCACATGTTCTTATAACATTCATACTTCATATTCATGCAAATGTTTCCTACCATTATCATGTTCCTATGTATATTTACATAAATATATCTTATATTTAACAAAGATCCTTCTTTATCATTTCCTTTTTACAAACCAATTTTTTTCCTTTTTAATAAATAACATAATTCCATATTCATAATATTTTCCTAAAGTAATAAGGTTAAATTTAAATTTCTCCCTTCATTGGAATCTTTATTTTATTGACATTTTTATTTATTGACATATTTAAGTATTTAGTCATACATATAAGAAGACATATACTCTATTTCTAACTCTTGAATTATACTTTCCCATTGCTTATCAGTACTGTTTTCAGTTTCCTCTCTTGTACCTCATATTGTATCTTTTCCTCCCCTTTCAGTTCAAAATTAATTTAAGCAGACTGACAAGAATTCAGATGGAGACTTTATTTAAACCTTGTTGGTTAGCAAAAGTCTATCATTTCTATATTTTAAACTGTGTTCTAGAAAACAAATATAATAAATGGTCAAAATTTAGTTTAAATATCAACTCCTTCTTTTTTCCCTCCTCAGAATAATTTTTCTCTTCATGAATTTCTCAAGCCTAAGTTTTTGGCTTCTCATATATACTTAATTATTTTGAACACATGTAGTAATTATTCATATTATTTTTATATATATATATATATATATATATATATATATATATATATATATATATATATATATATATACACACATACACACACATATAATTATAATCTTCATCAAGGCAAAGATTCTGCTACTTTGTAAATTTTCTTTTTTTCTGACAAACTGATTCACATTATTAGTATTTAATACATATTTTTGAATTGTCTTGATTTTTTATTTAATAAGAAGATGTGCAGGGAATTTAATTAAGGATAGTTAGGTAAAACTTGGAAATATAACAACTATTTTGGAATAGAGTGAACATTGTTGAGTAAGAAAGAACTATATAAAAACTCAGCATTTGATATATAAATATCTATGTGATGGTGGGAGAATTATAAAACTTCAGTTCTTAGTCCATATTTTAAATATCAGAAAAGATAATTTCCTTACTGATCTATGGGCAGTGATGTTTATGGAGAATTATTAGTAACAGAAAAAGAAAATTGAGAAGGGACACTAATTCCTGGTTTAGCAGTGTGTTTACTTCCTAAATGACTCAACAAACACATGAAAATCAGATTTAGGCAGGGAATAGGACTGGCTTTGGACAAAACAGAGTATTGATCAATCATTCTATGGCTGTGCACTTGTTATTAATTGTAAATAATCTTATCAGAAGTCTTCAAAGAAATATTTGAGTCTATCATCTCTTTTCTTTCTATTTCTCTTTCATTTCTATCCAAAATGGTTACTCCACTCAAAGAAAGAGTAATCCTTTGTAAAGATATCCTATTTGTGTCTAACTTTTTCCTGCTTCTGTATTTCTGGTCTTTAGAATCCAACTGAGTTATGAAATATTCACTCATATAATTTTAATTACTGTAAAAATTAAATCTATTGAATTGTTAATGGAAAATATACATGTGTATATATATGTGTTTATATGTGTTACACATATGTTTATAGAGATGTGCACAATGAATGTACATACAAGTATGTGTACATGTATGTGTCCATATACATGTTTCCACATGCATAAATTTTGTAACATTATGTCTCAGAATAAGGAAAACACTGCAATTTCTAATTTCTAATGCAATTGCAGGGCAATTTTTCTCCATTTGTATGTGAAGAATTGTTCTAGATGAATGTATTAAATTTTGCATTTGATTGATGAGGAAATTGAAAAAGGGAATGATTAAGTGTCTTGCAAAAGCCCACCTGGCAAGTCTGTGGCAGAGTCAAGATTAGGACTTAGAAGCTTCACTTAGATAACTGCTCTTCCATTATAGGCATATTGACACTACTAAGTACATAATTACCAGGATAATTCAATCACTTCCAAAGAAGGATGTAAATTTAATCTCTCTAAAAGGACATGAGGAGCTTTGGGCCTTAATCCTTTTATTGTCAGTGATCTGTTATGACTGTTGGATAAAGAATCTCTGGCATCCCAATTTCATCTGATGTGCAATTGATTCTAAGAAAGAAATTCATGGTAAATAGCAGCTGTGACTTAATGGAAGCCATAGTTAGGGAGCTTGTCCTAAGGTTTTAATAGGATCTACTCTTGGTCAGGTCTACCACTGCCAAATATCTGCTATTTATAAACTTGAGGGAAAGACTTCTTCCATTTTTTTTTTTTTTTTGCTTTGACAATTTCAAGTCCTTGTATAATTTTTACCATATAGAAGAAACAGAATCTAAGAATATTTTGAAGGATGAAAGAAATCTTGTCAAATGTTGATGTGCTTGTTCATTGTAGGATTTTTTTGATTAATTTTTAAAATTTATCAAAAAACATGATTTTAAATGAAATGGTAACTCTTTACTTGGGACTACAACATGTTTTTCTTATCTTAAAATATTTTGTCTGTACATTACATGGCACATTAACTATGGGTATTATATAAGAACAGTTGAATAGGAATTTATTAAAATGGCTTCCTACCCTTTGTCATATGATATTTCCTTACTGCTTTGGCAAAACATTAAAAAAATGTTATTTTAGTTAACCCATTGGGAAAGCACAAATAACTTTTAAAAACTACTTTGATATAATATGATTACAAATGATAACTGACAATATCAAAAAAAAAAGCTTCAAAAGTTACATAATGATCTAAGTTTGTCATTTCCTTTTCCCTTTTTGCTTATTTCTTTTTACTACTTTAGTCATTCTGTCTTTGGGTTCCCTGATATCTGAGAGTTTCACCCTATCTGTCTTTCTTAGCTGTGGGTAACAATCAATAAGTGGGGTAAGATGGAGTGGGGAAATGATTTACAAAACACACAAATAATATAACCCCTATGTCATAGAAGAAAATATTGAGGATAAAAATTGTTACCAAAAGTTTCCAGGGTCACATAGCTAGTTGGCATTGCAGAACTTTTCAGAACTCCAAGGTTCCTATTTAAAACAATAGACAAATGAAAATACAGGGGAAGGGACAAGAGAATCATTCTTAATGTGAACATAATGATCTTATTAAGTAATATATTTTTCCATAAGAAGAGAAAATTAAGACAAGATCACTGTTTTGAAGTAATTGAAAGTTATCAAATGGAGCATAAATTAGCATTTTATTGTTTATCCCTAATATAGAGATTCTTAATGTGTGATCTATGAACTGTTTGTTGTTTTAAAAATTTGATAACTGTATGGGTTTGATAATTGCACGATCTTGAGTATTTTATTTTATACATAGTTAAGTATTTATCTCCTAGGATTGGAGAACTAGATCTAGAACTAGAACTAGAACAAGGATTGGAGGCAGACAGAAAATGTGATGTCTATTATAATATAAAGATTCTTTTCTTGAAAATTACTGCTTATTCTAGTATCCTAAAGTGAAATTGTCTCTGTTAGCAAATGTTTCATGTTGTATTCATATTCATATGAAAATGAATGTAATCCTCGCTGACATTCTGCTGGACACATGACAATGTTCTGCTTCGTTTGTTTTATTTTTCTTTTATGTCTTTCAATTTTCTATTAAATTAAAAAAAATTTAAAAAGAATGAAAAATCTGGGAAGGTTTTTCATGATATGTTTTTTTTTTTCTTAAAGTGTAGGATTAACATTTTTTGTAATAGTGGGATTAGCCTAACTGACAAAGTTTGTATTTATATTATACCTTGATGTGTAATGCCTACATAAACACATATATGTTATTTATTCTCCTTAGATTTTTCTTCTTCTGTAAAATGATGAAGGCGTTGTATTCCATGAACACTGGGGTCCTTTCCCAATGATGTTCTGTTATCCTATAAATTCTAATGCGGTTGTTGTTCATTTGTTTCCAATTATGGCAAACTTTTGTGACCATATTTAGGGAGTGTTTGCCATTTCCTTTTCTAGCTCATTTTAGAGATGAGAAAACTAAGGTAAATAGGGTTAAGTGACATGCCCAGGGTCACACAGCTAATAAATAAAGCAAATCTGAGGCTAAATTTAAATCCACAACTTCTTGATTCCAGGCTTAAGCTTTTATCCACTGTACTACTTAGCTGCCCTCTAAGGTCTTGCAATTCTACAATGGTTTGAATTATATTAATAGTGACTAAATTGGTGAAGAAGTTGCCTTTCTGTCTTGGTAATTATCTAAATTAGCCTTTAGTATTGCACAAGCATTTCGTGACAGAGGTAGAAGTACAACATAGGCCTTATTTATTTTGAGAACTTCTCTTTAACTACTCACCAAGGTGTCAGAGGTCTTATTTTTAACAAATAAATTTAGTTGCACACACATTCTCTCTCACCCTCCTTCTTTCCCTCCCTCTCTTGTTCCAACCTCTCTCTCTCTCTTTCTTTCTCTGTGTGTGTTTGTATGTGTGTCTTTCTTATCTCCCCCCTCAACCAATTGGGACTCTGTCAAGTCATAGACCTTCAATATTTGCCAAGAACTTTATATATACACAGGATATCTTAAAGTCTTAGGACAATTTTAGAGTTAGCACTAAGACTTTTGGGATATACCTAATAAATTTAATTGAATAGAAATCTGGATCATATCTTGCCATTGGGCCTAACTAGTTGTATGACTAGAAAAGTTACTTCACTTATTTGCCCCTCATCTTTCTCTTCTCTAAAATGAGAGGTTTGAATTAGATCACTTCTAAGATTCCTCCCTCCTTTTTATCATCTTAAGAGATTATGAGTTTATGTAGTATTCCACAACAACTTTGTGAGGAAAGTACTATAGCTACTATCACCCCCATTTTATAGATGGGAAAGCTGAATTGTTTATATAGATACAACTAGTAAGTGACAGAGATTGGAGTTAATTAAGTCCAAGCTATTTTTATTATGAAAGCAATATCAAAGATTTAAAGATAGGAGGAACTTTGAGGTCTTTTAATCCAATGTTCTAATTTTACAGATTAAATAACCAATATTATAGAGATAAAGTGACTCTCCTAACTCAACACTCTTTATATTATATAGTATTAACTCATGAAATCTAAGTAGATTCTATAGAATTCCCTTGATATATTAATCCAATAATTCTATATTCATGAGATTTTTGTTTTTTTCCTTTTAAACTTATTAAATGCATGTATAATGTCATTGTCTAGAATTTGGGGTGCCCATTCTATTAGAAACCATATATTTGAATGAGAAATGTAAAGGAATATTCAAAATATCCATTCTCTTTTCAATTATTTTTGTAATGTAGCTCTGAAAATGTTTCTTTTTTAATCCAAATGGTATAGAGAACATATAGAAAGAAGTAAACTGATTTCTATTGTTAGTTCCAAAATTTTGACACCTACAAGCTATTTGCTAAATTGGACCTATTTTGATTAGTGCTAATAACTACAAGTTAAGAGATACCCTTTGTATGCCTCTAAGATTTCTACAATATTTTACATATGATATCTATGAAATATTGTTCTATTTTTAAAGTTACTTTTAAAAAAAGAACTGTCTGGCCTCTAGATGACACTGTGTACTCAATCCGTGAGCTACCAAAAAAAAAATATAGATCTATCCTATGATATGAAGTGTCCAACCTGAATTATGAAGTGATGGCATTAATCTGCTATTAGACCAAATTATTTCAAAGTTCCAGTTTTTGTGAGACAATATGACCTGGACCTCCAAATACTATAACTCTTTTGGGATGCCTTTTCCATTAGTGTTGCCTTTTCTCTTGTTTGTAGATGAATCTGATTCCCATGACAGTCTTGGTAAAATTATGCAGTATAATTATGTCATTAGTGAACTCTCAGCTGGCCTACAGCACTCAAGCCAGATTCTGCTTTGAAATAGAGAATTTCCATTGTACCCTGAATACAACTATCTATCCATTAAGAAAACAGAATGTAAAGATGAGCATTTGTGAAGAAAATATAACAATTACAAAAATACAAATTTTTTTATTCCTTTCACTTCTTTCTCAATAAAATATAAGAGCTATTAACTGGTACATTTTTGTTTCTTGGAATTCACAAAGGGAGCAATAGTATTTCAAGTTCAGACCACCACATGAGTCTTGGGGATTAATACTCTTGCCTGTACACCCTAAATATTTCCATGCTGTGTTTGACATTTTCTCACAAGGTCTGGAGGATGAGGTAAAAGGGCTAACCTTTCAATTTTGAGACCTTTAGCAACTGATTATGAAAATTCATTTGTAGGTTAAGTATGATAAAGCTAGATTCCAGACTATGGCAATATTTCAATATTATCTCCCAGATAAATCAATCACTTAATTGGCTTGAGCTTGGCATGTGGGGACTAGACTGCACTTTAGAATATCAACTCAAGAGCTTCTATTCTACAGATAAGAGAAACCTGAATCTCAAAGAGGAGAAATGAATTGTATGAAATTTTAAATGCAATTAATGTCAGAATCTAGCTTGAGCTACTAAATTCCCACAGTCTGGAAAAAGAAATATCTTCAAGGTGGCAAATATAAATGAGTGGTATTAATAGAGTGACACAGAAGAATCCAACAACCATAGACAGGCTGCTTATGCTTTAACAGCCTGGGAGTAGAGAAGGAGAAAGCTATATTCCTGAAGGATCTTACTTGGTACCTCAGGAGAAGGTAATGCTATTTTCTGGATGATAGAGTCATCCCATGTATGCATATTCCAATCCCTGCACACTCATAGCAAACCCATGACTAAAATAGGAAACAGATTAGAGGATTGTGAAAGAATTAACCAAGTGTATAGTCTCAATTCTTTTTTTCATGAGCCATGCTTTTTAATAAATAGAAAGTAGAGCTGATAGATAAAACTGCTGCCCAAGATAAACAGATAAAAGGCTTTAAAGTAGAACACAGGCTGAACAAATAAATAGAAGAAATGTACTATTCTTCAATAGTTTCTATAAAATGAGGGAAAAGTATAATTTATATGCATATATACATATGGAGTTATTCAATGGCATTCATCCTGGTTTATAGATTTGAAATGAAAGATAGTGCAAATCTTAGTTCTCTACTCCGCCTAAAGCAACTAGGTAGCCTCATGACTAGAGTACTGGGCTTGGAATCAGAAGACTCATTTTCCATAGTTTAAATCTAGCCTAAGACATTTAAAGTTAAGTGACTCTGAGCAAATGGCTTAATTATTTGACCCAGTTGCTTCATCTGTAAAATGAACTCAAGAAGGAAAAGATAAATAACTCCCAGGATACTTACTAAGAAACCTTCAAATGGGGCCACAAAGAGTCAGATGTAAGTGAAATATCCAAATAATCACAACATTTAGTATCTAAGTGACTGTGGGCAAATTACTTACCGACTCTGTCACCTGTGATTTCTCTTAGTGTTAGAGCTAAGATGTTGCTAATGATTCCAAAGATAAATTAAAAAGAAAAAAAAAACAAAAAAAAAAAAAACATGAATGATAGAAATATCACTGATTCAATCATTTTCCTCTTCTTCTGTGAGAAGAGAGAATAATAACAAGAATGTTTGTTCTAAAATCAATAGTTTTGTTACCCAGATAGATTATCTAAACCTGGGTTGAAGAAATGAGTCTCAAAGTAAATCTGCCTTCATTCTAGTTTGTGACTCACACCTTCTAAGAACACCCACTTTTGAAACTCTTATCATTGTAGGCCCATCACCATGGAATGACAAATAACACAAAGTTAGTCCTTTCTTAAGCTATTAAAAAGTTATTCAATAAAAGAAGATATATAGAGCTTCAAAAATATTTTAATATAAGGGAAGATATTGAAAATGGAAAATAATAATCATCTATTAACAAAGGAAAATGAAAAAAATGAAAAAAAATCCATAGATCATTCCAAAAACATGAAATATTTGGGAGTGATATTTTGGACAGACAAATCAAGGTTGGTGAATGGCAATTGACAGGATAATTGGAAATACTCTGAATGTATTAGAAATGAAAAAAAAAATTCATTATTTTCAATGGATAAAAATGAATCCTGGAAATATAAATACAAAAATAGATGTCTACTCAGGAACTCTACATTCAAATGGAGGAAATAAGGGAGTTTTATTTATGTTTGCAAAGGAAATAGAAAGTCAAAAGCATTTTAAGTCCATCTTGTGATGAAATCCTGACACTTTAGCATTTACATGCTTCCCCATGTGATTTCATCTCCCCAAAAATACATTAGAATACCATAATTATTTTGTTCAAATACAATAGATGAGACAGGATCTGATGGTATATCCTTTTCCACATTGCTTACACCTCACTGGCATGGACTGGGAGATACTAGTTAAATGGCAAAGAGAGCTCTCTGATGATATGGAGTTTTGTGGGTTTTTTTTCCTTTTTTTTTTTCCCCCAACCACCTATGTTGCCTCACATACTATGAAACTCAATAACTCATTTACTCATTCATTTTTTCATATACAATTTCATAAGTAACCTCTGTATTCATCTCATTGCCCACACACATGACTCATCATCATTTTCAAAGTAGCATACAACCAGTCCCACTCACCACAATCAGTAGCTGCCTTTCTACCTCCTCTAGATCTCTACTCCTAAATATTCCCTACATCACAAAAACTCACCCTAGTTCTTGAGACTTCATTCATGCTTTCTTAAATATTTCCAGGAAACTGACAGCATGAGATTTTTTTTTTTTCATCAATCTTTTACCCAGATGATATCTCTCTTTTAGCTTTAATTTCCTGGACTATTCCAGACAACTTTTTAAGTTCTTTTCAGAGTTCTCTGACTGGAATCTCATCCAAGCTAGATCTCTCCTTATTTATCATCTAGGGCCTCTCAGACTGCTTCTTGGAAGAACAACTGCTATCATCCTCATACTTCATCATATTTATCTTCATATACATGCTTATTTGCTTTTGTTTTTTTCCAAGGGTTTGGGAGACCAATGTGGCTTTAACATATAAGTTGTGCTATCCCTCAACATCCAGACAAACTATTCCCTTAAAGAGAAATTTTCCCTGATATGTAAAATTTCATTAATATTAAAAAACCCTTTATTTCATGATGTATATAATGATTTAAAATGTAAATTTTTCCATAACAGGGAGCACATGTTTACAATACGTTATGATTGTGTGATAAGGGTATGTAGACAGTCTATAAAACTGAAGTAAAGGAGAAGAGGTACTACACAGGATGGATATCAAAGAAGTATGGGGATAAAGATAGGAAAATGGGATCCTTTATATTTTGAAGATAAATTGCACATATTTTAAAATTTTGTATGAAATCAAGCCATATAAGGACCTCTCTACCATTCAAGGAAATACCAGGCTTGTCTTTAAATTGGCCTTGTTAAGAACTGCATTGTTGTTTTATAAAATTTCACAGAGAACGTCTTACTCATTGCGTACTAACCAGTTTATTTCTAGATATAAATTTAGATTTTTCTTTTGTTTTGATTTTAGAAATAAATATCAAAATAATAATCCTAAAACACAATATTCATTAATTATTCCTTAAAAGAAAAGGGACATACATTCTTTCAACAGTTTAAAAAAATGGAGTTTAAAACAGACAAGAGCTTCAAAAAGATAGAGAAGAATTTCTGGAGAGATCCAATTTGATGTGTTTTTTACTCCCAGTATCTAATCAAAGGAACATCAGTGCTAGAATTTGGATTCTCAGTGATCAAATGATAAACAATTCTCTCCCAAAGAAAAAAATATGTCCTTCTTGCTATGTATTACAGAAAATACTGTAAATTCTCTAAAATAAATTCATAGAATACTGTAAATTCTCTAAAATAAATTACAGAAAATACTGTAAATTCTCTAAATAGTTGTAATCCTGGATTACATTGAACCATCTGTTTACTTAGTTCCTGAGCAACATGGAGCTCAATATCTTATCTGTGACCTATTATTTATTGGTTCTCAATGTAATACAATGAAGCTCCAAATTTCTCCTATAGATTTTTTCCTTCTGTAATAAACACTTATGAAATCAAATATACATTTCTAATTTTAATAATAAATGGAAAGCACATACACACATATCATCATAGAGTTGTAGATAAGAGGTAAAAAAAGTCTGAAACCCATCCAATGTATCCTGGTTATTACCTAATTTCATGAAAATCACTCTATTTTCCTCATCTATTTTTATTCTTGATGGTTCAACGTAATATGACTTAGGTATCATCTTGATAGAAACATATACATATACAATAGGGACATACACATACATAGTAATGAAAACACACACTCAACATTAGCAAAATCATGAATATAAGATAGGGCCAAATTGAGAATGGCAGATAGAAAGCAATTCAACTTGTCTGGCATATTGAAGAACTATAATACAAGACTGAAATATAGGAGAAATATTATATAAGGTTGAAATATAAGAAAAGCATAATATAAAATTGGTAAGCTAAATTAAGGGACTTTGGTAGGTACAGGACTTTGTATTTTAATAGATAACAGGCTTTTATAGAAGCCATTGGATTAGAAAAAAGACATGACAAATGGTTCAAGTTATACAGTCAGCTATCTGAAAGAGAAATTGGAGAGTGAAAGATAAAAACCAAAGATAGGAAAGCCAATTGTGAAGTTAATTAAATAGTTCAGGTTAGGAGTTCCTTTGCTTTTGGGAGGTTACTTTTGCCAGTATGGTGAAGCCTAACAATTCTTTCTGAGAATTCTCAAAGATTTTTGTTTCCTACACTTATAATTAAAAGAAATTCTAAATTTAAGTTAGAGACTAGTGAAAATAAGGATCTATTTTTCTCCATTAAACTTCAAAGATCCCCTGTAATCTATGCATTGATTAATAAGGAATTTTGCACCTTGATTAACTGGATAAGGTGTTGAATAAGAGCAGCAGGAGGGATATCAGAGGAGAGGAAATAGATGCCTGAGTTAGTATTGATACTGATGTTGGATATGTAGGGCAAAGAAAGATTCAATATGATTAGGGAATACTGATCTTGGGTGACTGCAAGATTATACAATAGCCCACACAAAGAGAAAAGTTAAAATCTGATGTTCTTTCCCAATTTGTATTTCCTACTTCTATAACTTTATACCAGATAATCTTCATTCCTGGAATGAGGTTCCTCATTACTTTGCTGTTTTGTAATTCTTAACACTGTTCAAAGATCAATTCATGGGGCATCTCGTAGAACAAGAATGGGAACATTTCATTTGCTGATCATACAAGGCCCGAAAAATTATTTTTTCTTTCCCTATCAGAGCAACCACAGTTCTAGCTATCATGTTAGTGGTAAACTAATTAAATATTTGACCAAATACATGAGGATAATTTTTAAGTTGACAAATGATGCTTTAAATAAATATTCAGATAAGCCTTGGTTAAAAAAAAAAAAAAAAGTTTCCTTATCCTATTATAGAGGAAGCTAATACTCTCTTGTTAATATTCTCTCTTTTTTTTTTCAGATAACATGTATATAGTTAATCATTTGAGAAGCAGAGTGCCATCAATTATAGGACCAGCTTCAAGTTGTAAAGATTGCCTTTAATACATATTGACTGTTTGACTAAGGGCAGATTCCTTAAGTTCTCAGGGTTTCATACAATTTTCTAACACTATCGATTATGGACCATTTGCTGACTTACATAAATGGAGGGAGTGACCAAGCCAAAAGTTTTTTGGGTTTTTTTTTTGTTTGTTTGTTTGTTTCCTAATGTCATAGAGATCCTGACCAAAAGCAATCTAGTAGACAAACAAAAAATTGTCTCTTTACATGCTGTATCTGCTTAAGAGAATATGCTTCCTTCTGGGTCAGAGTTATTGTTCATCTTGTCTTAGCATTTTCAGAATCTAGCAGAGTTCCTGGCATAGAGTAGGTGCTTAATAGAGTTTAATATATCCTTTCTACTTTGAAATGGATTGGAAGATGCTTGGGGAAGGAGAGTTGTAGAATATGAGAAATGTGAAATAAAATAAGTCAAGGTACCAATCTAGTATCCAGGTGGAAAAAAAGCCAATAGGCTCTTCAGGACTATTAACACCACATCAGGATGTCCTTTTTCCAGATAGGGAGCAATATTGCTTAAAGCATTTACAAATTTTCCACGTTGGGAAATTTCATTTTCATAAAAGTATTCTCCCTTAAATGAAGTTTTCCATAATTGCCACATTACTGATTATTACTATTGAAAAATTAGATATGGACTGCCTTCCTACTAATTTTATTTGCATTTCTAACAGCATGAACAGAATCTTTTTTTGCAATTGTTTGTTACTAATCTAATATAAGCATTGCCAGGTGATGTTTTATACATATGGTTTTAAAATTCTAGGAAGGCACCAAAATCATAGTATGTTATATTATGCTCGACGGAATTTGACAAATAAAGAGTTTAGTTTGACTAACAAATTCATAAATATTGCTCAAGAAAATATATCATGAGATACCATTTATATCCATGAATTGCACATTATAATATATTAAATATAGACAAAATTCCATATAATCTTTAGAAAGCTAAATAAATATATACATTACACATACAAAATTAGAAGCCTTTCCACCTATTTTTGCTCTTGTTTCAGTTGCTGAAATAGATTATTGATTTCTGAAGGTATGAAGATTATCATAGTATCATAGACTTTAAATCTCCTCTAATTCCCTCACATATTTTTTTTTCAAATAAAAAAAATTTAATTCCTAAAAGGTGTTAGTTTTCATGATGTCACCTAACTGGAGACAGAATACAGGTCTACTGATTACCAATAGCTGTTGCACACAGGACACTTTTAGATGTTTTAAAATGTAGAGTTTTAAATTTAATTTTAAAATGCAAAATCTTCCACTTACTGGATTTTTTATATCAGTTAATAACCTATTTTTTTCTCCTTACATGTAAAATAATTAGATAAACCACAAAGAGTTGGTGTAAGGTTCCTGTATGATATTCCATGTGAAGACTGCCATCAACCTTAAAGCACTATCTTTCTATTTATCTATCTACCTAGCTATATCCTCAACTATAGATAATCCATATTTGCCCAACTCAAAGGAAGGAACACTTTTCTCTATTATTATTATGCCCAGTTATATAAATTAGTTTATTTTGAGTCAGGTGGTAAAGTACTACTCCTTCAGGTCCTCATTATGCCTCCATTTAACTTTTAGGATGAAGTTTGTGTCTCTGATTTAAATGATCCATATTTATATCTTGCTAAACCATGGCTTCTTTATGGTTGAGGCAAACTTCAGGCTACTAGAAACATTTGGGAAAGAGGTAGCAAAGAAGATTATAGTGCCTGTTGATAAATAAACTTCCTTGATAAAGGAGGTAGAGTTTGAGGAAAATAAGAATTTTTTTTCTTTTTCATTGACCATTCAGAAGTCCAGAAAATTCATGCTAAAACATGTTTTCTACACCTTAGAAGCATGATGGCCCAGTAAAAAATGAGGCACTGGTTTTGAAACATGAGCAGTGGGTGATATTTTTTTCCCTGAGAATTAACTTTATATTAGTTAATTGGTACAAAGGCAATTTAGTTCTGCAAGTCCCTTCATCATTATCAGTCTTCATTTGCAAAAATAGATGGTTGGACTAATTTTCTCCTAAGATAGCAGTTCTTAATTTTTTTTTTCCCTATGTACCTATATTGGCAATGTGGAAAAGTTCTTAGATCCCTTTTCAGAATAAAAATAAAATACATAGGATTGCTAAGGAAAACCATTTCACTTTATTGTATTTATCAATCTATGTATCTATACATATACATGTGTATATGTAGTATTTTCAGTTAAGTTGTTGTCCTTCATTCTTCAAGAAGACAAAAATGACATTATGTAAGAGTCAAGTTTCAGTGTGTCTGACAGTGTCTGAGATCAATATGAGCTTGGAATGTTCTACCACAGGTTGGATTCAAGTAATCCATGTGAATATTTGTGGTGTATTCTCTAAATTTGCGTATCACAAATTTGTTTTTGATCTCCATTAATTCTGCTTTGCTCATAGAAGACAGCATCTTCTTTCATTAGGGCAGCTATTCTAAATGTTTCTATGCCATTGTCTCCCATGTCGTGCAATCATTTTCAAAGTTCTTCAGAAATATGTATCTATGAATCTACACTCTCTCTCTCTGTTTCTCTCTCTCTCTCTCTCTCTCTCTCTCTCTCTCTCTCTCTCTCTCTCTCTCTCTCTCTCTTTTTCTCTGTCCTTCCTCTCTTTTTCCCTCCCCTTCTCTTTCTCTCTTTCTCTGTGTCTCGCTTTCTCTTCCCCCTCTCTCTTTGTTTCTGTTTCTCTCTTTCTCTCTGTCTCTTTCTATGTCTTTGTCTCTAATCTATAAGCTATGATACTATGAATTTGTGATTCTCTTCAAATATTCAGATCCATCTGAGATTCATTTAGATGGCTTTTCCATGCAGTAATATAGTTTACAAACTTCTATGCCTTCCCAATCTCTGAAACTCTTGTCTATATCCTCCAGTGAATTCTCTGCAAGACTAGTTGACACATTGTGGATTTTTCTTATTTTCTTTATTTGTTTTTTTGGTTTCTCCATTGAATTTTGTGACTTTATTTATGGTACTCAATGTAGAACCCGAAGTTTCTCTCCCTACTTCAGAGGTACTTTGGAGTAAGAATATGAATGGGGAATGGGATCCTCAGTATTGGAACATATGTTAGGTATGTGGGCTCCATTTTTGTCTGGGAATAAAAAATCATGACTTTTCACTTAACTTCTTAAAGATCATATAGCCCATGAATTGTATTACACTGCTACTATAATCATATCCATTGCTACATCAGGAAATGAGCTTGACAAAAGGGTCATTAAGGATAATACTAACACCAGTATCAATGATAGAAGAGTAAGTGTCATTATTAAAGTCAAAAGATAGTCATGTCCTCTGTGTAGTCTGAGATGCTTTCACAGATCACTCTGATACTTGTTTCATAACTTTGGTGATATCAAGAATCTTGAAATGAAGGAACTTCTGGTGGTAGAACTCAATAAAATCAGGAAACTGCTTAAGATCTTCCAGTTTCCCTTGAAAATCACCAAAAACCAAACTTCTGAACAGAATCTGATGGAATGAAATCACTCTCCAGCTCAAGACAGATGGAAAAGACCTCAAGAATGGTCAGTCTCACTGGGTGAAAAGGGTGGTCAGCCCAGGTCAGATAGAATCTGGGAAAGTTGGTGAAAGGATCTTAATCACAGCAAATCATCAGCTAAGACCCTCAGTCCAGGCTCATTAGAGGAGAAAATCAGTGGGGCAGCTTCTAATGCCAGTTTAGAAGGTAAACCCTGGGAAACCTGTTTCCTGAACTGAGCAGACAAAGCTCATAATAGAACAAAGCAAATGGAAGCTAATGGCTTTGTGAGACAGTAAGAATCAGTCAAATAAACTAAAATAATTTTAAAATGGAATAAAAGGTGAAATACCTCATTGTAAAAACAGCCAATAGTTCTAAAACATATCTAAAAACAGACAAAATAGATCCAGAAGAGACAATTTAAAATTTATTGGCCTGCTTCAAGACTATGACCAAAAAAAGAGCCTGGGTAGTATTAGTCAAGAGGTCACTAAGGAAGACTGCATCAATATTCTAAAAACAGAGGGGAAAATACTCATTGAAAATTATCAATTAATAACCTCTGAAAAGAGACCCAAAAAATACTGCAAAGCTCCAAAATTGAAATCTCAAGGAAAAATATTGTAAACTGCCAGACAAAAGTAATTTAAGTATCAAGGAGAGTATAGTCAGGATTACACAGGATCTGACAGCTTCTAGAATAAGGGATTGGAAGGCAAAGAATTAACTATCCAGGGAGACTTAGCATCACATTTCAGGGGAAGAAATGGAGCTTCAATGAAGTAAGAGATTTCCAATCATTTCTTTTGAAAACACCAAAACTAGAGGGGGTGGAGTCAAGATGGCGTAGAAGAAACACACGACTCTGTGAACGTCCTCACTCCCTCACAACCAATTAGATAAATCAGCCTCAGAAATAGCCCTGGACTGATAGATACCACAAGGACTGGAAGCACGACTTACCAGCTGAAGAGAATAAGGAGTTTCAACAGAAAAGGTCAGTTCCCAGGGGAGGAAGAAGAGAGGCCAGCATAGACGTCTAGGTGCTAGCATACTGCACCGATTGTGCTGGGAAGGGCTCTGGGATCAGAGAAGCCACTGAGATAGAAGAATCTGGCACAGGCTTTTAGCTCTTCTCTGCTTATAATATAGTAGTTCAGAAGAGAAAGTTAAATAACTTAAAAATTCAGATAGATTAGATTTTCCAGGACCCTGGGGGTGACTCAGCAGATCTCAGCACCAGGGGGTGTGGCCTCAGCTCCCTCCTGAGAATAGTTAAGAGATTGACAAGTGGGTGGATACGGCCCAAGGCAACACACACTGCCTAGTTTAGCTGGAGGGAGTGGAACTCAGCTCCAGGAAGTCCCAGAGAAGCAGAACCTTTGAACTAGGGACCACGGTTTCTGGCAGACACTTCCAGTTTGAGAGCAGGGGCTTTTCACATCACCTGCTGCAGACATCCACGCTCCACCGGGACACATAGGCTGGGCTTTGTGCCTTATTTACTGTTCAATATCAACCTCAGGGAAGCCGCTAAACACAGCGCCCTCAGGGCACAGCAGTGCTAATCACCTCTGAGGCACTTCCAGGGAGGGGGGTGGGGAACTCTCTCCCAGAGCTCTCTCTAAGCTCAGGCGCAGGAGCTGCTGCATCCATCTGGTCTGGGAGGAAGCTGGTAAAGAAGTAAATAAATAATTTCCTACCCCAGGGACAGACCCCAAAAGATTTTTTAAATATGAACAAAAAAGCCAGAAAAACCATAGATTCCTTCTACACAGAGAAAGAGTGTGTATCCAACCCCGAGGTAGTTAACAGCAGAGAGTCAGCAGATAACAACCTAAAGGGGAACGATTCCTGCCCCCCATCACATAACTCTCTCCTTGAAGAGACTCTTAAAAAGTTAAGAGAGTTTGAAGAAAAATGGGGCAAGGAAAGGGAAGCTATGATAGAAAATAACAACGTCCTGAAATTGGAGTTGGAAAAAATAAAGAATTCACAGGAGTTGCAGGGAAACAAAATTTGTGAATTAGAAAAGGTTAAAAAATCACAGGAAAGTAGGATTTCTGAATTGGAAAAGATAAAAAAAGTCTCAAGAAAATAGAATTTCTGAATTGGAAAAAGAAAATAATTCTCAAAAAAAAATTAGGGAAATGGAAAAAAATTCAATAGAGCAAAATAATTCATTTAAAAACGAAATTGGGCATTTACAAAAAGAACTAAAAACTGTGAAAGAAGAAAATAACTCCTTAAAAGTCAGGATGGAACAAATAGAAATGAATGATTCACAGAGAACCCAAGAATCAGTCAAACAAAAAAAAAAAAATGAGAAGCTGGAGAACAACATCAAATACTTACTGGGAAAATCTTTAGACCTGGAAAATAGATCTAGGAGAGATAATCTGCGGATCATTGGACTTCCAGAAAACTATGACCAACAAAAGAGCCTAGATTCTATTTTACAGGAAATTATCAAAGAGAACTGTCCAGTATAATAGAAACAGAAGGGAAAGTAGATGTGGAAAGAATTCATCGAACTCCTTCTGAAATAGACCCTAAAAAAAGAACACCACGGAATATAGTGGCTAAGCTGCAGAATTACCACACAAAAGAGAAAATCCTGCAAGCAGCTAGAAAAAAACAATTTAAATACCAAGGTGCCACAATAAGTGTCACCCAAGATCTGGCTGCCTCCACATTAAAAGATAGAAGGGCCTGGAACCTGATATTCCAAAAGGCAAAAGATCAAGGATTGCAACCAAGAATAAACTACCCAGCTAAGTTTAGCATCTTTTTCCATGGAAGAAGATGGTCATTCAATGAAATAGAGGAATTCCATATGTTTCTAAGAAAAAAACCAGACTTAAACAAAAAAATTTGATCTACATCCACAAGACTGAAGAGAAACAGAAAAAGGTACACAGAACCTTTGAGAACTGTAACTCTGTTGTGGGTATATAGAAAGTACACATAATTTGATTTTACTGATATAAAAGAAAAAACAAAGGGAGGGGGTGTAGTCAAGGGAAGGGGGTAGTATCAGAAAAAGGGGAGGGTGTGATAAAAAGAGGGAAACTACATCCCAGGAAGAGGCATAGAAAATACACCATATCTGAGGGAATTTAGACAGGGGGAGAATCATTGTGTAAATCTTACTCTCATCAGAAGAGGCTCAAAGAGTAAATAATTGTCAAATTTGTTTTTCAGAGAATTCTCTCTCACCTCACTAAAAGGGGGAAGAGGAAAAGGGAAAAGGAAAAGGAGAATAAGGGAAGGGACATGGAGGGAGGGGGGAGGGATACTAAAAAAAAAAAAGGGAGTGCTGTGCTTCACAAGGGGGGTCTATAAATTAAATATTGGGGAAGGGGTTCAGGCGGGTCAAGGGAAAAAGCATAATCTGGGGATAATATGATGGCAGGAAATACAGAATTAGTAATTTTAACTGTAAATGTGAATGGGATGAATGATCCCATCAAATGGAGACGGATAGCAGACTGGATCAAAAATCAGAACCCTACAATAAGTTGTTTACAGGAAACACACTTAAACCAGGGAGATACATATAGAGTAAAGATAAAAGGTTGGAGCAGAATCTATTATGCTTCAGGTAAAGCCAAAAAAGCAGGGGTAGCTATCCTTATCTCAGATCAAGCAAAAGCAGAAGTAGATCTAGTTAAAAAAGATAAGGAAGGAAACTATATCCTGCTGAAAGGTAGCATACATAATGAAGCCATATCAATACTAAACATATATGCACCAAGTGGTATAGCATCTAACTTTCTAAAGGAAAAGTTAAGAGAGTTTTAAGAAGAAATAGACAGTAAAACTATAATAGTGGGAGATCTCAACCACACAATTTATGTAACCTTTTTAATACCTTGCTTGTAATGGGTTGCAATCTTCTTACAATTCCAAAATACATTTTCAACATGTGCTGAGTGATTTAATATATTCATTGACATAATTTATCTAGATTGTATACCACTATTCTCAATAGTCTCCTCCAGCTACATCACAAAAAAAGACAAGAGTGGCAGTCATTCCATTGTAGTCCCTTGAAAAAGACTAAAGAATAAAGATTTTTAGAACCTTGAAAGTCATCTAATCTAATCCTCTCATTTGTCAGTTAAGGAACTTAAGCCAGGGAAAGATGAAATGAATTTTCCATAGTCAAGTAGGAAAGTAATACAGCTTGGATTCAAAACCAGCCCTCTGATTATATTCTAAAACTCTTTCCACTACATAGACACACATATTCTCTCTCTCTCTCTCTCTCTCTCTCTCTCTCTCTCTCTCTCTCTCTCTCTCTCTCTCTCTCTCTCTCTCTCTCATTTTTAGCAGAGATGTGAAATTGACTCTATTTGAACAAGGAAAAAAGTTATTCACACTTAATATTTCAAGTAAAATTCACATCCCATGTGTTTGTAATTAATTAAGCCTTGATCTGAGTCCACATTTTAAACTTTTTGAAAACATGGAGAAATATTTTATTTCTTCTAAACATGGCAAATAAAGACTCAATAATCTGATGTTATTGAAAACTTATTGATTGCTTTCCAATATAAAGGTTATTTGGTCAAAAGTTATAATGTCAACTAACCCTAATGATAATATCAGAGAAAATTAGAAATAGATTGAAGGAGGATAACTTATAGATAGATAAAGGGAAAACAAACTACAAAACAAAACAAAACTCCTGACCAATTATCAGTGCTGTAAATGGAAAGGAAAGTGATTTCTTCATAGGTAACTGGGATCAAACTATTATGAGTTTAAAAAAATCAGTAACTCTTTCAAAACACCTGAGAATCTCCCTTCAATTCAAGGCAGAATTTTGCTACTAAATATATAAATATTTCAAAAACTGGAATCACATATTTGTTGCATTTAATTGGCAGTAGCAAAATTAATACTAGCAATTAATAACTTCAAAAACTATAATCATGGACTTCCATCATAGCAGCACATATTTTTTCCCAATAACAATGAGCAGTGAACAGTTTCAATATATTTGAGTGCAAAAATGTTTGAGTTGGAAATACAGTACAATTAAACCAAAGTGACATTTACATGATTTAAAGGACATTCACTTTTCAGCATATTCATATTGTTCCCATTAATGATAACAGTACTTATACTTATAAATGGAATAAAGAATCAACCCTTTAGCATGGCATGTTTTTCAAACTTCATTTAAATATAAATTGGTATAAGACTTTATGTCTGAGAATATTGAGAGAGAGAAAGAAAAAAAAAAAGAGTGCTGATTGAAGTAATGACTGAGGTAAATGTAATCCACATTCAGTAGTCATGGAAAACAGAAATTTCTCTAATATATTCAGTGTTGGAAAGTTGCATTGATATTCTTCTCTCAAGAAACTCTAAGCAAATTATAACTTTCATTATGTACCATTCCCCATCATCTAAAAAAAAGTGACATTCTGTTGTGCCTAGTTATATAAGCAGGATCAAGGTTTGTTATGACCTGTTAGGGTGTCTAATTGCCTTGTTATCTGATTTTATTTTTTAACAAAGCTAGACTAAGACACTTTTTTCAATGAATGCTTTAAAAAAAAAAAAAAAAGCTAAAGCATTAGACAAGTAGAAACAGAAGTCCTTGAATAGCATACTTGGCTGACATGCAACATCTGCAAAGGACATAGGCAAAAATAGTATGAGAAGCTTGTAATATAAATGGCAAATGGATTGTTCAGCAAATTATGTTTTTCATACTTTGACCATGGATATTTATTAGCTGTTTTCTCAGCTCAAAACTTGACTTATTTATTTACTTTTACATATTTATTTATTTAACATTAAATACAAAATAAGAAAAAAAAAACAAATTAGAAAAAGAAAAATAGAAAAAAGATAAAATAAAAACAAAAATAACACATTATGTGCCCAGTAAAACAACAGGGAAAATTTAAAAATGTAACAATTAAATACATAATAATAGAAGATATTTTCATGATTTTCCATCTTTTTTTTGGTTCCTTGTAGATAATTCTTTTGTTTTCTGCTGTAAACTTTTTACTTTACTCTTTTCCCCTTTTATTCTGCTTATGTGCCTCAAGCAGTCTACACTTATGCATAGATATTTTGATACATACACATATACACATATGTAGACATACACATACACACACTATATATACATATAGAAAGATAGATCTCTCTCTCAGTCTCTGTCTCTCTCTGTCTCTCTCTCTCTCTCTATCTCTCTCTCTCTCTATCTCTCTCTCTCTCTTTCTACATATATATGTATATATATATATATATATATATATATATATATATATATATATATATATATATAATATTTATACTATCTCTTTTTGTAATAATGGGAAATTAGAAATTGGGGAAATAAGCTTCAACTGGGGACTGACTATGCAAGTTGTGGTATAAATATAAAGGAATAATAAGCAGGGATATTTCAGGAAAAAGTAGAAAGATTTACATGAACTGGTGCTGAGTGAATTGAATGGAGCCAAGAAAATATTATATATAGTTAAAAGTAATACCAGGTAATGATCAACTGTGATAGACTTATCTCTTCTCAGCAAGCCAATAATTTAGGACAACTTTAAAAGACTGATGATGAAAAATACTTTCCACATCCATAAAAAAAGATCTATGAAGTTTTAATGCAGACCAAAGAATCCTCTTTTTTGTTTTGTTTTGTTTTGTTCTTTTATTTTTTAAACTTTTTTTTTCTTTCTTGTAGTTTTCCCCCTTTCTGATTCTTTTTTCACAATATGACTAATATAGACTAATTTTAATATTATACATGTAAAACAAAAATTATTTCCTTCTTGGTTAGAAATAAAATATCTTTCTCAATAAACTGCAAGTGTGTTTCTTTTAAATGTATGTTTTAAAAGTATGTTTTTAAACTTTGCAATTAAAAAAACACAAAACAATTTCATCCATATTAACAGAGAAGGCTAGTGCTATTAAAAAATAAGCAGAGATATTTCTTGAGGCCTACAATTAAAATTATTTTTTAAAGAATTTTTGATATAACAGTAAAAGTTGTTTTTAACAGTTTTTTAAACTTTTTAACAGTTTCAGGGAAGAATTTCCAATCTATAATTTGATATTGCTACTCAATAAAAATTAATTTAATGGTCAATGCTTATGTGTTGCATGTGTCCCCATGGTATCTACCTTTGTGATATAAATCACGGGAAGGACGTTTGTTGATTTGTTTTAGTCAATAATATCTTGGTCAAAGAGCAAAGTTGTAATGTTATCTTCTCTAAATTATAATAATTGTCTTGGAGCAGGTTTCTTGCGGAGCTTCTGGAAGCAGTATTAATTTCAGTTCAGTTCAATAATCCCAAATGCAGTGAGGAGTTAAAGTCCAGATCCTTTATTGTGTCCTTCAAAGTCCTGAATCTTTTCCTGGGCCCGGTTAGCTCTCTCCTTGATTCCAAGAGCTCCCTCTAAATTTCTCCAGCCAGCTTCAGCCTCTCATCCTCCCAATGATTCCAGCCAGCACAAAGGTGGAAATTGGAATGAATTCCGCCTCCAAGAACCCTCCAAGGCTTCTGGGTTCTCCCTGGGTTTGTGAGAGCTCCTTAAAAGTATGCTCTCTTAAAGGTGTGAATCTTGTGGAATTCTAGTAAGTACATTACTGAACTAGAGAATTGTTAAGTACCATGCTAAAGTAGATAATTATTGTCTCTATCCATTCCAGTGACTTAGCACCTTGAAAGAATCCTAAGGTAAAGTAGATGAAGAAATTAGAAAAAGGAAGAACCATTCACTGATTTTCCCTTTGTCTTTAAGAAAGATAGATAAGTAAGAACATAAAATCTACCATACACTCTATATAGTGGAAGCTAGATAGCCTTTGCTAAAAGAAGAAAATACTCATTTCTGTTCTATGAATTTGAGAAAGATTTATGTTAGTTCAAAGAAAAGCATCCTTCCATTGTATCTAGTGGTCTGCCAAAATGACAACATAGGCACTACTTGAAGCAAGGCAAATTCCTAAGACAATCTAATTTACCTACTGATCTAAAGTTTTGATAACTCATTATTTAACAAACACAAATAGTGTGAGAAAACTGGAAAATAGTAGACACAAATTAGGCATATAACAACATCTGCTTCTGCCATCAAAGATAAGTTCAAAATGGGTACACGAAGTAAACATCAAAGGTAATATAAATAAAATCAGAAGCATGAGAAGTTTATATGTGAGCTCTATTATGAATGAGTAAAGAGTTTATAATGAAACAAGAAATAGAATGAATCAGATAATTTAAAATGATTGATTTTACATGAAATTAAAACAAAAAACAAAAAACAAAACAAAACAAACAAACAAACAAAAAACATTTTCTTCAAGCAAAACCAAGACAGTTTAAATTAAAAGGAAAACTTTACAGTAGCAAAGGTCTCATTTCTCAAATATATGTGGAACTCAGTCAAATTGATACAAAAAAGAGCCATTCCCTATTTAAGAAATGGTCAAAGACTATGAACAGACTATTTTCAGAAGAACAAAAAATAAAACTATCCATAATTATTAGAAAAATGCTTTAAATCACTTTCTCTTAGGGGAAATCAAATAAAAATAGTTCAAATTCTATTCCACAATTAATCAGTTAAACAAACATAATTGAAAAGAAAAAGGATGAAGGCTAGATGAGTGTGTGGAAAAGTAAGTGCATTAATGCATTGTTGGTGAAATTGGAAAATGGTCCCACCATTCTGAAGAACAATTTGGAACTATGTCCAAGGGACTATTGTATTTTACATATCCTTTGATCTTACATACTACAACCAGGTGTGTATCACCAAAAAATAAAAAAATTAAAGAAAAAGGAAAATCATTTTTATGGACAAAACATATTTATAGCAGTTCTTTTTATCATGATAAAAAATAGAAATTGAAGGGATGTCCTTCTCTGGTGAATAGTTGTACAAATTGTGTTATATAATTGTGTGATTGTGACTGAATTTAATTTATTATAAGAAATTACATGCAGGATGGTTTCAAGAAAACTTGAAAGACATAGAAAGTGATTCAAAGTAAAGGAACAGAATTAAAAGGTGCACAGTAATAACAATCTGGTAACCATATCAAATGTGAAAGATTTAACTACTCTTTTTTTTTTTTTTCCCTCTGAGGCAATTGGGGTTAAATTACTTGCCCAGGGTCACACAGCTGGGAAGTGTTAAGTGTCTGGGGCCCTATTTAAACTCAGGTTCTCTTGACTTTAGGGCTGGTGCTCTAACCATTGCACCATCTACATGCCCTAATTTAACTACTCTTATCAATATAATGATTCAAGATAATTTCAAAGGAAATAGGATTTAAAATGCTACATTGATAAACTGAATACAGATCGAATCATACCTATTTTTCTACTTGTAAAATGTAACATGGATATGTAAATATTTTACATGATTCCATATGTTCATATTGACTTCTCAATGAATGGGGAATAGGATGGAGGAAGAGAATTGTTACTTTTAATCTCTTTAACACCAGCCCCTACATCTTCATAAGCAGTATCTATTTCAAGTCTTGGAGTTGTTTTTTTTTTACTCCATTAGCAATTCCCAGATGGGTTATTAAGGGATGGATGGATATTACATCTTCTTCAGACTTCTAGGGGATCCTGAAATTTTAATGCCATGAAATCACTACTATAGAGAAGTTTGCTTCTCTAATTTATAGGTTTTATCAATTCCCAGAGAATTAATTTTCTTTGTAACCAGATTTTACTAGATTGTATGGTAAAAATAATCAATAGAACCACTTTCCTACAAGTACATCCTGAGTGCAAGTAAAAGTGGCTTCAAACTTAGAATAAATGATTATAATAAAGTGATTTTCTGTTCCCAGAATTCCTTTGGTTGAAAGTCTTTTTCTCCTTCTCATGAGACTTTAATGAAGTTTATATATAGCTTTCTGCCACATGAAGTTTAGGGTATAGATTTCTACTAAGATTCTTAGGGTCGGGGGCGGAACCAAGATGGCGGAGAAGAAACAAACGTCTCTGTGAACGTCCTCACTCACTCACAACCAATTAGATAAATTAAGTCTCAGAATTAGCTCAGGACTGATAGATACCACAAGGACTGGAAGCACAACTTACCAGCTGAAGAGAATCTGGAGTTTCAACAGGAAAGGTCAGTTCACAGGGGAGGAATAAGAGAGACCAGCACAGACTGTGGGGTAGTGGCACACTGCGCCCATTGCGCTGGGAAGGGCTCTGGGATCAGAGAAGCCACTGAGGTAAAGGAATCTGGCACAGGCTGTTAGCTCTTCTCTGCTAATTATTTAGCAGTTCAGAAGAGAAAGCCAAAATATTTTAAAACTCAGATTAGATTTTCCCGGGATCCTGGAGGTGACTCAGCAGACCTCGGCACCAGGGGGTGTGGCCTCAGCTACCTCCTGAGAATAGTTAAGAGACTGACAAGTGGGTGGATACGGCCCAAGGCAACACACACTGCCTAGCTTAGCTGGAGGGAGTGGAACTCAGCTCCAGGAAGTCCCAGAGAAGCGGAACCTTTGAACTAGGGACAGCAGTTTCTGGCAGACACTTCCAGTTTGAGCACAGGGGCTTTTCACATCACCTGATGCAGACATCCACTCCCCACCCGGACACATAGGCTGGGCTTTGTGCTGTCTTTACTATTCTACACCCTCGAAGCACAGTAGTGCTAATCACCTCTGAGGCACCTCCAGGGAGGGGGTGGGGAACTCTCTCCCAGAGCTCTATCTTAGCTCAGGCGCAGGAGCCTCTGCATCCATCTGGTCTGGGAGGAAGCTGGTAAAGAAGTAAATAAATAATTTCCTACCCCAGGGACAGACCCCAAAAGATTTTTTTAAATATGAGCAAAAAAGCTAGAAAAACCATAGATTCCTTCTATACAGAGAAAGAGCGGGTATCCAACCCCGAGGAAGTTAAAAGCAGAGAGTCAGCAGATAACAACCCAAAGGGGAACGATCCCTGCCCCCCATCACATAACTCTCTCCTAGAAGAAACTCTTAAAAAATTGAGGGAGATTGAAGAAAAATGGGGAAGGAAAGGGAAGCTATGATAGAGAATAACAACGTCCTGAAATTGGAGTTGGAAAAAATAAAGAATTCACAGGAGATGCAGGGAAACAAAATTTATGAATTAGAAAAGGTTAAAAAAACACAGGAAAGTAGGATTTCTGAATTGGAAAAGATAAAAAAGTCTCAAGAAAATAGAATTTCTGAATTGGAAAAAGAAAATAATTCTCAAAAAAAAAATTAGGGAAATGGAAAAAAATTCAATAGAGCAAAATAATTCATTTAAAAACGAAATTGGGCATTTAAAAAAAGAACTAAAAACTGTGAAAGAAGAAAATAACTCCTTAAAAGTCAGGATGGAACAAATAGAAATGAATGATTCACAGAGAACCCAAGAATCAGTCAAACAAAACAAAAAAAATGAGAAGCTGGAGAACAACGTCAAATACTTACTGGGAAAATCTTTAGACCTGGAAAATAGATCTAGGAGAGATAATCTGCGGATCATTGGACTTCCAGAAAACTATGACCAAAAAAAGAGCCTAGATTCTATTTTACAGGAAATTATCAAAGAGAACTGTCCAGAGATAATAGAAACAGAAGGGAAAGTAGATGTGGAAAGAATTCATCGAACTCCTTCTGAAATAGACCCTAAAAAAAGAACACCACGGAATATAGTGGCTAAGCTGCAGAATTACCACACAAAGGAGAAAATCCTGCAAGCAGCTAGAAAAAAACAATTTAAATACCAAGGTGCCACAATAAGGGTCACCCAAGATCTGGCTGCCTCCACATTAAAAGATAGAAGGGCCTGGAACCTGATATTCCGTAAGGCAAAAGATCAAGGACTGCAACCAAGAATGAACTACCCAGCTAAGTTTAGCATCTTTTTCCATGGAAGAAGATGGTCATTCAATGAAACAGAGGAATTCTATATGTTTCTAAGAAAAAAACCAGACTTAAACAAAAAATTTGATGTACATCCACAAGACTGAAGAGAAACAGAAAAAGGTACACAGAACCCTTGAGAACTGTAACTCTGTTGTGGGTATATAAAAAATACTCAAGGATAATTTGATTTTACTGATATAAAAGAAAAAAAGGGGGGTGTAGTAAAGGGAAGGAGGTCGGTTCAGAAAAAGGGGAAGGAGTGATAAAAAGAGGGAAACTACATCCCAGGAAGAGGCATAGAAAATACACCATATCTGAGGGAACTTAGTGAGGGGGAGAATCATTGTGTGAATCTTACTCTCATCAGGAGAGGCTCAAAGAGTAAATAATTAACATATTTGTTTTTCAGAGAATTTTCTCTCACCTCATTAAAAGGGGGGAGAGGAAAAGGGAAAAGGAAAAGGAGAATAAGTGAAGGGACGTGGAGGGAAGGGGGAGGGATCCTAAAAAAAAAAAAAAAAAAAAAAGAGGGAGGGTTGCGTGTCACAAGGGGGGTCTGTAAATTAAATATCGGGGAGGGGGATCAGAGGGGTCAAGGGAAAAAAGCATAATCGGGGATAATACGATGGGAGGAAATACAGAATTAGTAATTTTAACTGTAAATGTAAATGGGATGAACGATCCCATCAAACGGAGACAGATAGCAGATTGGATCAAAAAGCAGAACCCTACAATATGTTGCCTACAGGAAACACACTTAAAGCAGGGAGATACATACAGAATAAAGGTAAAAGGTTGGAACAGAGCCTATTATGCTTCAGGTAAAGCCACAAAAGCAGGGGTAGCTATCCTTATCTCAGATCAAGCAAAAGCAGAAGTAGATCTCTTTAAAAAAGATAAGGAAGGAAACTATATCCTGCTGAAAGGTAGCATAAATAATGAAGCCATATCAATACTAAACATATATGCACCAAGTGGTATAGCATCTAACTTTCTAAAGGAAAAGTTAAGAGAACTGCAAGAAGAAATAGACAGTAAAACTATAATAGTGGGAGATCTCAACCTTGCACTCTCAGATTTAGACAAATCAAACCACAAAACAAACAAGAAAGAAATTTAAAAAGTAAATAGAATATTAGAAAAACTAGGTATGATAGACCTTTGGAGAAAACTGAATGGCAATAGAAAGGAATATACTTTCTTCTCAGCAGTTCATGGATCCTATACAAAAATTGACCATATATTAGGACATAAAGATCTCAAAATTAAATGTAGGAAGGCAGAAATAATAAATGCCTTCTTCTCAGATCACAATGCAATAAAAGCTACATTCAGTAAAAAGTTAGGGGTAAATAGACCAAAAAGTAATTGGAAACTGAATAATCTCATTTTAAAAATGACTGGGTGAAAGAGCAAATTATAGAAACAATTAACAATTTCACCCAAGATAATGACAATGATGAGACATCATATCAAAATCTTTGGGATGCAGCTAAAGCAGTAATAAGGAGAAATTTTATATCTTTAGAGGCTTATTTGAAGAAAATTGAGAAAGAGAAGATTAACAAATTGGGCTTACAACTTAAAAGGCTAGAAAAAGACCAAATTATAAACCCCCAACCAAAAATTAAACTTGAAATACAAAAATTAAAAGGAGAAATCAATAATATTGAAAGTAAAAAAAAACTATTGAATTAATAAATAAAACCAAGAGTTGGTTTTATGAAAAAGCCAATAAAATAGATAAACCTTTGGTAAATTTGATCAAAAAAAAAGAAAGAGGAAAATCAAATTGATAGTCTTCCAAATGAAAAGGGGGATCTTTCCACCAATGAAGAGGAAATTAGAGAAATAATAAGGAGTTACTTTGCCCAACTTTTTGCCAATAAATTTGATAACTTAAGTGAAATGGATGACTTCCTCCAAAAATATAGGCTCCCTAGATTAACAGAGGAGGAGATAAATTGCTTAAATAGTCCCATTTCAGAAAAAGAAATAGAACAAGCTATTAATCAGCTCCCCAGGAAAAAATCCCCAGGGCCAGATGGATTCACATGTGAATTCTACCAAACATTTAAAGAACAATTAGCCCCAATGTTATATAAATTATTTGAAAAAATAGGGGATGAAGGAGTCCTACCAAACTCCTTTTATGACACAGACATGGTACTGATACCTAAACCAGGTAGATCGAAAACTGAGAAAGAAAATTATAGACCAATCTCCTTAATGAATATTGATGCTAAAATCTTAAATAAGATATTAGCAAAAAGACTTCAGAAAATCATCTCCAAGATAATACACTATGATCAAGTAGGATTTATTCCAGGAATGCAGGGCTGGTTTAATATTAGGAAAACTATTAATATAATTGACCATATTAATAATCAAATTAATAATAACCATATGATCATCTCAATAGATGCAGAAAAAGCATTTGACAAAATCCAACATCCATTCCTACTAAAAACTCTTGAGAGTATAGGAATAAATGGACTATTCCTTAGAATAATCAGGAGCATATATTTAAGACCTTCAGTAAGCATAATATGCAATAGAAATAAACTGCAACCTTTCCCAGTAAGATCAGGAGTGAAACAAGGTTGCCCACTATCACCATTACTATTCAATATAGTACTAGAAACGCTAGCCTCGGCAATAAGAGCCGAGAAAGAGATTCAAGGAATTAGAGTAGGAAATGAGGAGATCAAACTATCACTTTTTGCAGATGACATGATGGTATACTTAGAGAACCCCAAAAACTCTGCTAAAAAGCTACTAGAAATAATTCAGAATTTTAGCAAAGTGGCAGGATACAAAATAAATCCACATAAATCCTCGGCATTTTTATATATCACTAACAAAATGCAACAGCAAGAGATACAAAGAGAAATTCCATTCCAAACAAATGTTGAGAGTATAAAATATTTGGGAATCCATCTACCAAAGAAAAGTCAGGAATTATATGAGAAAAATTACAAAACACTTGCCACAAAAATAAAATCAGATTTAAATAATTGGAAAGACATTCAGTGCTCTTGGATAGGCCGAGCGAATATAATAAAGATGACAATACTCCCCAAACTAATCTATTTATTTAGTGCTATACCAATCAGACTCCCAAGAAACTATTTCAATGACCTAGAAAAAATAACAACAAAATTCATATGGAAGAATAAAAGGTCAAGAATTGCAAGGGAACTAATGAAAAAAAACTCAGAGGAAGGTGGTCTAAGTGTACCTGATCTAAAGGTATATTATATAACAGCAGTCACCAAAACCATTTGGTATTGGCTAAGAAATAGGCCGGTAGATCAGTGGAACAGATTAGATACAAAGGACAAAAAAGGGTACATCTATAGCAATCTAATCTTTGACAAACCCAAAGAAAAGGAAAAGGGTAGGCTAGATAGAAGGAAAGATAAAAGTGTAATTTGGGGCTAATAAGATGGCAAGAAATAGAGAATTTGTAGTTTTAACCATAAATGTGAGTGGGATTAACTCTTGCATAATTGACTATATCAATAACCAAATTAACAAATCATATGATTATCTCAATGGATGCAGAAAAAGCATTTGATAAAATCCAACAACCATTTGTATTAAAAACATTAGAGAGTATAGGAATAAATGGATTTTTCCTTAAAATACTCAGTAGCATCTATTTGAAACCATCAGCAAGTATCATATGTAATGGGGATAAACTGAAAGCATTCCCCATAAGATCAGGAGTGAAACAAGATTGCCTACTATCACCATTGCTATTCAATATTTTATTAGAAATGCTAGCCTTGGCAATAAAAGAAGAAAAAGAGATTAAGGCAATTAAAGTAGATAATGAGTAAACCAAATTATCACTCTTTGTAGATGATATGATGGTATACTTAGAGATCCCCAAAGAATCAATTAAAAAGGTATTAGAAATAATCTACAACTTAAGCAAAATTGCAGGATAAAAATAAATCTACATAAATCATCAACATTCTTATACATTACTAACAAAATCCAACAGCAAGAGAGAGAAGAACAAATTCTATTTATAATAACTGTTGATAATATAAAATATTTGGAAATCTATCTGGAAAGGGAAAGTCAGGAACTATATAAGGAAAATTATAAAATACTTTCCACATGAAGAAAGTCAGATCTAAGCAAATGGAAATATATCAAGTGATCATGAATAGGTGGAAGAAAAATAATAAAGATGACAATAATCCCTAAACCAATTGATGTATTTATTGCTATACCACTCAAACTCCCAAGAAATTATTTTACTGAACTAGAAAAGGTAACAAGAAAATTCATCTGGAAGAACAAAAGGTCAAGAATTTCAAAGGAATTAATGAAGAAGCAAGAAAATGAAAGTGGCCTAGCTCTACCAGATGTAAAATTATATTATAAAGCAGTTTTCATCAAAACTATTTGGTCCTGGTTAAGAAACAGAGAAGATGATCAGTGGTATAACTTAGTTTTTTTTTTTTTTTTTCATATCTAATAGTGTTTATTTACCAGATATTTGCATGGGTAATTTTATAACAATGACAATTGCCAAACCATTTGTTCCAATTTTTCCCCTCCTTTCCCCCCCCCCCCCGCAAATGGCAGGTTGATCAATACATGTTAAATTTGTTAGAATATAAATTAAATACAATATATGTATACATGACCAAACAGTTGTTTTGCTGAACAAAAAGAATCGGACTTTGAAATAGTGTACATTTAGCCTGTTAAGGAAATCCAAAACGCAGGCAGACAAAATTAGAGGGATTGGAAATTCTATATAGTGGTTCATAGTCATTTCCCAGAGTTCTTTCACTGGATGTAGCTGGTTCAGTTCATTACTGCTTCATTGGAACTGATTTGGTTCATCTCATTGTTGAAGAGGTCCTCATCCATCAGAATTGATCATCATATATTATTGTTGTTGAAGTATACAATGATCTCCTGCTTCTGCTCATTTCACTCAGCATCAGATCATGTAAAACTCTCCAGGCCTTTCTGAAATCATCCTGTTGGTCATTTCTTACAGAACAATAATATTCCATATTATTCATATAGCACAATTTATTTAGCCAATCTCCAATTGATGGGCATCCATGTACTTTCCAGTTTCTGGCTACCACAAAGAGGGCTGCCACAAACATTCTTGCACATACAGGTCCCTTTCCCTTCTTTAAGATCTCTTTGGGATACAAACCCAGTAGCAACGCTGCTGGATCAAAGGGTATGCACAGTTTGATAACTTTTTGAGAATAGTTCCAAATTGCTCTCCAGAATGGCTGGATGTATTCACAGTTCCATCAACAATGTGTCAGTGTCCTGGTTTTCCCACATCCCCTAGAACATTCTGCATTACCTTTCCCTGTCATTCTAGCCAATCGGACAGGTGGGTATTGGTATCTCAGAGTTGTCTTAATTTGTATTTCTTTGATTAATAATTATTTGGAGCATCTTTTCATATGACTAGAAATAGTTTCAATTTCTTTTTCTGAAAATTGTCTGTTCATATCCTTTGACTATTTATCAATTAGAGATTGGCTTGATTTCTTATATATTAGAGTCAATTCTCTATATATTTTGGAAATGAGGCCTTTATCTGAACCTTTGACTGTAAAAATGTTTTCCTTCTAATCTTATCTGCACTGATTTTATTTGTAGAAAAACTTTTCAATTTGATATAATCAAAGCTTTCTATTTTGTGATCAATAATGATCTCTAGTTCTTCTTTGGTCATTAATTCATTCCTCTTCCACAGGTCTGAGAGGTAAACTATCTTATGTTCCTCTCATTTATTTATAATCTCATTCTTTATTCCTAGGTCATGAACCCATTTTGACCTGACCTTAATGTACGGTGTTAGGTGTGGATCAATGCCTAGTTTCTGCCATATTAATTTCCAATTTTCCCAGCAATTTTTGTAAAACATTGAGTTCTTATCCCAAAGGCTGGGGTCCTTGGGTTTGTCAAACACTAAGTTGTTAGAGTTATTATTTTGTCCTTTGGACCTAACCTATTCCACTGATCAACTAGTCTATTTCTTAACCAATACCAAATGGTTTTGGTAACTGCTGTTGTATAATATAATTTTAAATCTGGTACTGCTAGGCCACCTTCATTTGATTATTTTTTTCATTAATTCCCTTGAAATGCTTGACCTTTTGTTTTTCCATATGAACTTTATTATTTTTCTAGATCATTAAAATAGTTTTTTGGGAGTCTGATTGATATAGCACTAAATAAATAGATTAGTTTAGGTAGTATTGTCATCTTTATTATATTTGCTCGCCCTAGGCAAGAGCATTTAATATTTTTTTGCAATTAGTTAGATCAGACTTAATTTATGTGGAAAGTGTTTTGCAGTTTTGCTCATAATGTTTCTTATTTTCCCTTGGCAGATAGGTTCCTTAATATTTTATACTATCAGTAGTTACTTTAAATGGAATTTCTTTCTATAATTCTAACTGTTGGACTTTGTTATTGACATATAAGAATGCTGGTGATTTATGTGGATTTATTTTGTATCCTGCAACTTTGCTAAAAGGTGTGGATTATTTCTAATAGCTTTTTAGTTGAATCTTTGGGGTTCTCTATGTATACCATCATATCATCTCCAAAGAGTGATAATTTGGTTTCCTCATTACCTACTCTAATTACTTGAATCTCTTTCTCAACTCTTATTGCCAAAGCTAGCTTTTCTAATACAATATTGAATAGTAATGGTGATAGTGAGAATATAGCGCCTCAGAGGTGATTAGCACTGCTGTGCTTTGAGGGCGCAGAATAGTGAAGACAGCAAGAAGCTCAGCCTATGTGTCCGGGTGGGGAGTGGATGTCTGCAGCAAGTGACGTGAGAAGCCCCTGCGCTCAAACTGGAAGTGTCTGCCAGAAACCGCGGTCCCTAGTTCAAAGGTTCCGCTTCTCTGGGACTTCCTGGAGCTGAGTTCCACTCCCTCCAGCTAAGCTAGGCAGTGTGTGTTGCCTTGGGCCGTATCCACCCACTTGTCAGTCTCTTAACTATTCTCAGGAGGTAGCTGAGGCCACACCCCCTGGTGCCCAGATCTGTGCCTGAGTCACCCCCAGGGTCGGGAAAATCTAATCTGAGTTTTAAAATATTTTGGCTTTCTCTTCTGAACTGCTAAATAATTAGCAGAGAAGAGCTAACAGCCTGTGCCAGATTCCTTTACCTCAGTGGCTTCTCTGATCCCAGAGCCCCTCCCAGCGCAATGGGCGCAGTGTGCCCCTACCCCACCGTCTGTGCTGGTCTTTCTTATTCCTCCCCTGAGAACTGACCTTTCCTGTTGAAACTCCAGATTCTCTTCAGCTGGTAAGTCGTGCTTCCAGTCCTTGTGGTATCTATCAGTCCTGAGCTAATTTTGAGACTTAATTTATCTAATTGGTTGTGAGGGAGTGAGGACGTTCACTGAGTCGTGTGTTTCTTCTCCGCCATCTTGGCTCCGCCCCCATGATGGTGGTTTTAATCAGATGTTACTGATCATTTTAAAGAAAAGTCCATTTATTATTTAATTCTATAAAGTTTTTAATAAGAATGGATGTTAAATTTTATCAAATGCTTTTTCTGTATCTATTGAGATAGTCACATGATTTTTTTTTAGTTTGGTTATTGATATAGACAATTATGTTAATAGTTTTTCTTAAAATTAAAGTAGCCCTGCATTCCTGATATAAATCCTACTTGGTCATAGTGTATTATTCTCAAGATGATATACTGTAATGTCTTTGCTTATATTTTTATTTAAGAATTTTGCATCAATTCCATTAGGGAATTTGGTGTTCAATTTTCTTTCTCTGTTTTCACCCTACCTGGTTTAGGTATACATATTTATGCAGTTATCTTGTTGCACAAGAAAAATCAGATCATGATGGAAGAAAAAGAAAAACTAAGAAAGGAAACAAAATGCAAGCAAATAGCACCCAGAGTGAAAATGCAATGTTGAGTTCCACACTCTGTCCCCACAATTCTCTTTTGATGTAGATGGCTTTCTTCATCATTGCACAAGTGGAACTGGTTTGAATCATCTAAATGTTGAAGCGAGCCAATTCTGTCAGAATTGATCATCATATAGTATTGTTCTTGCCATGTAAAATGATAACTTGGTTCTGTCATTTCACATAGCATCTGTTCATGTAGCTCTCTCTAAGCCTCTCTGAAATCATCCTGATGGTTGTTTCTTACAGAATAGCAGTACTCCATAGAATTCATACACCATAATTTATTTAGACATTCTCCAATTAATGGGTATCCACTCATTTTCCAATTTCTTGCCACTACAAAAAAGGACTGCCACAAACATTTTTATACATGTGGGTCTCTTTTGCTCTTTTAGGATCTCTTTAGGATATAATCTAAGTAGAAACACAGCTGGATCAAAGGTATGCACAGTTTGAGCATACTTTATGAGCATAGTTCCAAATTGCTCTCCAGAATGGTTGGATCTATTCACAGTGCCACCAACACTGTATCAATGTCTAAGTTTTCCCACATCCCCTCTAACAATCATAATTATCTTTTCCTGTAATCTTAGATGTTAGTACACACTGAAAATGTGTAGTAATATCTTAGAGTTGTCTTAATTTACATTTCTCTGAACAATAGTGATTTGGAGCACTTTTTCAAGTGGCTACAAATACTTTCAAATTCTTCATCTGAAAACTGTTTGTTCATATCCTTTGACCATTTATCAGTTGGAGAATGGACTAAACTATTATAAATTTGAGTCAATTCTCTATATATTATAGTAATGAGGTCTTTATCAAATCCTTTGGATGCAAACATTTTCCCAATTAATTGTTTCCAAGGTGGTCACTAATCCTCACAGCGGGGCTCCTAGCAGGGCACTTACACAGCTCAGCCAGTGAAACCCAGGCATAATCACTTCCTGTGGAGCTATTCCCAGAGCCCTCCCACAGCTCTGCCATTCCTAGAAGCCTATTGAGAGGGAAAATACTGCCCATAAATCCATCCAAACTCTTCAGAGGAAGCTGGTAATCTCCTTGCTCTGAAGGCAGACCCTGAAGGCTTTAAAAAATGAACAATAAAATGAAGAAAACGATTGAAAGCTCCTATGCAGAAAAATAGCTGGTTTCCAAACCTGAGGAGGATAATAGCAGACAACCTCCAGAGAATTCATCAAATAATGCTCTTCTAGAAGAAACTATTAAAAATCTGAAGAGAGAATTAGAAGAAAAATGGGGAAAGGAAAGAGAAGCTATGTGAGAGAATACAAGGGTCCTGAAATGTGAATTGGAAAAGGTAAAGAATACATAGGAAAGTAGGATCTGTGAATTGGAAAAGATAAAGAATTCCCAAGAAAGTAGGATTTGTTAATTGGAAAAATAAAATAACTCACTAAAAAACGAATTTAGTGAAATGGAAAAAATTCCATGAAGCAAAACAACTCATTTAAAAACTCAATTGGACACATACAAAAAGAAGTTTAAAAAGCTAATGAAGAAAATAGCTCATTAAAAATCAGAACTGAACAAATAGAAATGAATGATTCACTGAGACACCAAAAATCAGTCAAGCAAAGCCAAAAAAATGAAAATCTGCAGAAAAATATCAGCTATCTACTTGCTAAAAAGACAGACCTGGAAAATAGATCTAGGAGAGACAATATGAGGATTATTGGACTTCCCAAAAATTATGAATAAAAAAAGAACCAAGATACTATTTTACAGGAAATCATCACAGAGAACTGCCCAGAGATAATAGAACCAGAAGGTAAAATAGACATTGAAAGAATTCAACGAATACATTCTGAAAAAAACCCTAAAAAAGAACAAACAAACAAACAAACAAACAAAAACTCCATGGAGCATTGTGGCCAAATTTCTGAACTATCAGACTAAGGAAAAATACTACAAGCAGCCTGGAAAAAAAACAATTCAAATACCAAGGTGCCACAATAAGGGTCACTCATGATCTGGCTGCCTCTATATTAAAGGATTGAAGGGCCTAGAATCTGATATTCTGAAAGGCAAAAGAACTTGGAATGCAGCCAAGAATAAACTACTCAGGGGGGCGGAGCCAAGATGGCGGAGAAGATACACGCCACTGTGTAAGTTCCTTTCCTCCCTCACAACCAACTAGATTTAATCAGCCTCAGAAACAGCATTGGAATGATAGAATACACAAGGACTGGAAGCCTGACTTACCAGCTGAAGAGAATCTGGAGTTTCAGCAGGAAAGGTCAGCTCCCAGGGGAGGAAGAAGAGAGGCCAGCGCAGATGGTGGGGTAAGGGCACACTGTGCCAGTCGCATTGGGGAGGGCTCTGGGATCAGAGAATCCACTGAGATAAAAGAATCTGACACAGGCTGTTAGCTCTTCACTGCTTATAAAACAGCAGTTCAGAAGAGAAATCTAAACTACTTTAAATTTTAAAACCAGATTGAATCTCTCCGGATCCCAGGGGTGACTCAGCAGATCTCGACGCCTGGGGTGTGGCCGACATAGGCAATCCAGGCTTTTACCTCAGGGTAGGTAAGAGATTGAAGAGTGGGCTTGGCGGTAACTCATAGTGCCTGGCTCGGCCAGAGGTTGTGGAACAGAAGTCCCAGAGAAGCGGAACCTTTGAACTAGGGACCGAGGTTACTGGCAGACACTTCCAGTTTGAGCACAGGGGCTTTTCACTTCACCTTTCCATGCCCCACTGGGACGTATAGGCTAGACTTTGAGTCGCCTTTACTGTTCAGTCTCGAACCTCAGGGAAGCTGCTAAAACACAGCGCCCTCAAAGCACAGCAGTGCTGATCACCTCTGAGGCACTTCCAGGGAGGGGGTGGGGAACTCTCTCCCAGAGCTCTCTCTTAGCTCAGGCACAGGGGCCGCTGCATCCATCTGGTCT